>NC_089504.1:324936544-325268483 GCF_036850995.1 Saccopteryx leptura
TCCCTTTTCTGCTATAAATAGCTGAAAGGGTTTGGCCAGATCTGGCAGGGCCAAAGCTGGGGCAGCCGCCAGGGCCTCTTTCAGCGCTTGGAATGCTTGCTTCTTCTTATCTGTCCATGTGAACTGCTCTTCCTTACCCCTAGTCAGTTCGTGCAGGGGTTTAGCTAGTTCTGCAAAGCCTAATATCCACAATCGGCAGCATCCTACTGCACCCAGGAATTCTCGTACCTGTCTCTTGTTAGTAGGCTCGGGAATCTGCAAGACTGTCTGGATTCGCTGGCTGGACAATGTCCTTTGCCCTCCCTGTAAGTTATAAGCCAAATAACTTACAGTTTGCGTCACAATCTGGGCCTTCTTGGCGGAGACTCGATACCCTATTCGCCCAAGATCTTGTAGCAGATCCGAGGTGGCTTCCTCACACTCTCCTTCGTCCTTGGCAGCTATGAGGATGTCATCCACATACTGGAGCAGTACGATTGATGGATGGGAGGAGCGGAAAGCCTGCAGATCTTTGCTGAGGGCTTCATTAAAAATGGTGGGGGAATTCTTAAACCCTTGTGGTAGTCTGGTCCAAGTGAACTGCCCCACTAGTTTATTATCTGGGTCATTCTATTCAAAGGCAAAGATCCCTTGGCTCTGAGGTGCCAGGGGAATATAAAAGAAGGCATCCTTCAAATCCAGGACAGAATAATAGGTATGGGTTGGGGGCAATGAGCTCAGTAAGGTATATGGATTGGGCACCGTGGGATGAATAGTCTCTACCTGTGCATTCACCTCCCGCAAGTCCTGGACCGGACGATAGTCTTGGCTCCCCGGTTTCTGGACGGGAAGCAGCGGGGTGTTCTAGGCTGATTGGCACCTTCGAAGGATACCTGCCTCCAGCAGGCGTTGCAAGTGCCGGGCGATTCCCTGTTTAGCTTGGGCTGGGACCGGGTACTGCCTGATCTTAACCGGTCTAGCAGTGCTAAGCAGTTGCACCAGGACAGGCGGTTGGTGAGCAGCCAAACCTGGGGGGTTGGTTTCCGCCCAAACCTCAGGTACCCGGGCACGCAGGGCATCTGGAACCCCTTCCTCAGCCTCCTTACCTTCTAGGACGGTGGCAAGTAAGTGTTCTTCAGACAGTGGGACAGTTACTTCCATGCTGACCTCTGCCTCTTTGTTCCCCATAGGGCTTTCCTCCCGTCGGAAGGTTATGGTGGCCTGAAGTTTCTGCAATAAGTCCCTTCCAAGCAGTGGGTAAGGGCAGTCTGGAATGACTAGGAAAGAGTGGGTGATGGAGCCTCGACCTAAGTCAGTAATTCTTGCGGTGGCCCATGGGTAGGTTTCTGCTTTGCCCATTGCCCCTATTATCTTAGTAGTTGTCTTCTGCATCTGGCCCTGTGGTTTCTTTAGGACTGAGTAGGTGGCTTCCATGTCGACTAGGAAGTCTATTGGTTTTCCTTCGACTGCTAAGGTGACCATGGGCTCCTGGGAGCTGGCGGGAATGGAGCCCTGGCCCTTTTGCTGTCCCCCTTTCCCTTTGGGAAGAGGTTTCTGGGCAGTGGCAGCAATCAGAATTTTGGCAACTTCCTTCACCCTGCCAACGTCCGGATCATCCCTATTGACATACACCTTCTGGGCTATCTCTAGTAGCTTGCTTCTATTCTCTCCTTTAAATCTCTCTATCTTCTGAAGCTTTTTTCTAATATCTGAAGCGGCATGAGTCACAAAGGCTATATTTACTAGTCTCCAGTTCTCTTCTGCCTCAGGATCTAGAGGAGTATATACTCTGTAAGCCTCTATGAGTCTTTCTAGAAAGGCTGCTGGGGATTCCTCTCTTCCCTGGATGGCTTCACTTACCTTGCTAAAGTTGTTTGGCTTTCTAGCTGCTGCCTTGAGCCCCCTCAACAGAGCCCGGCAATACTGGAGGAGCGCATCCCTTTCCCCCAGTGGTATTAGGGTCCCAGGTAGGAGGTTGAGATGGGAGAGCATCTTCTATTTCCCTTCTTCCCTCCTGAGTTTCCTTTTCTTCTCCTAATACGGCCTTAGCAGCTTCTCTCATTATTCTGTCCCTTTCTTCAGAAGTGAAGAGGGTTTGTAAAATCTGCTGACAATCATCCCATGTGGGCTGATGGGTCCTAAGAATGGTCTCAAGGGGAGATATTAGTCCCTGAGGTTTCTCGGAAAATGGGGGATTCTGATGTTTCCAATTGTATAAATCACTAGTGGAAAAAGGCACATAGATGAGTCGAGGAAGTGCCCGTGGGCCAGCATCTGGTGCCGGTGGCGCCTCCCAGAGGAGGAGACAAAATGGCTGTATCTACCCACACATCCATATACAGGTATTGGTCTGGGTGGGGAGCCCTATAGACCATGGCTCTGACAGCAAATAAAGTTGGAAGGTCAGAAGTGCCCTCTGTGGGCTGTCCTACATTAAATGCAGGCCATTCCAGCTGGCTCAAGGTCAGGAGGAAACCTGGACTCGGCTGCGGAACTCCGTATCCCTGAGCCCTCTTCTGGAAATCAGAAAAATTCTTCAATAGGCACTCGAGCAGGGATCCCGGCAGAGACTCCTGTTGTCCCATCCTAGATGACTCAGGAATAATGAGAAAGGGTAGGATACAGGCAACACACACTATTAACACAAGGAACACACTTGTCTCTCTCACACTCAACTCAGTCATTTGAGCTCAGACAAAATGCAGCGCAGCGCAGCGCAAAACAGATTACTAATGTGACCGGTACTCCAAAGTTAACAAATCCAAATATCCAAATTTCAGAGAGCGGCGTCCCGCTTCTGAAAGCCCTGGGTGGGTTACCGGCAGCATCCCACCTACCACCTCAGGATTGTGTGCTCCGGAGCCAAAAAGCCAAACCAAATGAGGATCCTCCGTGAATACTTACTCAGCTCGAGCTGTCCTTCTGGTCTCTGACCCAAAACTCCACCAAGGAAGAATCCCAGACGAGCCCCCAAATGTAGCATCCACCGGGTATGAGAACAAATGTTGGAGACTGTCAGGAGTTAAGATGTTACTTTATTGGCCAGTTTAACCTGCGCAGGGGCGAATTCTCGAGATGTCCGGAGACACCGTGCTCACAGGGAGCTGCAAATTGGAGCCGCACCTGGAGCTTACAGCCAGGCCCTTATATATCCTAAGTGAGCAAGCATAGTACAGAAGCAGATGTGGCAGTTTAGCTATTGGTTAGGGAGGTCACACGCAGCATAGCAACAGGGGCCGGTTTTAGCTTAGTGGCAAATTTCAAACCTAAACTTCTGTAAGGGTCTCTGACCTTCTTTGTTCCCAGCCTCACAGGAGCCATATCAACACTTACTGTTCTTTCAATAGTTACACTCTTTGGCAGCCCCAGTACTCCCTGAATCTAACACCAAATATTGGTTAGAAAGTCGGTCTGGGCCCTGGCCGCTTGGCTCAGTGGAAGAGCGTCGTCCTGGTGTGCAGGAATCTTGGGTTTGATTCCCGGCCAGAGGACACAGGAGAAGAAACCATCTGCTTCTCCACACCTCCCCCTCTCCTTCCTCTATATCTTTCCCTTCCCCTCCCGCAGCTGAGGCTCCATTGAAGAAAAGTTGGCCCAGGCGCTGAAAATGGTTTCATTGCCTCTGCCTTAGGCACTAGAATGGTCACAACAGAGCAACGTGCCAGATGCGCAGAGCATTGCCTCCTTGTGGGAATGCCAGATTAATCATGGTTAAGTGCATGGGGAATTATGTCTGACTGCCTCCCCGTTTCCAACTTTAAAAAAAAAAAGCAATGAAAAACTGAAGTAGTGAAGCAACTGGGAGTGGATCCTTCCCATCTCCCTCCTAAAATCAATAAATAAAGCACATTAAAAAAAATAAAAGAATCTTCTATAAACGAGAAACTACTGAACTTAGGTTAGAAAGTGGGTCTGGGCCCTGGGCAGTTGGTTCAGTGGCAGAGCGTTGGAATGCGTGCAGGAATCCTGCGTTCGATTCCCAGCCAAGGCAAACAGGAGAAGCGCCCATTTGCTTCTCCACTCCTCCCCCTCTTTTTCCTCTCTGCTCGCTTTTTCCCTTCCGCAGCCATGGCTCCATTGAAGAAAAGTTGGCCCGGGCGTTGAGGATGGCTTCATGGCCTCTGCCTCAGGCACTAGAATGTCTTCGTTCACAACAGAGCAATGACCCAGATGCGCAGATCATCTCCCCTTGTGGGCATTCCAGGTGGATCCCGGTCAAGTGCATGGGAGAGTATGTCTGACTGCCTCCCCGTTCCCAACTTCAGGAAAAAAGCAATCAATGAACAACTGAAGTGAAGCAACTAAGAGTTGATTCTTCTCATTCCCCTCCAAAAATCAATAAATAAAGCACATTAAAAAAAATAAAAGAATCTCCTATAAACGAGAAACTACCGAACATTGGTTAGAAAGTGGGTCTGTGCCCTGGCCAGTTGTCTCAGTGGCAGAGCTTCAGCCTGGCATGTAAGAGTCCTTGGTTCGATTCCTGTAAAGGGCACACAGAAGAAACGCTCATCTGCTTTTTCAACACTCCTCTTCTCCTTCTTCTCTGTCTCTTTCTTCCCCTCCAGCAGCTGAGGCTCTGTCTGAAAAAAGTTGGCCGGGGAGCTGAGGATGTCTCCATGGCCTCTGCCTGAGGCTCTAGAACGGCTCTGGTCCCAACAGAGCAACGCCCCAGATGGTCAGAACATCAACCCCTGGTGGGCATGCCGCGTGGATCCCAGTCTGGCGCATGCGGGAGTCTGTCTGACTGCCTCCATGTTTTAAACTTAAAAAAAAAAAAAGAAGCAATCAATGAAAAAGTGAAGCAACTCAGTGTTGAGCTTTCTCGTCCCCCTCTAAAAATCAATAAATAAAGCATATTAAAAAATAATAATTTTCTATAGACGAGAAACTACCGAACTTTGGTAAGAAAGTGGGTCTGGAAAAAAAAAATTAAAAAAAAAAAAGTGGGTCTGAGCCCAGGCCAGTTGGCTCAGTGGCAGATCTTCGGCCTGGCCTAAAGGAGTCTCTGGTTCGATTACTGGACAGTGCGCACAGGAGAAACACCCATCTAATTCTTCACACCTCCCCCTCTTTTTCCGCTCTGTCTCTTGCTTCCTTTCCTGCAGCCGAGGCTCTGTTGGAAAAAAGTTGGCCGTGTGCTGAGGATGTCTCCATGGCCTCTGCCTCAGGCACTAGAATGGCTCGTGCTCGCAACAGAGAAAGGTCCCAGATGGGCAGAGCTTCGCCCCCTGTTGGACATGCCACGTGGATCCCGGTCGAGTGCATGCGGGTGTCTGTCTGACTGGCTCGCTGTTTCCAACTACAGAAAAAAAAAAGAAAATGAATAAATCAATGAACAACTGAAGTGAAGCAGCAGATAATTGATCCTTCTAATCCTCCTCCAAAAATAATAAAGTATATTTAAAAACAAAAAAAATTTTCTATAGAAGAGAAACTACCGACCTTTAGTTAGAGCGTGGGTCTTGGCCCTGGCCGGTTGTCTCAGTGGTAGAGTGTTGGCCTGGCGTGCAGAGGTCCCAGGTTCGATTTCCGGCTAGGGCATATAGGAGAAGTGCTCATCTGCTTCTCCACCACTCCCACTCTCTTTCCTCTCTGTCTCCCTCTTTCCCTCGTGAGGCAGAGGCTTCATTAGAGCAAAGTTTGCTGAGGCGCTGAGGATGGCTCCATGGCCTCTGCCTCAGGCCCGAGAATGACTCTGGTCGCAACAGAGCAACGCCTTAGATGGGCAGAGCATAGCCCCCTCGAGGGCTTGCCGTGTGGATCTCTTTCAGGCGCATGAGGGAGTCTGTCTGACTGCCTCCTTGTTTCCAAATTCAGAAAAATAAAAAGCAAGCAATAAACAACTGAAGAGAAGCAACTGAGAGTTGATCCTTCTCAACCTCCTCCAAAAATCCATAAAGTATATTAAAAAAAATCTTCTATATAAGAGAAACTATCGAACTTTGGTTAGAAAGTGGGTCTTCACCCTTGCCTTTGGCTCAGTGGCAGAGCGTCGGCCTGGCGTGCAAGAGTCCCGGGATTGATTCCCGGCCAGCAACCACAGGAGAAGCGCCCATCTGCTTCTCCACGGCTCCCCCTCTGTTTCCTCTCTGTCTCTCTCTTTGCCTCCTGCAGCTGAGCCTCCATTGTAACAAAGTTGCCCCAGGCGCTGAGGATGGCTCCCTGGCCTCTGCCTCAGGCGCTAGAATTGCTGAGGTCATGATAGAGCAACGCCCCACATGGGCAGAGCATCGCCCACTGGTGGGCTTGCCGGGTGGATCCCGGTCAGGCGCATGCGAAAGTTTGTCTGTCTCCCTGTTTTAAACTTGAGGGAAAAAAAAGCACTCAATGAACAACTGAAGTGAAGCAACTTAGAGTTGATCCTTCACATTCTTCTCCAAAAATCAATAAATAAAGTATATTAAAAAAAACAAACACGAATCTTCTATAGAAGAGAAACTACCGAATTTTGGTTAGAACGTGGGTCTGGGCCCTAGCCAGTTTTCACACTGGTAGAGCGTCAGCCTGTTGTACAGAGGTCCCGGGTTTGATTCCCGGCACGGCACAAAGGAGAAGCGCCCAATGTTTCTCCACCCGTCCCTGTGTCCTTCCTCTCTGTCTCTCTCTTCCCCTCCCGCAGACGAGGCTCCATTGGAGCAAAGTAGGCCCGAGCACTGGGGATGGCTCCATGGACTCTGCCTCAGGTGCTAGAATGGCTCTGGTCACAACAGAGCAACGCCCCAGAAGGGCAGAGCATCGCCCCCTGTTCGGTATGCCAGGTGGATCCCGGTCAAGTGCATGCGGGAGTCTGTCTGACTGCCTTACCGTTTCCAACTTCAGAGAAAAAAAAAGAAGCAATCAATGAACAACTGAAGTGAAGCAACTGAGACTTAATCACTCTCATCCCCCTCCAAAAATCTATAAATAAAGTATATTTAAATAAAATTAAAGAAACTTCTATAGAAGAGAAACTACCCGACTTTTGTTGGAAAGTGGATCTGGGCCCTGGCCGGTTGACTCAGTGGCAGAGCGTCTTCCTGGCATACAGGTGTCCCAAGTTCGACTCCAGGCCAGGGCACACAAGAGATGCGCCCATCTACTTCTCCACCCCTCCCTCTCTCCTTCCTCTCTGTCTCTCTCTTTCCCACCTGCAGCCAAAGCTCCATTAAAGCAAAGTTGGCCTGGGCACTGAGGATGGTTCCATGACCTCTGCCTCAGGTGCTATATGCCGCTGGTTGCTACAGAGCATCACCTCAGATGGGCAGAATATCGCCCTTTAGTGGGCATACTGGGTGGATCAGTGTCAGTCTCATGCGGAAGATTGTCTGACTGCCTCCCTGTTTCAAACTTCAGGAAAAAAAAAGAGAAACAATCAATGAACAACTGAAGCGAAGCAACTGAGAGTTGATCCTTCAATCCCCACAAAAAATCAATAAATAGCCCTGGCCGGTTGGCTCGGCAGTAGAGTGTCGGCCTGGCGTGCGGGGGACCCGGGTTCGATTCCTGGCCAGGGCACATAGGAGAAGCGCCCATTTGCTTCTCCACCCCCACCCCTCCTTCCTCTCTGTCTCTCTCTTCCCCTCCCGCAGCCAAGGCTCCATTGGAGCAAAGATGGCCCGGGTGCTGGGAATGGCTCCTTGGCCTCTGCCCCAGGCACTAGAGTGGCTCTGGTCATGGCAGAGCATCGCCCCCTGGTGGGCGAGCCGGGTGGATCCCGGTCGGGTGCATGCGGGAGTCTGTCTGACTGTCTCTCCCTGTTTCCAGCTTCAGAAAAAAAAAAAATCAATAAATAAAATATATTAAAGAAAAAATTATATTCTATAGAAGAGAAACTACCGAACTTTGGTTAGACAGTGGGTCAGGGCCCTGTCCGTTTGGCTCAGTGGCACAGCGTCGACCTGGTGTGCAGGAGTAACGGGTTTGATTCCTGGCCTGGGCACACAGGAGAAGCGTCCATCTGCTTCTCCTCTCTTCCCCCTCTTCTTCCTCTCTGTCTCTCTCTTCCACTCCTGCAGCCAAGTCTCCACTGGAGCAAAGATGGCCCGGGCGCTGAAGATGGCTCTATGGCCTTTGCCTCAGGCGCTAGAGTGGCTCTGGTCGCAACAGAGCAACGCCCCATATGGAAAGAGCATCATCCCCTGGTTAGCATGCTGGTGGATCCCGGTCGGGCACATGCGGGAGTCTGTCTGACTGCCTCCCTGTTTCCAACTTCAGGAAAAAAAAATAAAATGAAAAAGAAGCAACCAATGAACTGTAGTGAATCAACTGATAGTTGATCCTTCTCATCTCCCTCCAAAAAATAATAAATAAAATATATTAAAAGAAAAAAATCTTCTATAGAAAAGAAACTACTGAACTTTGTTTAGAAAATGGGTCTGGTTCCTTGCCATTTGGATCAGTGGTAAAGCGCCGGCCAGGCATACAGGAGTCCCGGGTTTAATTCCCGACCAGGACACAAAAAAGAAGCGCCCCTCTGCTTCTCCACCTCTCCCCCTCTCCTTTCTCTCTGTCTCTATCTTCCCCTCCCGCAGCCAAGGTTCCATTAAAGTTGGCCCGGGCGCTGAGGATGGCTCCACGGCCTTCACCTCAGGCGCTAGAATGGCTCTAGTTGCAACAGAGAAAGGTCCCAGATGGGCAAAGCATCGCCTCCTGGTGGGCATGCCAGGTGGATCTTGGTCAGGCGCATGCAGGAGTCTGACTGACTGCCTTTCTGTTTCCAACTTCAGAAAGAAAAGAAAAAGAAGCAATCAATGAACAACTGAACGAAGCAACTGAGAGTTGATCCTTCTCATCCCCTCCAAAAGTCAATAAATAAAGTATATTTAAACAAAAAAATGTCTAGTATAGAAGAGAAACTATCGAACTTTTCTTAGAAACTGTGTCTGGGCCCTGTCCCGTTGCCTGAGCGGCAGAGTTTTGGCCTAGCGTGCAGTTTTCCTGGGTTTGATTCCTTGTTAGGGCACACAAGAGAAGCACCCTTCTGCTTCTCTACCCCTCCCCCTCTCCTTCCTGTCTGCCTTTCTTTTCTTCTCCTGCAGCCGAGGCTCCATTAAAGCAAAGTTGGCCCGGGCACTGAGGATGGCTCCATGCCTCTTCCTCAGGCACTAGAATGGCTCTGGTCAAAAAAGAGCAACGCCCCAGATGGGCAGAGCATTGTCTCTTGGTGGGCATGCTGGTGAATCCTGGTTGGGCACATGCGAGAGTCTGTCTGACTGCCTCCCTGTTTCCAACTTCAGGAAAAAAAAAAAGAAAAAGAAGCAATTAATGAACAACTGAAATGAAGCAACTGAGAGTTGATCCTTCTCCAAAAATCTATAAATAAATAAAAGAATCTTTTATAGAAGAGAAACTACTGAACTTTGGTTAGAAAGTGGTTCTAAGCCTTGGACGGTTGGCTGAGTGGTAGAGCATTGGCATGGTGTGTTGGAGTCTTGGGTTCAATTTCCAGCCAGGGCACACAGGAGAAGCGCCCACCTCCTACTCACCTCTCCCCCTCTCCTTCCTCTCTGTCTCTCTCTTCCCATCCTGCAGCCGACACTCCATTGGAGCAAAGTTGGCCCGGGCGCTGAGAATGGTTTTATGGCCTCTGCTCAGGCGCTAGAATGGCTCTGGTTGGAACAGAGCAACGCCCAAGATGGGCAGAGCATCGCCTTCTTCTGGGCATGCCGGTGGATCCTGGTCGGGCGCTTGCTGGAGTCTGACTGCCTCCCTGTTTAAATTACACACACACTCAAAAAGAGAAGCAATCAAGTAACAACTAAGTGAAGTACGTGACAGTTGGTCCTTCTCATCCCCCACTATAAATCAATAAATAAAGTATATTTAAAAAAAAAAAGGCCCTGGCCGGTTGGCTCAGCGGTAGAGCGTCGGCCTGGCGTGCGGGCGACCCGGGTTCGATTCCCGGCCAGGGCACATAGGAGAAGCGCCCATTTGCTTCTCCACCCCCACCCTCCTTCCTCTCTGTCTCTCTCTTCCCCTCCCGCAGTGGAGGCTCCATTGGAGCAAAGATGGCCCGGGCGCTGGGGATGGCTCCTTGGCCTCTGCCCCAGGCGCTAGAGTGGCTCTGGTCGCGGCAGAGCGACGCTTCGGAGGGGCAGAACATCGCCCCCTGGTGGGCAGAGCATAGCCCCTGGTGGGCGTGCCGGGTGGATTCCGGTCGGGCGCATGCGGGAGTCTGTCTGACTGTCTCTCCCTGTTTCCAGCTTCAGAAAAATACAAAAATACAAAAAAAAAAAAAAGAATTTTTTTTTTTTTCTGAAGCTGGAAACGGGGAGGCAGTCAGACAGACTCCCACATGCGCCTGACCAGGATCCACCGGCACGCCCACCAGAGGCGTCACTCTGTTGTGACCAGAGCCACTCTAGCGCCTGAGGCAGAATCCATGGAGCCATCCCCAGCACCCTGGCCATCTTTGCTCCAATGGAGCCTTGGCTGCAGGAGGGGAAGAGAGAGACAGAGAGGAAGGAGAGGGCAAGGGGTGGAGAAGCAGATGGGCACTTCTCCTGTGTGTCCTGGCTGGGAATCGAACCCGGGACTTCTGCACGCCAGGCCAACACTCTGCCACTGAGCTACCGGCCAGGGTCAAGAATATTTTATATAGGAGTAACTACCGATCTTTGGTTAGAAAGTGGGTATGGGACCTGGCCGGTTGGCTCAGTGGCAGAGCGTCGGCCTGGCATGAAGAAGTCATGGTTTCGATTCCTGGCCCCGGCACACTGGAGAAGCGCCCATTCGCGTCTCTACCCCTCCTCCTCTCCTTCCTCTCTGTCCCCTCTTCCTGTCCCGCAACCAAGGCACCATTGAAGCAAAGTTGAGTTGGCCCAGGTGCTGAGGATGGCTCCATGGCCTCTGCCTCAGGCACTAGAATGGCTCTGGTTGCAACAGAGCAACGTCCCAGATGGGCAGAGCATCGCCCCCTGGTGAGCAAGCCAGGTGGATCCCGATCGGGTGCATGCGGGAGTCTGTCTGACTGCCTCCCCATTTCCAACTTTAAAAAAAAAAAAAGAAGCAATCAATGAACAACTGAAAAAAAGCAACTGAAAGTTCATCCTTCTCATCCCTCCAAAAATCAATAAATAAAGTATATTTTAAAAGAAATAAAAAGAATCTTCTATAGAAGAGAAACTACTGAACTTTGGTTAGAAAGTGGGTCTGGGCCCTGGCTGTTTGGCTCAGTGGTCGAGCGTCGGCATGGCGTGTAAAAGTTCTGGGTTTGATTCCCGGCCAGGGCACACAGGAGAAGCGCCCATCTGCTTCTCCACCCCTCCCCCTCTCCTTCCTCTCTTTCTCACTCTTTCCCTCCCGCAGCCAAGGCTCCATTGGAGCAAAGTTGGCCCGGGTGCGGAGGATGGCTCCATGGCTTCTACTTCAAGTGTTAGAATGGCTCTGGTAGCAACAGAGCAATGCCCCAGATGGGCAAAGCATTGCTTCTGGTGGGCTTGCATGGTAGATCTGGGTTGGGCGCATGCAGGAGTCTGACTGCCTCCATCTTTCCAACTTCAGAAAAAAAAAATAGAAGCAATCAAAGAACAACTGAAGTGAAGCAACTGAGAGTTGATCCTTCTCATTCCCCTCCAAATATCAATAAATAAAGTATATTTTTTAAAAAAGAAAAGAATCATCTATAGAAGAGAAACTACCAAACTTTGCTTAGAAAGTGGGTCTGGGCCCTTGCGGTTGGCTCACTGGTAGAGCATCGGCCTTGCGTGCAGGAGTCCTGGGTTTGATTCCCGGCCAGGGTACACAGGAGAAGCACCCATCTGCTTCTCCACCCCTCCCCCTCTCCGTCCTGTCTCTCCCCCTCCCGCAGCCGAGGCTCCATTGGAGCAAAGTTGGCCCGGGCGCTGAGGATGGCTCCGTGGCCTCTGCCTCAGGCGCTAGAATGGCTCTGGTCACAACAAAGCAACGCCCCAGGGGAGTAGAGCATCACCCCCTGGTGGGCATGCTGGGTGCAACCCAGTTGGGCGCATGCGGGAGTCTGTCTGACTGCCTCCCGGTTTTTGGTTCAGAAAAAAAAAAAAAAGAAATGAAAGTGGTTCTGTGATATTTTAACTTGTGGATGAGATGCTATTACTATCCATCCCTTCTCCCCAGCTCAGTTCCATGGTAGCCACAAAAAAACAGCAGTCTCATGGTCAATGCAGAGGACTGACCTCTTGTGGAGCTCAGTTAAAAACAACATCCCCAGAGCACAGTCAATATTTTGTCCAAACTTATACTTCCTTGGAAAAATTCTATTTTTAGAAAGTTGTGGCTGTTGGATTTGACTCAGAATTCATATCAACAGGAGTAAAAAATGCCCTAATCCCAGCACATTATTTTGTTATTATTTAATTTTTTTAGTGAGAAGAGAGTAGGCAGAGAGACAGACACCCACATGCACCCTGACCAGAATCTACCGTGGCAAGCCCACGAGAGGGCAATGCTCTGACCATCTGGTGCCATAAAATTGAGCTATTCTACCACCTGAGGCAGAGGCTCCATTGAGCCATCCTCAGCACCAGAAGCCAACTTGCTTGAACCAATAGAGCCACTGCTGCAGGAGAGGAAGGGGAGTGGGCGGGTAGAGAAGCAGATGGTTGTTTCTCCTGTGTGCCCTGAGTGGGAATCGAACCCAGGACATCCACACGCTGGGCCAATGCTCTACCATTGAGCCAATTGGCCTGGGCCCCTAGCACAGGGGTCAGGAAACTTTTTGGCTGAGAAGAGCCATGAACACCACATATTTTAAAATATAATTCCCTGAGAGACATACAATATGTTTAACACTAAATACAATTAAATGTGTGCATTTTATGTAAGACCAACACTTTTAAAGTATAATAAGTCTCTGAATTCTTTTTAATAACATTGTTATGCTGTTGCTAACCAATGATGAATAAAGTACTTCTTACCATTAATGTGACTTCTGGTGCTGCATGGTTTTGCTGATGGCTTTGTAGTCTGGTTGATACACAGTGAGGTTAAGCTTCATGCAAGCGTTGAGACTTCCATCCATTAAACGTGATCGTAGGTTGGTATTAACATTCTTTAGATGTGAGAAAGACTGCTCACATGCATACGTAGAGCCAAACATTGTCAATACAGCAACACTCATGCTGCAGTGTGTGGTATGTAACAGGAAGCACCAACTCTGCTTGCTGTCGGGCAAGTCTTTCCAAATCTTCATTCAGTGACTTGAACTTATTCACCCACATGTCTGAGGACTTCAGGTCAGCAGCTTGTAGCTCAGAATCTCTGACGGAGACACTGGGGATATAACTCAGGTCGGCGCTGTCCACTGCACACTCATGTGGACGGGTGATGAACTTAAAAAGATGAGTGCGCTCATGAAATTCTCCAAAGCATGCTTTGAATGACTGCAGGAGATGAGATGTGAAGCCTGCTAGCTGCTGGAGATCAAGATGTTGAGCAGGATCACTTGCTGTGCATGCATCTTTAAACTCTCCCAGTTTTTCAAAGTGTAGTAAACGACCTGTTTCAATGTCTGCAACGAAGAGTTCCAGCTTGTTTTCAAATGCAAACACTGCTTGTTGAAGCAGTAAGACTGTATTTCCAACGCCTTGCATTTTCACATTGAGCTGGTTCAGATGTTCAGTCATGTGCACAAGATAGTAGGACTTCAGGAGCCACTCAGTGTTAGCTAACTCAGGATGCTCAACGTTTTTCATTTCAAGAAAAGTCCGGATTTCGCTCAGACAAGCCGCAAAACGGCTGAGCACCTTCCCTCTTGACAACCAACGCACATTGCTGTGCAGAAGCAGACCAGAATAATTATTCCCAACTTTATCCAGCAGTGTTTTAAACTGGTGATCATTTAAAGCTCGGGCAACAATAAAGTTGACCACCCAAATGACCAGCAACATCACCTCACCAAACTGCTCACCACACATCTGAGCACAAAGTGCCTCCTGATGTAGGATGCAGTGAAAACTTAGGATGGGTCTCTTTTCATGTTCACAAAGAAGCACTACGAATCCTCTGTTTTTCCCCACCATGCACGGAGCACCATCAGTACACACCGAAATAAGTTTATCCATCGGTAGATTGTTTTCTTTAGCGAACTCAGTGAAAGACTTGAATAAATTCTCCCCTCTTGTTGTCTCTTTCATAGGCAAAACAGCAAGACTTTCTTCACATAGTGTGTCACCGACAGCATACCTTGCAATCACGCTGAACTGGGATAAATGGCTTATGTCTGTTGACTCATCCAAAGTGAGAGAAAAGAATGGTGCTGTATTTATGTCCTTCACTTGTGTTGCCTCAATTTGATTTGCCATCATGATGGTACGATCATGAACAGTTCTTGCTGACAGAGGCATGTCTTTTTTTCGTTTGATTATCTTGCCTTCATCCAAAAAGTCGTCAAAAAGTTCATTGGCAACATCAAGCATGAATGTTTTGGCATACTCCCCATCTGTGAATGGCTTTCCATTTCTCACAATTGCTAAAGCACCAGCAAAGCTAGCCAAATTCCAGTCACCTTGTTGGGTCCAAACACAGAGTTGCTGCTGACTAGTTTGCACTCTGCACAGTAGCTCTTAACATGCTTTCTTCCTGCTGTCCCCTGCTGGATATTTCGATGCAAATGTAGTATGGCATGTGTCAAAGTGCTGCTTTATATTTGACCATTTCATTGATGCAACTTTATCATTGCATATTAGACACACTGCAGAACCTGCTCTCTCCACAAAGGTGAATTCCTCTGTCCAATCCTGCTGAAAAGCATGATACTCCTCATCTTTCTATTTTTAGCCATCTTCTTCGTCAAAAGGGTTTCTGCAATTAGCTAGCTGACTACTTGATTAAAAGGAGGGAAGTTTACTTCCTGACCTCACAACAACCAGTGTACATTACTCATTATCCAATAAAAATTTGGTGTTGTCCCGGAGGACAGCTGTAATTGGCTCTAGCCACCCACAACCGTGAACATGAGCGGTAGGAAATGAATGGATTGTAATACATGAGAATGTTTTATATTTTTAACGTTATTATTTTTTTATTAAAGATTTGTCTGTGAGCCAGATGCAGCCATCAAAAGAGCCACATCTGGCTCACGAGCCATAGGTTCCAGACCCCTGCCCTAGCACATTATTAATACAACAGCCATTATTAATGACCAGGCGGTGGCGCAGTGAATAAAGCATCAGATGCCATACTGCATGCAGAGGACCCAGGTTTGAAACCCCGAGGTCGCTGGCTTGAGTGCAGGCTTATCTGGTTTGAGCAAGGCTCACCAGCTTGAGCCCAAGGTCACTGGCTTGAGCAAGGGATCACTCGGTCTGCTGTAGCCCCCTGGTCAAGGCACATATGAGAAAGCAATCAATGAAGAACTAAAGAGCCACAATGAAGAATTAATACTTCTCATATATTTCCCTTCTTGGCTGTCTCTCCCTCTGTCTTCCTCTGTCTCTCTTGTCTCTGTCTCTCACACACACACACACACACACACACACACACACACACACACACACACACACACTGACCATCCTGGCCAGGTGCTCAGTTGGTTAGAGTGTCATTCCAATACACCAAGGTTGTGAGTTCAGTACCCCGTCAGGGCACATACAGAAACAGATTGATGTTTCTGTCTGTCTCTGTCGCTAAGATCAACAAAAATTTTTTTAAAAAGAGTAGAGACAGAGGTAAACCAAGGGTTTATAGTGCAGGAGTCCAGAGGGTCTGCCATAGGCCCTTATCCTGATTTTTAAATTTTCTATTCAGATTTTTAAAACTTTATCAAAAACTATTATTGATGACATAACTTGTAATGGGTGTTTATTGAGTCACTTCCTCTAGCTGAAATTCAAATATGAAATTCTTAGTTGGCAAAGAGGGAGAAATTTCACTAAATCTAGGCTAGAGCAATAAGAGGAGGAAAGAGCTACAAAGGGCCTGCCATGTGACTCAATAAAGGCAGCTTTGCAGACAACATAAAGTTTCAAGTACCTGCATAAGTTTCAGGTAATTCTGCTGTCTAAACCCAGAAACTGGATTTCAGTTTTATCCTCACATTTCTCAAGAGAAGATTTCAAGGACCATGTCTATAAGTGTTTTATTTGCAGTCAAGGAATGCCTGTAACCTTTGTTTAAAATGTTTTCAGACCTGACCACAGGCAGTGGCGCATTGGATAGAGCATGGGACTGGGATGCGGAGAACCCAGGTTCGAGACCCCGAGGTCGCCAGCTTGAGCAAGGGCTCATCTGGTTAGAGCAAAAGCTCACCAGCTTGAGCCCAAGGTCGCTAACTCGAGCAAGGGGTTACTCGGTCTGCTGAAGGCTCGCGGTCGGGGCACGTATGAGAAAGCAATCAATGAACAACTAAGGTGTCGCAACAAAAAACTGATGATTGATGCTTCTCATCTCTCTCCGTTCCCGTCTGTCTGTCCCTGTCTATCCCTCTCTCTGACTCTCTCTGTCTCTGTAAAAAACAACAACAACAACAAAAAAAAACCTTAAAATCTTTTCAGAACTTTCAGTTGCTACTGTTCTGAGTGGGGAGAAATAGTCATGATTTAAACTTTTTGGAAACAATTAAGGCACTTACTAAATTCTCACATTATATATATAGGAATTTTGGCTTAGTGATTTTTCTGTTGAATATGAGTATTCTATGCTGTTGGAGAGTGAACATATTAATTCATGTTTTAGATTTTTATTTATTTATTCATTTTAGAGAGGGGAGAGAAAGCGAGTGAGAGAGAGAGAGAGAGAGAGAGAGAGAGAGAGAGAGAGAGAGAGAAGGGGGTTGGAGCAGGAAGCATCACCTCCCATATGTGCCTTGACCAGGCAAGCCTGGTGTTTTGAACCGGCGACCTTAGTGTTCCAGGTTGATGCTTTATCCACTGTTCCACCACAGGTCAGGCCGTTAATTGTTGACTTCACAACATTGCCTTGTATCTGAACCGTTACTGCAAATATTTTCCCAAAGTATCTTGCTATTACTGTAGCTAACAACTTGCATAGCATGATAACATGAGGGTTGGCTTTAGCTCAGCAGTTCCTTTGAGTCAAGTTCACTTGCATGATAACATGAATTGGAACAACAAATATATTCATCATTAATTGTATCATGATTAATTTGAGGGGAGAAGAAAAAATGATTTTGGAGTGATTGATGGTCATTTTGGCTCGTTTACAGGGTGAATGGACCCAAGTGGAGAGTTTGTTTACATCCACCCTGAGCTCACTCTGTTATCCCCAGTGACTTTCTTATATCAATGAATAGCGGTTATGATGGAAACCATCCTAGCTCTGTCCACTAGGGGGCATTTTCAAATTAGAATTTAAAAAATTATGTTGCAAGATTAGCTTAGCTCTTGCCTAGTTGGGGAATGATCCAAAGTTACAAAGTTGACATCCAATTTCAGAGAATGTTTTCCCTTTCTGAAGAAACCAGGCCCTTTGGGGATACTTGTTAGTAGAAAAAAAGATATTACATATTGTTAGGACCTAAGAGAGATTTCTGTTGTCAGTTCACAGTAAAACTCTGGTGTCATCTGGGTTCCAGGTCTTAGTACATGAGAAACTTGATGGTCCTGATTTTTCTGAGGATAGCAGGCAGGTTTTGTTTAGTTAGTAATATCTGAGCTTCCTCTTCTCTCTTGGACATTAGGTCTAATGCTTTGATCTAAAACAGAGACTTTGGGCCCGACCTGTGGTGGCACAGTGGATAAAGCATTGATTTTGAATGCTGAGGTCGCAGATCCAAAGTCCTGGGCTTGCCTGGTCAAGGCACATGCAGAAGCAACTACAAGCTGATGGTTCCCTGCTCCTCCCCCATGCTGTTCTCTCTCCTCTCTCTAAAAACAATAAATTTTAAAAAAATCAAACAGAGACTTTGCTTATAGCCTCATCGAAATCTTTACCTACCCTGAATGGACAGAAAACTACCAACATCAAACTTTTACTTATCTCTAGCAAATCAAGAAAACAGACACCTAGATCAACCTTATGCAGACTATATGGGTGGGTGGTGTGTGGGATACTGAAGTACTTAATTGCTTTTATCTGCTTGGCATCTCTGCCATTACTTTTCTTCAGGTAGCAAACTCACAGAGAAAAGGTATATGACATGCTATGCTAATCCTAACACCTCTCCCACAGGCACTGGGCCACCAGCGGTCATGGGCATAGGCATGGTCATACAATTCTATTTCCCAAGAATTCCAATAATTTTTTTAAATAATTCAAATCTTTTAAAAAGTTTTTTAATTTACTGATTTGAGAGAGAGAAAAAAGAGAGAGAAAAAAACCATCAATTTGTTGCTCCACATATTTATGCATTCATTGGTTGATTCTAGTATGTGCCCTGTCCAGGGATTGAGTGAACCTGCAATATTCACACATCAGGACAATGCTCTAGCCAACTGAGCCACGTGGCCAAGATTAAGAAGTGCAGTCTTGAATGGAGGCATGTAGCAACAGTTTAGAATGAAGATACCTTACAAAAACATCCTAAACAGAAGTACTGCGAAGTGCCTGAGCTGCTCTAGTATCTATTCTTTCCAAACTAGGGAGAGCAATTAGGCAAGAAAAAGAAACAAAAGGTACCAAGATTAGAAAGAAAGAAGTAAAGCTTTCTCTATTTGCAGATGGTACAAGCTTATATGTAAAACATCCTAAACAAGTCACAAGAGAACTGTTAGAGCTAATAAATGATTTTAGTAAAATTGCAGGATACAAAATAAATATGCAAAAATCAGTTGTATTTCCACACACTAGCTATGAACAATATAAAAAGGAAATTTAAAAAATCCAATTAAGTCTTGGCAATGTGATGTACAGCATGGTGACTATAGTTAATAATACTGTATTGAGCTTGACCTGTGGTGGCACAGTGGATAAAGTGTCGGCCTAGAACATTGAGGTCACCAGTTTGAAATCCCAGGTTTGCCTGGTCAAGGTACATATGAGAGTTGATTCTTCCTGCTCCTCTCCCCTTTCTGTCTCTCTCTCCTCACTAAATTAAAAAAATAAAAATGTTAAAAAACAAAAATAATAATACTGTATTACATATTTTAAAGTTGCTAAGAGTAAATCTTAAAAGTCCTCATAAGAAAAGAGAAGAAAACATTTTTGTAACTATGTATGGGGACTTATTGTGGGGATCATTTCACAATGTATACAAATATCGATTCATTATGTTGCACACCTGAAACTAATATAATATGTTATATATACCTCAATTAAAATGGTTGCTTGTATAGCCTAGCCGGTGGTGGTGCAGTGGATAGAGTGTTGACCTGCAAGGCTAAAGTTGCCAATTCAAACTCCCAAGCTTGCCCAGTCAAGCAAGGCACATACAGGAAGAAATTATGAGTTGATGCTTCTCACTCCTCTCCCCCATTCATTCTCTCTCTCAATTTAATTCTAAAATCAATTTTTTAAATCTGTAAAAAGAAGGGGAAAAAAGATTGCTTGTATATATACACTCTTTTTTGTTTTCTGAAGCAAGAAGCAGAAAGGCAGAAAGACTCCCGCATGCGCCCGACCAGAATCCACCCGGCATGCCCACCAGGGGGCGATGCTCCACCCATCTGGGGTGTTGCTCTATTGTAGCCAGAGCCATTCTAGTGCCTGAGGCAGAGGTCATGGAGCCATCCTCGGCGCCCGGGCCAACTTTGCTCCAATGGAACCTTGGCTGCAGGAGAGGAAGAGAGAGACAGAGAGGAAGGAGAGGGGGAGGGGTGGAGAAGCATATGGGCACTTCTCCTGTGTGCCCTGACCAGGAATGGAACCCGGGACTCCTGCACGCCAGGCTGACGCTGTACCACTGAGCCAACCAGCCAGGGCCTATATATACACTCTTTTTAAAAAAAGATATTTATTCACTTTTAGGAACCAAAAGAGAACACGAATAGCCTCAGCAATCTTAAAAAAGAAGAATAAAGGGGGAGGTATCACACTTCCTGATATCAAGCTATACTACAAGACCACTGTACTCAAAACAGCGTGGTACTGCCATAAGAACAGGCACATAGATCAATGGAACAGAATGGAGAACCCAGAAATAAACCCACAGCTCTATGGACAACTGATATTTGACAAAGGAGGTAAGGGCATACAATGGAGTAAAGACAGCCTCTTCAACAAATGGTGTTGGGAAAATTGGACAGCTACCTGCAAAAAAATGAAACTAGACCACCAACTTACACCATTCACAAAAATAAACTCAAAATGGATAAAACACTTAAATGTTAGGCGTGAAACCATAAGCATCTTAGAAAACATAGGCAGTAAATAAGCTCTCGAACATCTCTCGCACTAATATATTGGCTGATTTATCTCCACAGGCAAGTGAAATAAAAGACAGGATAAACAAATGGGACTATATCAAACTAAAAAGCTTCTGCACAGCCAAAGACAATAAGAACAGAATAAAAACACAAACTACATAATGGGAGAACATATTTGACAGTACGTCTGATAAGGGGTTAATAACCAAAATTTATAAAGAACTTGTAAATCTCAACACCAGAAAGACAAACAATCCAATCAAAAAATGGGCAAAAGAAATGAATAGACACTTCTCCAAAGAAGACATACAGATGGCCAACAGGCATATGAAAAAATGCTCAACATCACTAATCATTAGAGAAATGCAAATTAAAACCACAGTGAGATATCACCTCACACCAGTCAGAATGGTGCTCATCAACAAAACAACACAGAATAAGTGCTGGTGAGGATGTGGAGAAAAGGGAACCCTCCTACACTGCTGGTGGGAATGCAGACTGGTGCAGCCTCTGTGGAAAAAAGTATGGAGATTCCTCAAAAAATTGAAAATTGAACTGCCTTTTGACCCAGCCATCCCACTTTTAGGAATATACCCCAAGAACACCATAGAACGGTTCCAGAAAGAGAAATGCACCCCCATGTTTATAGCAGCATTGTTCACAATAGCGAAGATCTGGAAACAGCCCAAGTGTCCGTCAGAGGACGAGTGGATTAAAAAGCTTTGGTACATATATACTATGGAATACTACTCAGCCATAAGAAATGATGACATCGGATCATTTACAATACATGGATGGACCTTGATAACATTATACGGAGTGAAATAAGTAAATCAGAAAAAACTAAGAACTATATGAACCCATGCATAGATGGGACATAAAAATGAGACTCAGAGACATGGACAAGAATGTGATGGTAACAGGGAGTGAGGTGGAGGGGTGGGGAGAGGATGAGGAAGGAGAGGGAGGGGGTAGAGGGAGGGTAGGGGCACAAAGAAAACCAGATAAAAGGTGACAGAAGACAATTTGACTTTGGGTGAGGGGTATGCAGCATAATCAAAGGTCAAATAATCTGGAGATGTTTTCTCGGAACATATGTACCCTGATTTGTCAATGTCACTGCATTAAAATTAATAAAAATAAGATTAAAAAATATTTATTCATTTTTAGAGAGAGAGGAGGGAGAGAAGGAGGAAGGAGCAAGAAGCATCAACTCCCATATGTGCTTTGACCAGGCAAGCCCAGGGTTTTAAACCAGGGACTACAGCATTGCAGGTCGACACTTTATTCACTGCACCACCACAGGTCAGGCATATATACACTCTTAATAAACCACAAGCCCAAGGAGAAAAAAAGAAAACAATTCTATTTACAAGAGCAACAAAAAGAATAAAATACTTATAAATTTAACTAAGGAGGTGCATGACTTGTATGTTGAAACCATAAAACACTGTGGGGTGAAATTAAAGACGTAAATAAACAGAAATATATCCCATGTAAGATATCAATACTACTCAAAGGGATCTACTGATTCAATGAAATCCCTAGCAAAATTCCAATTCTTTTGCAAAAATGGAAAAAGGTAAGATTATTTTATCCATTCTAAGTTTTTTGACATCACATTTAAGAACTATTTTCTAAATCACATAAGGAATCATCAAAAAATAAACATTTCCTAAAAATGAATTTATGGAAAAGAGTTATGGTCATTCCTCAAAAATATTAAACACAGAATTACCATTTGATACAGCACTTCCACTTCTGTGCGTACACCCCCAAAACTGAAAGCAGGGACTCAAATAGACATTTGTACACAGCAGCATTATTCATAATATCCAAAAATCAAAGCACCCCAACTGTTCATTCACAAATGAAGGAATGTATCACATTTGCTTATTGATTATGTGTGCACACACACAGTGGACCATTATTCAGTTATAAAAAGAAATGAAGCTCTGATACATGCTATAACATAGATGAACCTTGAAAACCTATACTAAGTGCCTGACCAGTGGTGGCACAGTGGATAGAGCATTGACCTGGGATGTTGAGGACCTAGGTTCAAAATCCCAAGGTCAACAACTTGAGTGTGGGCTCACCAGCTTGAGTATTGGATCCCTGGCTTGAGCGGGAAATCATTAATATGATCCCAAGGTTGCTGGCTTGAGCAAGAAAGTCACTGGCTTAGCTTAAGCCCCCACACTCCCATCAAGACACATATGAGAAGCAATCAGCCTTGACCAGTTTGCTCAGTGGTAGAGCATCGGCCCAGCATGTGGCTGTCCCAGGTTCGATTCCAGTCAGGGCACACAGGAGAAGCGACCATCTGCTTCTCTACCCCTCCCCCTCCCCCTCCCCCTTTCTGTCTCTCTCCTCCTCCCACAGCCAAGGCTTGATTGGTTCAAGCAAGTTGGACCCAGGTGCTGAGGATGGCTCAGTGGAGCCTCAGCCTCAGGCGCTAAAAAAATTGCTCGGTTGCTAAGCAACAGCCCTAGATGGGCAGAGCATTGCCAGTAGGGGGCTTACTGGTGGATCTTGGTTGGGAAGCATGTGGGAATCTGTCTGTCTCCCCTCCTCTCACTTAAAAAGAAAAAAAAAAAAGAGAAGCAATCAATGAACAACTAAAGTGACTCAATTACAAGTTGATGCTTCTCATCTCTCTCCTTTCCAATCTATCTCCAGAAAAAAATTTCAAAAAAGAAAACTTATGGTAAGTGAAATTTCAGACATGAAAGGAAAAAATATTGTATGATTCCACTTATATGAGGTACCTAGAGTAGTGAAATTTATAGAAACAAAAAGTAGAATAGAGGTTAACGGGTTGGGAGGATGGGGAACTATTGCTTAATGAGCGCAGATTTCTGTTAGGGATTATGAAAAATTTTGGAAATAAATAGTAGTGGTGGTTGCACAACATGGTGGTTATAACTAGTGACAATGGATTATATGCTTTAAAAAAATGGTAAAAATAGAAATAAAAAAGACTACTATTTTTTCCCCAGATTTGTGTTAGAAAGAAGAGAAGCATCAACTTGTAGCTGTGGCACTGTATTTGTTCATTGATTGCTTCTCATAGGTACCTTGATGAGAGGGGTTGGGGAGGCTCCAGCCAAGCCAGTGACTCCTTGCTCAAGCCAGGACCTTGGGCTTCAAGCCAGCGACCATGGGTCATGTCTATGATCCCATGATCAAACCAGAGACCCCGTGCTCAAGCTGGAAGAGCCTGTGTTCAAGCTGGCGACCTCTGGGTTTTGAACATCAGTCCTCAGAGTCTCAGGCCAATGCTCTATACCCGGCACCACTGCCTGGTCAGGCTTAATCTACTTTCTTAATAGTTTTTTTTAATTATTTTTATTTATTTATTCATCTTTGAGAGAGGAGAGAGAGAGAGAGAGAGAGAGAGAGAGAGAGAGAGAGAGAAGGGGAGCAGGAAGCATCAACTCCCATATGTGCCTTGACCTGGCAAGCCCAGGGTTTTGAACCGGCAACCTCAGTGTTCCTGGTTGACGCTTGATCCACTGCACCACCACAGGTCAGGCAATAGTTTTTGTTTTACAATACAAAACAGCTTTTCAACTTACATACTTTTGTTCCTGACATTCCATAGTACTGTCCCCATCCTACACCCCTATTTTCCAAAAGCAATGGGAAATTCAGAATTTTTTGTTTTGTTTTGTTATAGGGACAGAGAGTCAGAGAGAGGGATAGACAGGGACAGACAGACAGGAACGGAGAAAGATGAGAAGCATCAATCATCATTTTTTCATTGCGACACCTTAGTTGTTCATTGATTGCTTTCTCATATGTGCCTTGACCACAGGCCTTCAGCAGACTGAGTAACCCCTTGCTCGAGCCAGCAACCTTGGGTCCAAGCTGGTGAGTTTTTGCTCAAACCAGATGAGCCCGCGCTCAAGCTGGCGACCTCGGGGTCTCGAACCTGGGTCCTCTGCATCCCAGTCCGACGCTCTATCCACTGCGCCACCGCCTGGTCAGGCCAGAACTAATTTTAGGTTATGGAAAAATCTCTTCTGGAAAAAAAAAAGAAAAATATTTTTTTATAATCTGGAGAGTAAGTAAATACCGATTAACATCTGAAATAATAAAGCCTATCTCACACACCAAGATATATGCTATAAGCAGCATGCTTAGGAAGTAAACAAAGCTGGGCTTAGAATGTATGTGAAACTGAGGGAAACCACAGGTATCAAGATCCATAAAACAGTCTGATGAGGTGGTGGCACAGTGGATAAGACATTGGCCTGGGACATGGAGGACCCACGTTCAAAATCCCTAGGTCTCTGGTTGAGCGCGGGTTCATCTAGCTCGGTGTTTCCCAACGTGGGGCCCACGCCCCACAGGGGGGCAATTCGATAGTTAAGAGGGGCAATTTGAAAATGGACTCGACACGACTTTAACTCTTTTGCCCCGGGCCATTTAAATGCAATGCTAGATATCGGTGCCAAATTTAACAAAAAATGCAATTCTTAAATAATTGCGGTAAATAATTATTAAGTATAATTTCGTTTGACGAGACTAAAATATCAACTGGGTGATTGGCGTCAAGTAAACTTCGTCCTGGGTTCACCGTGGAGCGTGGAGCATGCCGTCTGCCGCGGGGAACCCCGGACATTTTAAAAACTTGCTAAACAACACAGTTATTCTCACCTAATTGGCCCATCGCAACTTCTGTAGTGTTTCACATCATTCAGTTGGTGTTAATTTGAAATAAGTGTCAGTCAAAACTGTTGTAAAAGCTCGTTGATTTAATAAATATACATATATATATTGTATAGATATAATTGGTAAGTATTTGATTTTATTTTTATCAATATTAAACTCTTTATTAAGTACTTCTTGCATCGGGGCTAGAAAGCAATAATATTTTATAAATATTATTGGGGCTATAATAGTGCATGCACGACAATTTTAATTTTAGAAGCATAACTTTCCAGAAAATTTTGTCAAGTGGAAAAAATATAGATACCTTTTGATTTGCGGTGGTAGTGTAGTAAATGTGTTATATACATTTAAATAAATATGAATTTTTAGTATACGTTTACTCTATGTCACATTGAATATATTTTAACACATATTTTAATATTAGTTTTTAATTGATCTTATTTTTATTATAGCCCATAGTAAAATGAGTGGTACAAGCAAGAAAAAACTCGTCAATATTCGGAGGAATATTTAAAATTTGGGTTCATACCCGCTGTTCACGATGAGCGGATTCCTTTTTGTCTTTTATGCCAGCAATGCTTGACCAACAAATCAATGAAAGGAGGTCGTCTTGAGGCACATTTGAAGGCGAAACGTGCTCATATTAATTCAGATTTGAGTTACTTTAAAACTTTAAAGAAAAATTTTGAAAAAAGAACATTAAAGTCTCATACTTCAACTAATAATCGTGTTCTTGAGGCTAGTTATCAAATTTCTTTATTCATTGCTAAAACTGGAGAAAATCACACTATAGGAGAGAATTTTTTTTTTACAGAGGCAGAGATAGACAGGGACAGACAGACAGGAACGGAGAGAGATGAGAAGCATCAATCATCAGTTTCTCGTTGCGACTTCTTAGTTGTTCATTGATTGCTTTCTCACATGTGCCTTGACCGCGGGCCTTCAGCAGACCGAGTAACCCCCCAGCTGGAGCCAGCGACCTTGGGTCCAAGCTGGTGAGCTCTTTGCTCAAGCCAGATGAGCCCGCGCTCAAGCTGGCGACCTCGGGGTCTCGAACCTGGGTCCTTCCGCATCCCAGTCTGACGCTCCATCCACTGCGCCACCGCCTGGTCAGGCTATAGGAGAGAATTTAATAAAACCGTCAATATCAGCATTTCTTAAAACGGTTCTTGAAAAAGATGACAAAGATGTAAAAGCTATGCCACTCAGTAACAATTCTGTTAGCAGAATAGACGAAATGAGTGAGGATATTGAAAAACAACTTATTGAAAAGCTGAAAACAAGAAAATTCTCCTTGCAAATGGATGAATCAACTTTGAGAGACAGTGAGGCAGTATTGATAACTTACGTAAGATATATTGATAAAGGACATTTTGCTGAAGAAATGTTGTTCTGTAAAAGATTAGAAAGCACCACTACCTCCAAAGATATATATAATAAGCTAAAAAACTACTTAGATGTCAATGATATACCAATGAAAAATATAACATCTTGTGCTGCAGATGGTGCTCCCAATATGATGGGCAAGAAAAATGGCTGCTTAAAATTGATGAAAGATGCGATCCAGAAATGATTCTTGTGCATTGTGTTATTCATAGGGAAAACTTGGTAGCTAAAAACATCTCACCTGTTCTGAATGAAGTATTACATACAGTAATAAAGTGTGTTAATGCTATTAAAGCTAGTGCCAAATGTGAGCATCTTTTCAAGCTATTTTGTGAAGAACAAAATGAAGACCATGTGAGACTTTTACTTCATACTGAAGTAAGATGGCTATCTAAAGGAAACTGTTTGAAAAGATTTATGGAACTGTTTGATACTCTTAGTGATTTTTTAAGCGACAAACCTGAAATGAAGTATCTGTTAACAATAGATGGTAAAGCATTTGTGAGTTATTTAGCCGATATCTTTGAAAAACTAAATATATTAAATAAGCAACTTCAAGGAACAAATAAAACTCTTGTCGATGCAAAAGCAAAGATATTTGGTTTCATTACCAATATTGAGTTATGTCAGAAACATATTAACAACAAAAACTTTAAACAGTTTCATTGGCTCCAAAAATGTGAAGTAACTGATACCGCTTTACTTGTTATTGTCAATCATTTGAATATTCTATCGGCTGATTTAAAAGAAAGATTTTCTGATTTAAAACAAATTGATTTCCCAACATGAATGATGCAGCCAATGTTAGTGGATTTGTCTGATATATCAAATATGCAGTATCAAGAAGAACTCGCAGAATTGCAAAATGATGAGTCAATTAAAGCTTTATTTAATATCAAAGGAGCGATGGCATGGCTTTGTGAGGAAACAGAAATCAAATACCCAAATTCAACTAAATGTGCAAGAAAACTATTGCTTTACCGTTTCCATCTTCATTTTTAGCTGAATGTGGATTTAGTGCTGTAAATGATTTATTGGTAAAAAAAAGAAATCGGCTGGATATAACACAACGTGGAGACTTGAGACTAAAGCTAACCAAATTGGAACCTAATATAAAATCTCTGTGCAGCAAGCATCAAGCACAAAGATCACAGTAAATTAAAATAATAAATTAATATAGAAAAATCTGTATTAAAATTATTTGGAATTTAAATTTCTGTTTTTCATTATATGTTTTGAAATTTTACTTAACTGTGTTTTGTTAACAATTTCATACTGATTTCTTCCTAGAACCTATCATTTATATTTATTAAGTGAACAAATCAATTTTTTAATGTTAAAAATTATGTATGTTACATAGGGGGGGGGACATAAAAATTTTAGAAAGGTTAAGGTGGGGCATGGCACAAAAAAGGTTGGGAAACACTGATCTAGCTTGAGTGTGGCCTCGCCAGATTAGGTGCGTGGTCACAAGCTTGAGCATGATGAGACCATAGACATGAACTCATAATCACTGGCTTGAGCCCAAAGATCACTGGCTTGAGCCTAAAGTCACACTGGCCTGAGAAAGGCGTCACTGGCTCAGTTGGAACTCCCTGGTCAAGGCACATATGAGAAAGAAATCAGTGAACAAAATGTTTCTCATCTTTCCCTCCCTTCCCCCCCCTCTCTCTCCCCTCTCTCTCCCCTCTCTCACGGGGTGGGGAGGGTGGGGGTGGGGGTTGGCGGCTAATGGCTAGGTTGTATGGTAAGATTTAACTATAGAAGAAACAGCCAAACTGTTTTCTAAAGTAGCTGTGCCATTTTGCATTCTGACCAAAAACATATATGAATTCTAGATGCTCCATATCTTGGCGAACACTTGGTATTATCAATCTTCTTAAATTTAATCATTCTAATGGATGTCCACTGGTATCAATCTTCTTAAATTTAATCATTCTAATGGATGTCCACTGGTTTGATTTGCATCTCCTGGACTGGTGATGTTGAACATCTTTTTATGTGCTTATTGGTCACTTACATAACTTTTTTTATAAAATTTCTGTTCAAATCTTTTGCCCATTTGAAAAATTGGGTTGTCTTCTTGCTGAATAGTAAGAGGTCTTTATATACTCTAGATACATTTTTTTTCCCAGATATATGCATTGTAAATATTTTCTCCAAGTCTATTTCTTGCCTTTTCATTTTCTTGATCATGTATTTCAAAGACATGAAGTTTTTAATTTTGATAAAGTCTTAGTTATCATTTATTCTTTTTATGGTTAATCCTTTTGTGTCCTAAGAATTCTTTGTTTTACTGCAAGGTCCTGAAGATTTTTATTCATGTTTCCCTTTAAAAATTGTGCTAGCTTCCAAGGCCCTGGCTGGTTAGCTCGGACAGAGCATCATCCTGAAACACCAAGACCAAGATTGCAGGTTTGATCCCTGGTCAGGGCACATATAGGAAATGACCAAAGTATACAACTAAGTGAAACAACAAACAAATGCTTCTCTCTCTCTCTCTTTTTCTCTCTCCCTTTGTCTTTCTACAAAAACAAAAACAAAAAAAAAGTTGTGCTAGCTTCTTGAACAATGAACAGTGCCAGGAGAAATGTTTCAGCTGGTCCAGGAATGCACACAGGAGGGGGGCCTTACCAGGAACCAGGAAATACAACTTTAAGTAACTGTGGAGCTGCAAGCAGCAGCAGTAACAGCAGCCGGGGCACATGAAGCAGCATAAGGCGGCAGAAGCAGTGGAGGTGAAACAGTGGGGAATATAAAACCACTGACCTTTGCTTGGAGACCAGCCTTTTATAAATATATATATGGAATCGTTCTGGCCAGATAGCTTGGTTGGTTAGAGCAGTGGTCCCCAACCTTTTTTGGGCCACAGACCGGTTTAATGTCAGAAAATATTTTCACCTTTAGGGTGGGACGGATAAATGCACAAAATAAAATTATGCAACTGGCGTAAAAACTGTGGTATTTTTAAATATAATTGTCGAACTTATGAGACAAGCATCAAGAGTGAGTCTTAGATGGATGTAGCAGAGGGAATCTGGTCATTTTTAAAAAATATAACATCGTTTAGACTTAAACATAAATAAAACAGAAATAATGTTATTTATTCTTTCTCTGCAGACCGGTACTAAATGGCCCACGGACCGGTACTGGTCCACGGCCTGGGGGTTGGGGACCACTGGGTTAGAGCATCATCCTAATACACCAAGGTTGTGGGTTTGATCCCTGGTCAGGGCAGATACAGAAACAGATTGATGTTTCTCTCTCTAAAATAGAATAAATAAATTAAAAAAATAAAATAAATATGTGGAATCATATCCCTAAAAGAGAGTAGACACCATATCCTAAGACTCTCTTTGACATTGGGGTGCCAGCAATACAGGGGCTAAAGATGAAATGGAAATGCATAGGTTTTAAATACATGAGGTGAACACTAAAGGAAAGCGGAAAGAAGATGTAGCAATCTTTTTTTCACTATTTTTGGCTTCTTCTTTGGAGGCATAACTCATTGTGCCTAGTCCTGTGCTAGGTTCACAGATTCAACACAATACTGGAGAATCGATCTCAAAAACCAAACAGAGGCCAAGACAACTCTGGCTCACGAAGCAGGAATCTCATCTGTCTTTTATCAAAAAGTGTTTCCTATCCCTGCCTGACAAGACAATGCCACTGGAATCCCTCCTTTAAATGAAGTGACCATCACTTCATGTTTTCATCACTCACTCAAATTTCTGAGTAGGAGCATTTATTTGTGTTTTGGCCGCTGAAAAGGGGAAAGAGAGGGAGGATTTGCCTTTTTGGTTTCTGTAGTGGGAGATGAGTTGCTACTTCTCACCATGAAAGAGGTTGGATAATGGATAAGAAAAAAAAAAGACCCTTTGTCTGGGTCTTAGGAATAACCGTTACAAGTTTCACTTTCCTCTCTTCCTCCTTTCCTCCCTCCCTCCCCCCTCCCCCCTCCCCCCTCCCCTCCCCTCCCCTCCCCTCCCCTCCCCTCCTCTCCCCTCCCCTTCCCTTCCCTTCCATTCCTCCCTCCCTCCCCCCTTCCTCTCTCTTTCTTTTTTTGAAAAGAGATAAAAGTAATTTAGATGCTATTGCCTGGAAAGTGAAAGTTTATGTGCAAGGTAAATTTTTCTCTCACACTGGGAAACTTAGTGTCACACTTCTTATTGTGGACCTCATCTTAGTTGAGTTTTAACTCTAAATACCTAATATGGACTCATAGCAAAACTAAAACAAAGAAATGCTTTCGTGTGTTGTGTGTGTGTGTGTGTGTGTGTGTGTGTGTGTGTGTGTGTGAAAGAGACAGAGAGAGGGACAGATACAGACAGACAGGAAGGGAGAGAGATGAGAAGCATCAATTCTTCGTTGCAGCACTGTAAAGCCAGAAGCCAGGGCCAGCACCACTATCACAGCAGCCCAGCCAGTGCAGGTTCGCATTGGATTCGGACAGTCAGAAAAGAAACAACGGAGCCACAAACTGGTGGGCCATAGTCTTTAATTATAGCTTGCACCCGGCGGGCAAGTAAAAATACACACTGGGCTCCAAAACCCAATCACATTCAGTGCTCACAAAGCCACTGACTTATCCGAGTTTCCTAGAATCAAAGGTTTCTAGCTCACCAGCCTTATTCTCCTCAGTTCCCCATCTCCTTCCTTATCCCAGATACAAACTCTGTACAAACAGGCATCTCACTCAGCACTCCGCCATCTTGGCTGCTTCTCCTGGCCTACTCCATGTGGCCTCTTTTCTGCTCTCTGCTCTGCTCTCTCCTCTAATCATCCCAGGAACCAAGAGCGCAAACTCTCGTTCTGCCCCCATTTTATATTGTAGCTTCACAACCTCTAATCCAATATACAAAATAGGGAAGTCTCTAATACAAAGTCACTTCTCTGAGGCATGATTGGATTGTACCACCCCACATCAAAAAGGGTGGGAAAGGCTTAATCCCAAAACCAAGCCCCAGGCTACAAGGATTCTCAACACACATTAATATCACCTGGGCGACGACCTCACGTGGGCAGCGCCATTTTTAACAAAGTGAGCATAATACATTTTATCTGCCCAACAAGCACCTTAGTTGTTTACTGATTGCTTTCTCATATGTGCCTTGACTAGGGGGGCTGCAGCAGACCGAGTGACCCCTTGCTCGAGTCAGTGACCTTGGGCTCAAGCTGGTGAGCCTTGCTCAAACCAGATGAGCCTGCGCTCAAGCTGGTGACCTTGAGGTTTCAAACATGGGTCCTCCTCGTCCCAGTCTGATGCTTTATCAACTGCACCACCACCTGGTCAGGGGAGAAATACTTTCTTTAAAAAAAATTTTTTTTAATTTATTGATTTTAGAGAGAGGAAGGTAGAGAGAGACAGAAACAGAAACACTGATATCTTCCTGTATGTGCCCTGACCAGGGATCAAACCCACAACCTTTGCATTTTGGGATGATGCTTTAGCCAGGGCAAAGAAGTTCTTTTTTGATATCTCTCCTCACTTGCCCCAACAATGGAAATTGTGCCTCTGGAATTAGATTGCTATAAAGTATAGAAAATCATTATTGCTTAGAAAATGAAGTTTTGTAGACTGGGGGATTATGCTGAAACATTTTCTGTGTGACCTTGTAGAAATCAGCAAAAGTACAGAATTGGACTGGAACATTCTGGGAGAAGCTGGAAAACCCCCAGGAGGTCTAGTGGAAGATGAATAATGCTGCAGTGGTCAAAGAACCCTGACCATAAGCTGGCACCTGAATGAGAGCTTTCCAGCTGGAGACCTGAATAAGAACTGGGAAAGGGGGAATTTGGGGATTTTAATTCTTCTTTGGGAGTAAGCAAGGCAAGATTTATCTTCAATTTTGTTTTTTTAATGTTTATTTTATTCATTTGAGCAAGAGAGGAGTGCGGGGGAGAGGGAGAGACAGAAACATCCATCTGTTCCTGTATGTGCCCTGACCAGGGATGGAATCAGCAACCTCTGTGTTTTGGGATGATGTTTTAACCATTTGGCTGAGGCAAAGCAAGATTTAATTTGGAAATACCAATTTCTCTTAAAATATAAGGGAAAGGGATCATCCTGTTAAATTTTAAATGTTATGATTTTAAAAAATAGCTGGCATATAGCCCCTGGCAATGGTTTAAATTGTGAACCTATTGATAAAGAAATATTTATAAAAACTGGTATGTAGGCCTGTACTAATCTCTACGCATTAGCAATATTGACTGTAACACTACATTAAGGACACCACTGCGGGGACAGCGGCAAGTGCCCCGTGGGTGCCCATTTTAAGGCTCGATTCACAGGCACAGGTGCCATGCTCCACCCTCGTCATGGTGAACCGAATGAATTGGCCTGGCTATCACTGTGGTCACACACTAGAGGTCTAACAAAAAGATATAATGTTTTGGTTTTTTGTGTGCATGAACAACAATGTGGAAGCTAAAATTGACATATTTTATGTAAAGTTTTTCTATTCTTTGATTTTTAATAAACTTTGAAAACAAAAATAAAAAAAGAAAAGAAATAGCTGGCATAGTATTATTCAGGTGGTATTATCCAATAAACTAGATTTGAAAATATAAATGAGCGGGAAATAAGGGGTGAGTTCTCATGTAGTATACAATGTGGCTGTTGGGTAAAAAATGAATGTTTTGCCCTGGCTGGATAGCTTCGTTGCTTAGAGCATCATTCTGAAGCACAGAGGTAGCCAGTTCGATCCCCTTTCAGGGCACATACAGGAGCAACTTGATGTTCCTGTCTCTCTGTCTCTATCTCCCTTCTTTTGTCTCTAAAATGAATAAATAAAAATTTTTAAAAAATAATAAGGCTCTGGCCAGTTGGCTCAGCGGTAGAGTGTCAACCCAGTGTGCGGATATCCCAGGTTCAATTCCCAATCAGAGCACACAGAAGAAGCAACCATTGCTTCTCCTCCCCTCCCCTTCCCCCTTTTTCCTCACTCTCTTCCACTTCGGCAGCCATGGCTCGATTGGCTCGAGCATGACAACCCCTGGCGCTGGGGTGGCTCTGTTGAGCTTCTGCCTCAAGTGCTAAAAATAGCTTGATTGCCAGCATCGCCCTCACAGGGGCAGAGCATCAGCCCTATATGGGGGTTGCTGGATGTATCCCAGTCAGGGCGCATGCGGGAATCTGTCTCACTATCTTCCCTCTTCTCATTTAAAATAATAATAAAAAGTGAATTTCAGAGCCTGCCAGGCAGTGGCACAGTGGATAGAGCATCAGCCTGGCACTCAGAGGATGCAGTTTTGAAACCCCAAGGTCGCCAGCTTGAGCATGGGTTCATCTGGCTTGAGTGCAGGCTCACCAGCTTGAGCACAGGGTCACTGGCTTGAGCCCAAAGGTTGGTGGCTTGAAGCCCAAGGTTGCTGGCTTGAGGAAGGAGTCACTCAGTTTGCTGTAGCCCCCCAGTCAAGGCACATATGAGAAAGCAATCAATGAACAACTAAGAAGTCGCAACAAAGAATTGATGCTTCTCATCTCCCTCCCTTCCTGCTTGTCTGTCCCTATCTCTCTCTCTCTCTCTCTGTTCCTGTCTCTTACTGAAAAAAAAAAAAGTGAATGTTTTGGGCCTGACATGTGGTGGTACAGTGGATAAAGCCTTGACCTGGGACTCTGAGACCACTGGTTTGAAAACCCGGGCTTACCCTGTTAAAGCACATACGAGAAGCAATAGACAAATAACTCAAGTGAAGCAACTATAATCTCACTTCCTCTCTCCCTCTCTCTAAAATCAATAACTAAAATGTTTGTGTGTGTGTGTGTGTGTGTGTGTGTGTGTGTGTGTGTGTGTGACAGAGAGAGAGAGGGACAGATAGGGACAGACAGGTAGGGAAAGAGATGAGAAGCATCAATTATTTGTTGTGGCACCTTAGTTGTTCATTGATTGCTTTCTCATATGTGCCTTGACTGGAGGGCTACAGCAGACTGAGTGATCCCTTGCTCAAGGCAGTGACTTTGGGCTCAAGCTGGTGAGCCTTGCACAAAACAGATGAGCCTGCGCTCAAGTTGGCAACCTCAGTGTTTCAAATCTGGGTCCTCTGCATCCCAGTTCAATGCTCTAACCACTGCACCACTGCTTGGTCTGGCAATATAACTAAAATCTTAAAAGAAAAAGTGACTGTTTTGGCCCTGGCCAGTGGATAGAGTGTCATCCCGGTGAACCAAATTACAGGTTCAATACCTAGTAGACACATATGATAAGCAACCAATGAGTTCACAACTAAACAGAACAACCACCTGACCTGTGGTGGTGCAATGGATAAAGCGTCAACCTGGAGCCCGGAGGTCACTGGTTCAAAACCCTGAGCTTGCCCAGGCAGGAAACATAAGAGAAGCAGTTATGAACTGATGCTTCCTGCTCTTCCCTGCTTTCTTCTTCACTCTCTCCTCTCTCTAAAATCAATACATAGAGCCTGACCAGGCAGTGGTGCAGCAGATAGAGTGTTGGACTGGGATGTGGAGGACCCAGGTTCAAGACCCTGAGCTTGCCAGCTTGAGCATGGGCTCATCTGGTTTGAGTAAAGCTTACCAGCTATGACCCAAGGTCACTGGCTTGAGCAAGGGGTTACTTGGTCTGCTGTAGCCCCATGGTCAAGGCACATATGAGAAAGCAATCAATGAACAACTAAGTGCCACAATGAAAAACTGATGATTGACATCTCTCTGTGTTCCTGTCTGTCCCTATCTATCCCTCTTCTGATTCTGTCTCTGTAAAAAAAAAAAAAAAGAAAAAGAAAAGAAAGAAAGAAAAAAAAAGAATTTCTTTAATATATTTTTTTAAGATTTTATTTATTCATTTTGAGAGGGGAAGGGAAGGGAGGGGAGGGAGAAAGGGGGCAGGATCAGGAAGCATCAACTCCCATATGTGCCTTGGCCAAGCAAGCCCAGGGTTTTCAACTGGCGACCTCAGTGTTCCAGGTAGATGCTTTATCAACTGCACCACCACAGGTCAGGCCAATAAATAAAATATTTAAAATAAATTATTTTTAAAGCAACAACTAAGAGGAACCAGTTAAATGCTTCTCTTTCTTCCTCTCTCTCCCTTCCTCTCTCTCTCTTCCTCTCTCTCAAATCAATGGGAAATTAAAATATATATATTTAAAGTGAATGTTCTGCTTTGCCCCACTTCAAAAGCCTCAGAGGGCAGTATCAAAGAGGCATTCATAAAGACCTTACAGAGCTAGACTGCTTGTATCAGTTGCTTTAGACCAGTATCTGGGAGGCTGGCCCAGGATGTGTGGGCAGGACTAGCCCAACATTACCTTGATCTCCTCCTTTGAAACATCTGAAGGGTACACTGTGTTCCAGGGAAAAATGATACAAAACAAAACCTGAAAAACTTGCCTACAGGACTACAAGTCTGACAAAATACTAGAAAACATAAAATACTCCACAAAACTAAACATGTAAAACTTTAAACTACTTACTCTACAGCTAAAAATCACCATAAATACGAACTCCAAATGACCAATTAGGAAAAATACCTTGCATCACTTGCTAAAGGGTTAGTATTCTTAATTTATGTTATAAGAGGTCAGTCATTCTCGGGGGGAGGGGAGGAAATAATGTAAATGGGCAGCTCATAAAACATAATAAACAAATGGCTAGTAACATGAACATTTTTCAACTTCACCAATAATTCAAAAGTACAAATGAATATAGCAGTGAGAAAAAGTTTCACCTACTAGAGAGGCAGCAATGTAAAAGACCAATTACACCCAATGAATTTCCAGGTTATAAAAATTCAGCAATCACATCATGTTGGTGAAAATGCAAATTCGTGTTTTTTGCGGAGTTATATGATAATGACCATCGACCTTTACAACGTGTATTCCTTTTATTTAAAAATATATATTTATTTTTTATTATTATTTATTTATTTACAGAGACAGAGAGTGAGTCAGAGAGAGGGATAGACAGGGACAGACAGACAGGAACGGAGAGAGATAAGAAGCATCAATCATTAGTTTTTCATTGCGTGTTGCAACACCTTAGTTGTTCATTAATTGTTTTTTCATATGTGCCTTGACCACGGGCCTTCAGCAGACCAAGTAACCCCTTGCTGGAGCCAGCGACCTTGGGTTCAAGCTGGTGGGCTTTTCCTCAAACCAGATGAGCCCGCACTCAAGCTGGTGACCTCGGGGTCTTGAACCCGGGTCCTCTGCATCCCAGTCCGACACTCTATCCACTGCGCCACTGCCTGGTCAGGCAATATATTTATTTTATTGATTTGAGAAAGAGAGAGAGAGAGAGAGAGAGAGAACATTCCTGTCTGTCCCTATCTATCCCTCTCTCTGATTCTCGCTCTGTCTCTGTAAAAACAAAAACAACAACAACAACAAAAAACTAATTTCTTTAATATATTTTTTAAGATTTTATTTATTCATTTTGAGTGGGGAGGAGAGGGAAGGGAAGGGGAGGGGAGCAGAGGGGAGGGGAGGGCTGACAAGGGCTCAAACTGGCAACCATTACACCTCTGCTTTCCAAGACACTCTAACCAACCAAGTTATCAGGCGGGGGATACAATGTGTATTCCTTTTAAAGCATCAATTCCAGCCTGACCAGGTGGTGGTACAGTGGATAGAGCGTCGGACTGGGATGTGGAGGACCCAGGTTCAAGACCCTGAGGTCACCAGCTTGAGCGCAGGCTCATCTGGTTTGAGCAAGGCTCACCAGCTTAAGCCCAAGGTTGCTGCCTTGAGTAAGGGATCACTCGGTCTGCTGTAGCCCCACAGTCAAGGCGCATATGAGAAAGCAATCAATGAACAACTAAAGAGCAGCAACAAAGAATTGATGTTTCTCATCTCTCTCCCTTCCTGTCTGTCTGTTCCTATCTGTCCCTCTCTCTCTTCTCTGTCTCTGTCACAAACAAAACAAAACAAAAATTCTGAAATTATAGGCCAATATCCCTGATGAATTTAGATGCTAAAGTCCTGAACAAAATATTAGCAAACCGGATCCAGCAATATATGAAAAAAATCATACACCATGATCAAGTGGGATTTATTCTTGGGAGGCAAGGCTGGTACAATATTTGCAAATCAATCAATGTGATTCATCACATAAACAAAAAGAAGGAAAAAAACCACATGATAATTTCAATAGATGCAGGAAAAGCATTTGATAAAATCCAGCACCCATTCATGATCAAAATTCTCAGCAAAGTGGGAACACAGGGAACATACCTCAACATGATAAAGGCCATCTATGACAAACCCACGGCCAACATCATACTCAATGGGCAAAAATTAAAAGCAATCACCTTAAGATCAGGAACAAGGCAGTGGTGCCCCCTTTCACCACTCTTATTCAACATAGTTCTGGAAGTCCTAACCACAGCAATCAGACAAGAAAAAATAAATAAAAGACATCCAAATTGGAAAATAAGAAGCAAAACTATCATTATTTGCAGATGATATGATATTGTATATAAAAAAACCTAAAGTTTCAGTCAAAAAACTACTGGTCCTGATAAATGAATTCAGCAAGGTGGCAGGATATAAAATTAATACTCAGAAATCAGAGGCATTTTTATACACTAAGAATGAACTGTCAGAAAGAGAAATTAAGGAAGCAACTCCTTTCACCATTGCAACCAAAAAAATAAAGTACCTAGGAATAAATTTAACCAGAGATTAAAGACCTGTACTCGGAAAATTATAAAATATTGATAAAGAAATCAGGGAAGATACAAACAAGTGGAAGCATATACCATGCTCATGGTTAGGAAGAATAAACATCATTAAAATGTCTATATTACCTAAAGCAATTTATAAATTCAATGTAATACCAATTAAAATACCAATGACATACTTCAAAGATATAGAACATATATTCCAAAAATTTATATGGAACCAAAAGAGAACACAAATAGCCTCAGCAATCTTGAAAAGGAAGAATAAAGTGGGAGGTATCACACTTCCAGATATCAAGTTATACTACAAGGCCATTGTACTCAAAACAGCCTGGTACTGGCATAAGAACAGGCATATAGATCAATGGAGCAGAACAGAGAACCCAGAAATAAACCCACACCTTTACGGACAACTGATATTTGACAAAGGAGGTAAGGGCATACAATGGAGTAAAGACAGCCTCTTCAACAAATGGTGTTGGGAAAATTGGACAGCTACCTGCAAAAAAATGAAACTAGACCACCAACTTACACCATTCACAAAAATAAACTCAAAATGGATAAAACACTTAAATGTAAGCCGTAAAACCATAAGCATCTTAGAAGAAAACATAGGCAGTAAGCTCTCTGACATCTCTCTCAGCAATATATTTGCCTATTTATCTCCACAGGCAAGTGAAATAAAAGACAGGATAAACAAATGGGACTATATCAAACTAAAAAGTCTTGCGCAGCTAAAGCAATAAGAACAGAATAAAAAGACAAACTACACAATGGGAGAACATATTTGACAATAAGTCTGATAAGGGGTTAATAACCAAAATTTATAAAGAACTTGTAAAACTCAACACCAGGAAGACAAACAATCCAATCAAAAAATGGGTGAAAGAAATAAATAGACACTTCTCCAAAGAGGACATACAGATAGCCAATAGGCATATGAAGAAATGCTCAACATCACTAATGATTAGAGAAATGCAAATTAAAACCACAATGAAATATCACCTCACACCAGTCAGAATGGCGCTCATCAACAAAACAACACAGAATAAGTGCTGGCGAGGATGTGGAGAAAAGGGAACCCTCCTGCGCTGCTGGTGGGAATGCAGACTGGTGCAGCCTCTGTGGAAAACAGTATGGAGATTCTTCAAAAAATTAAAAATCGAACTGCCTTTTGACCCAGCTATCCCACTTTTAGGAATATACCCCAAGAACTTCATAGCACTGTTTCAAAAGGAGAAATGCACCCCCATGTTTATGGCAGCATTGTTCACAATAGCGAAGATCTGGAAACAGCCCAAGTGTCCATCAGTGGACGAGTAGATTAAAAAGCTTTGGTACATATATACAATGGAATACTACTCATCCATAAAAAATGATGACATCGGATCATTTACAACAACATGGGTGGACCTTGATAACATTATACGGAGTGAAATAAGTAAATCAGAAAAAACTAAGAACTATATGATTCCATACATAGGTGGGACATAAAAATGAGACTCAGAGACATGGATAAGGATAAGAGTGTGGTGGTTATGGTGGGGGGGGGGTCAGGAAGAGAGGAGGGGGTTGGAGGAGGGGAGGGGCATAAAGAAAACCAGTTAGAAGGTGACGGAAGACAATTGGACTTTGGGTGATGGAATGCAGCATAAACAAATGTCAAAATAACCTGGAGATGTTTTCTCTGAACATATGTACTCTGATTTATCAATGTCACCCCATTAAAATTAATAATAAAAAAACTCTGTACTTCATTGATAAACTTTTCTGTTATACCCAGATTTGATTCCTCTAAGTCTGACAATTTTGTTTTTATAATTAAAGGAAGAAATTTTCCTTCAAAACAAGATTTATATTGAAGGATAAAGTCATTCAAAATAAGACTAACTTCTGTAGCTAAAATGTGTTCACCCTCAATCTTTTGAATCATTTTGTGAAACGATGCTTGATTATGTACAAAATACATTAATATCTCAGATATTTTATTACTAGCTGTACCCGGCCACGCGTTGCTGCGGCTCAGTCTGGTTAAATGGAAAAGAAAGAAAAGAGAAAGTGCACGTTTCTAATATGTTTAATTTCACAATACTTGTGGGTATACAATATTTTTTGTTGTTTCATTGTCTGTGCAGATATAGAGACTGTCTGGTTTATCGAGTCTAGAACACACAACATATAATTGTCCATGTGAGAGGCAATCTGTGTGTAGATCTAAAGTGCACAACTCTAAAGATTGGCCCTGGGCTTTGTTGATGGTGATTGCCAACGCCAATCAAATTGGGAATTGCAGTCTCTTAAATTGAAATGGCATATCCGTTGGAATCATAGGAATGCAAGAAATGAGGACATCCTCACCTTTGAAAGGTCTTGTCAAGATTGTTGCTTCTACAACATTGCTCATTACTTTTTTACAGCGCACAGACCCAAACACTTCATGTTTTACCATGAAATCCATCAGCGATTTCAGCTTCGGTCTGAAAACACGTGCTGTGATGTCATGCCTATCCACTGGCGATTGGCCAGGAAGTAAGAGCTGTTATATATCATCCCAAGCTGGATTGCATGTGAATGTAATGAATAGGTCTGAACGCCCATAGTGACGAACATACACTATTGCATCTTGAGCATACTCATGCATATGACGTGGATGCCTGTATATGAAGATGGCAAAATCGTCAGTCTTCCGTTAGTTGAATTACCATCATTTACAACTGCATCTCGCAAATGAACGTATTCTTCAGAGCGAAGCTTGGTCTGATTCAAACGATGAATATCAAACGTTCTGTTTCAATTTTCGCATACATATCTACGATGTATTGGTGAAACATTTCAAAATGTGATTGTCTCCATTCTCTGGAATCATTAATCGGTATGAATAATAGTTCATTGCACTGCATTTCCTATTTGTTTCTTCGTCACTGACTAGATTTATCATCTTAATGTTGAAGTGATATCCATTGGCACCATCCCAAAAATGATTGGATATTGCAGGGCATCATAGCATTGATGAGTTTCTGCAAGTTTTGTCAATTGATTGTTTCTCCGATGAAGAACAATATCTCCAGGTTGGAATTGATCTCCAACTATAACAATTGCCACTTTGTCTATAGTTGGAGCATTGAATCTTCGCACATGTTCTCCAGCAGCTATTTTGTCAGCATGAATAACAATCTTATGTGTATCAGATGGCATCATGTCAATTGCTGTTTTGAACAAATGCACTAAATTGTTTTTTTCGTGAAGAAGCTCTTGTAGTTGGGAAACGGACCTTTTTATGCCAGTAGAAATTCCGCAGCATGCATTCAGTTCATCATTGCCATCACTGATGAAATACATTTGTAGGAATTTATATTGACCATCTGGGAACAGAAACAGGGAGCCGGCTTTATGATAAATTTGTCCTTTCACTTTGAAAGTTGGCATGAATTGAGCTGTTATGATTTCTGCGCTGAACGACATCATTGGAAGCATGAGTTCTATTTCCTGATGTTAGATAGGAAATGCTTTGATTCAGCAGTATATCTGGCAAGCAAAGTTTTTAATGGCTCTGGCAGTTCTCCAAGTTGAGGCAGTTTCATTTTCCAGCAGCGCAACACATTCCTTTTGTTTCTCCATTAAATTTCAGAGCCTTGCAATAAGGATACACTTCAGTCATAGTGCCCATGAGAACATGCCAGCTCAAACTATAATCATCAGCTGGGTTGTACCAGAATGGAAGGCGACTGTAATCATGTGATTGCTGAGCATAGAGTTGTGTTTGACACTGATCTGCTGTTTCTCATTGACATCTTTCAGCCACTCTCAGCCTGTCGTGTTCATTCTGTTGAGAACGAAGCAGATCTGAAGCTGCAGAATGTGATTGCCGTGCTTGCAACCATGCATCCTCAAGTCTGGCTGCACGTAAATGGATCATAAATTGAAAACATTGAAATGGAATCGTAAAATATTTAGTATAGTGTGTGTTGCTTTTACATCCAACAGATGGCGCTGTTTTTAAAAAGAGCATGTTTTTACCGGTCACAGATGTGACATCTATCTCTACATAATAGTAGGTATATAAAAAAAGAGCGTGTATTCAAAAGCAACGTTTTGTCAAAATTTCAAAGCTATCGGTGAAGAACTTTTGGAGATTTAAGATTTTGAACAAACATTTACATTTTTATTTATATAGATTGAAAAAGATTCCAGGATTTTAGGACATTTGTCTAAACTTAAAATATATGAATGGAGAGGCTCAAATAATTGTAGGACATGCACTATAGCAGGTGTTAGAGCAAGCCATCTAACTTTTGAATATCCTAAAAGCTTTTTGTATTCAACATTTGCTTCTTCACAAAATTGTTTTAAAGTAGCAACACAAACGGTAAAATAACTAAAATGCAAATAAATTGTAGTTATTATTACTTCTACATCAATTGGCATGGCACATAATGCTGTGTTGCTTGCATTTGACAAAATATGTGCATTACAACCTATTCCTAGTATTTTCTTTTGGAGCAACTCTTGTAATTTTACATATACATTATTCACTCCTTTGGGTCTTCGCCCACCAAAATGTGTATTTGTATTATCAGCCATTAGTGCAACAACTTTGGATTCCAAATTGTTTCAATTTATTACTCTGTATAGATGGTTTGACAAGATTTCAAAAGTTTCTCCCTCAATGGATTCTAAATTTAAAATTTTTACTTGAATGCCCTTGGTAACATTAAAATATTTTACTATTAGGCCCTGGCCGGTGGCTCAGCGGTAGAGCGTCGGCCTAGCATGCGGAGGACCCGGGTTCGATTCCCGGCCAGGGCACACAGGAGAAGTGCCCATTTGCTTCTCCACCCCTCCGCCGCGCCTTCCTCTCTGTCTCTCTCTTCCCCTCCCGCAGCCAAGGCTCCATTGGAGCAAAGATGGCCCGGGCGCTGGGGATGGCTCCTTGGCCTCTGCCCCAGACGCTAGAGTGGCTCTGGTCGCAACATGGCGACGCCCAGGATGGGCAGAGCATCGCCCCCTGGTGGGCAGAGCATCGCCCCTGGTGGGCGTGCCGGGTGGATCTCAGTCGGGCGCATGCGGGAGTCTGACTGTCTCTCCCTGTTTCCAGCTTCAGAAAATAGCAAAAAAAAAAAATATATATATATATATATATATTTTACTATTATTGGATACAATTTAATTTCATTATGATTTGATGTATCAGATAAAAGTGTTACAAAAGCTGCAGTTTCCAAGTCCCCTGTAAGTATTTTGTCACAGTAATTTTTAAATTCTGATTTGAAAATAGCCTTGCATTTTTCATGGCACATGAAAATTTTGTATTGTAAAACTTTTTCAATAATTTAGTTGTACAATCCATACTTTGAAAACTTTGTGAATTATGGTATGAAAGGCAAATGTTGCCTCCATTGCAGCCAACTGTTTTTCATCTTCAGAATAATTTGAAGTTTTAAAAAAACTTGTTATTTTACAACTGGAAGCTGATGCATCTAATGATTGTTTATGTTGGTGGTCAAGTGTTTCATTATCGCTGCTTTGACCCCATCTGCAATACAAAATTCTCCACTGCAAATATTGCAGAAAACAATGGTATCTTTCTTCGATATGAGGAATGGAAATTCCTTTTTCAATTTATTGTTGAAATGGCATTTTCTTTTTTGATTTTTCCATCCCTTAAATGAAATTAAAAATAAAATAGAGCTACACGAATGATGCAAGCACATTAGGAACTGAAAACGTTACATCACGGTAGGCAAATTTTCCAGAAGCTAAATTAACAAAATTAAATATCAAACAAAACCACTAATTTGGAGTGATAATTCAGGTGTGTTTATCATTTTCTAATTTAAAAAGTCTGTTTTATGCAACTATTTAATCAAAATGTGTTATTAATAGATATGGTTTGAGGTTAGATTTCTACTTTAAAATTTGAATTTCGGGAAATACTTGCAAATAAAATTATATGTATTTGGGCCTGACCAGGCAGTGGCGCAGTGGATAGAGCATCAAACTGGGATGCAATGGACCCAGGTTTGAGATTCAGAGGTCGCCAGCTTGAGCGCGGGCTCATCTGGCTTGAGCAAAAAGCTCACCAACTTGAACCCAAGGTCACTGGCTGGAGCACAGGGTTACTCAGTCTGCTGAAGGCCCGCGGTCAAGGCACATATGAGAGAGCAATCAATGAACAACTAATGTGTCGCAACAAAAAACTGATGATGCTTCTCATCTCTCTCCGTTCCTGTCTGTCTGTCCCTATCTATCCCTCTTTCTGATTCTCTCTCTGTCCCAGTAAAAAAAAAAAAAAAAATTATACGTATTTGGAAATTATTAAATAGATAATCAATTAATAAAACGTGAATTGTGCTTACCTGTCTATGATTGAATATTCTCTGAGAAAGAAATAATCGTGAGTCTACAATGTTGTATGTACCATGTAGTGTTTCAGTAAGAAGTACACAAAGCCATTTGCACGCTCAATATATCACGTGCTTTCTCAAGGTCTCCCATATGGAGCGCATACTTCTTATAATCGTTTCTCGCCACACTGTACTGATCATTGACAAATCGTCATGTCAAATACAAATATGTCACATCAAACGCAATGAATTGACTCTGCATCTATTGAATTTGAACATTTACAGATTAGTCTTCCAATATCAAAAAGGAGGACATGTAGGAGGACACTTTTCGAGGAAGGACAGAACTTACAAAAGAAGAACTGTCCTCCCTAAAGCAGGGCAATTGGTCACCTTAATAAGAAGCAACCATCTGCTTCTCTTCTCCTCCCTCTCCCCTTCTCTCCATTGGTTGGAGCATCAGTCTTTAGTGCTAAGGATAGCTCAGTTGATTCAAGCATCGTGCTGATGGAGGTTCCCGGTCAGGGCGCATATGGGAATCTCAGTAACTCCTCTCCTCTCACTCAAAAGAAAAATAAAAAGTATTGTTTTGTTTGTTTGTTTGTTTTAGGTGAGAGGAAGGGCGATAGTGAGGCAGTCTCCCACATGTGTCCCAAGCAGGACCCGACTGGGATCTGACCGGGATCCACCCCGCAACCCCCTCTGGGGCTGATGCTTGAGTATCTATCTATTTTTAGCACCTGAGGCTGATACTCAGGCCAACTGAGCTATCCTCAGAGCCCAGGGCCACGTTCAGATCAACTGAGCCACTGGCTTTGGGAGAGGAAGAAGGAGAGAAGTGGGAGAGAAGCAGATGGTCGCTTCCCCCTTATGCCCTGACCAGGAATCAAACCTGGGATGTCCATATGCTGGGCCGACATTCTATCCACTGAGCCACTGGCCAGGGCCATAAGTATTGTATTTTTGACCCATTTGGTGAATTCAAGAGACATGTAATTTCTGCTTGCCATACATCCTGACCTTGTTTTTTAGTAACACCACCTGATTTTTTTCCTTAGGTAACTACCCTTTTTCTATCAAATGTAATCTTGGCTGGAGCAGTGGATAAATCATCAACCTGGAATGCTGAGGTCACTGGTTCAAGACCCTGGGCTTGCCTGGTCAAGGCACATACAAGAAGCAAGGTGATGCTTCCTGTTCCTCCCTCTTCCACATCCTTTCTCTCTCTCTTTCTCCCTCTCTCTCTAAAATAAATAAAATCTTGCCTGACCAGGCAGTGGCGCAGTGGATAGAGCATTATACTGAGATACAAAGGACCCAGGTTCAAAACCCTGAGGTCACCGGCTTGAGCACGGGCTTATCTGGCTTGAGCACAGGCTCACCAGCTTGAGTGTGGGGTGGCTGGCTTGAAGCCAAAAGTTGCTGGTTTGAGCAAGGGGTCACTTGCTCTGCTGTAGCCCCTGGTTAAGGCACATATGAGAGAGCAATCAATGAACTAAGGAGCTGCAAGGAAGAATTGATGCTTCTCATCTCTTTCCCTTCCTGCCTGTCTGTCCCTCTTTCTGTTTCTGTCACAAAAAAATAAAATAAATAAAATCTTTAAAAAAATATTTTAAATGTAATCTTGGCGAGTAGTCAATTACATTGACTTGTCTTCCCCAGCTCAACCTAGCCAATCAGACTCTTTATCCCTGGGACTTGAATCAAGTCATGTGATCCAAGGACCAAAATTGGTCTATGCCCATCATTGCTGTGTTTTTCTCCTTTTGGATCTCAAGATGTTCTCAAGAGAAAACAGATTTCTCTCCTCCCCCAAAGGCACTCTCTGGTACAATGGAATTGTCAGCCCCTGTGACAGGTGTCCGTAGCCTTCTCTGGGAAGCTATCTAAGGCTTGGACACACAAATAATTGTTTTTCTGAGCAACTCTTGGGCTGCTCAAAATCCTTCAAAGATGCTGGTTACTGCCAGGTAATTAAAGGTAATCTTTCTCTTACTCTCATGTCATGTTGGGGGGGTCCTGTGATGTTGTCACTGGCCTATCAGGTAGTTGTTCCCACTGTCCATTCTTACTGTCTTTCTAGACTCTACTCATGAAAGTAAACATTCTGCACTTAGATGCCTCCAAATCATTTTTTTTCATTGCTACTCTAGGACCCATGCAGGGGTGTAGTGATGACGGGTAGTGGTAGTGAGGGGACAGGATATAAGGCACTTCCTCTATAATCACATTCTTATACTTTCTACTTTGGGCTTTCCCCATTCTTCCTTTCTCCTTTCCAAGGAGTCTGCTGTAAGGGATGGGGAAGCTCTATTCATCAAATCTGCTGTATCGTCTGTGCAGAAGAGTCCTTTCTGTTTCCCTTCAGGGCCTAGACTTTTGAAATGAAAAAGCAAAGAAAAGGCTCCTTGTTTCCCTCTTCTGTGTTCTCTCACTTAAAACAAATGGGCATAGAACCATTCTATCTGCTGCCTCAATGGGGGGAAGGGTTGCTGTTCATATTTTAAAACTGGTATCTTGCCACATAAATAAGATGCATAAACACCTTTGTACATAAGTGGATTTGAACATGTGAGGAAACATCTAAAATTTAAGTTGGGATTTATACTTTTTTAAGGCTCCTGATATGAATTGTCTAAACACTTTTTCCACAATGACTTTAGTGTCTTCAGTTATGCCTTTCAAATAATTGAATAATCTCTCTTCCTATTGGACTACCTCATCAGCCTAATGTGAACTTTTATGAAACATTAGGATAGATATTATCAAAAAATGGAAAATAAGCTTTAGTGAAGATGTGGTGAAATTGGAACACTTGTGCATTCCTCGTAGGTATATAAAATTGTAAAGGTGCTGTGAAAAACAATTTTGCAGTTCCTCAAAATGTTAAATGCAGAATTCTCTTATGATCCAGGAATTCTACAATTCTAAGTATATATACAGAATTGAAAACAGAGACTCGAAGAGATGTTTGTTTGTATACCTATGTCCATAGCAGCGTTATTCACAATTGCCAAAAGGTGGAAACAATCCAAATGGCCATGGACAGATGAATAGATAAACAAATGTGGTATATATATAAAATAGAATATTATTCAGGATTTAAAAGGAATAGAATTCTTTTTTTAAAAAAAATATTTTATTCATTTTAGAGGGGAGAGAGAGAGGAGGAGGAGCAGGAAGCACCAACTTCCGTATGCGCCTTGACCAGGCAAGCCTAGGGTTTTAAACCAGTAACTTCAGAGTTCCAGGTCAACACTTTATCCACTGCGCCACTACAGGTCAGGCCTGAAATTCTGATACATGATAAAACACAGATGAACCCTGAAAATATATGCTAAATGGGACACATTGTCTTCTCCCTCTAGCCCTGCTACTGGTCGTTCAGACTGCATGCCGCAGGACCCTGTCCTTTTTCTGGCTAGCATATAGCTCAATAAACCTTTTATTACAAGGGGGGGAAAAGAAAGAAGAAAAATGCTAAATGAAATAAGCCAGGCACAAAAGAACAAATATTATATAATTCCACTTATATGAAGTACTTGGAATAGGCAAACTCATTAGAGCTTACCAGGATCTGGGAAGAAGGGAAAATGGGGAATTATTTTTTAATGGGCACAGAGTTTTTGTTTGGGATGATGAAAAATTCTGGAAATGGATGGTGTTGAGGGCTGCACAGCATTGTTAATGTACTTAAAGCTAATGCATACATTAAAAATATATTTAAAATAGTAAATTTTGTTATGCCTATTTTACCACAATTTAAAAAAAGGAAACAATATTTGAAAAAAGAAACAATATTTTAAAGTGTATGTTTTTAAAGGAAGTATTTTGCAATGCAGAAAACTTTTTTTTCTCCCTAAAGAGCAGTAGGAAGCTAGATAAGGCATCCTCACATGATACAATTAAATTATAACATAAGGCATCATTTAAGAGCTGTTATAGGGTAGATCATGTTATCCCTTAACTTTTTCTTTTCTACATATTAAATTACACATTCTTCATCTCTTGTGATATATACTCTCTTGTCTTCAACTATCAATTATCAAGTTTTCTTTTCTTTTTCCACTTTTGACACCTTTCCCAGATCTCCCTGTGTATCTTATGGATATATCATGCTTAAAAATTCCAAAACTGGACCCAACTCTTCAATATGTTGTTAAGCTCAGTAAATGGCCTTGCCATATATTTTGTCTTCTAAGTTAAAAATGTGTGTTATTTGCATGTTCTAAAATGATTAGTGGGGAGTTGATGGGGGATTGGATCCATTGTATCTCTAGATGACTCAATAGTTATTAGTAGATGACTATAACATTTTGTATATAGTCTACCTTGTCCTTATTTTCTTTTTTTTTTCCTGTTTTTGAATGAGAGGAGAGATGAGAAGCATCAACTAGTAGTTGCAGCACTTTAGTTGTTCATTGATTGCTTTCTCCTATGTGCCATGACCAGGGGGCTCCAGCCCAACCAGAAACCCCTTGCTCAAGCCAGCAACCATGGGATCACATCCATGATCTCAAGCTCAAGCCGGCGACCTCAGCGTCCTGGGTCGGTACTCCACTGTGCCAACACTGGCAAGGCTCTATTTTTCCGTCTAATTGAAAAAGTCCCAACTTTTCCACTGTCACAAATAACCACAACTCTGTCTCACAATTTTCATGTCATTTTTACTTTCTAATCATTAGAAAATTTCCCAGAAATTGGAGGTAGTGTGTTAAGGTGAAATGAACCCACTTATAATTGTTCAAGTAAATCTGTTTAAGTGTTATGTTCCTATGAAGTTCATTGTAACTAAAAATATTTTGAGAACTGACCTTTATTGGGACTGTTATATAGCATTATTACATCCAAAACTGACTCATGATCTCCTCCTCAGTACTCCCGTATCTTGAGCAAACTCTACCACAGTATTTCTCATACTGTATTGTTATTATTGATTACATTCTTTCCAAGAATGACTCTTACACTTCTATTCCATACATTGTGCAAGCCATTAGCAATACATACGCCAAACTACTCAGACCCTCTATGCTTATTCTCTACTTCTGAGTGTCAGTTAAGTAGGCAGACTGTGCAGGGCAGGTTCCAACTGGGCTTCCTCAAGATAAGGACTGGCAAATGACCTGGTATATTGTCCATTGCTTAGGACCAAATTGGGTGTGTGTTATGTATGTTAATGAAAACAGAAGAGATCAAGAATAGGGGGAGCATCCTAGTAGGTAGCATTCTGCATTAATTTTGGAGACAGAATGCCATGCATTCTTTTTCTTTCTTTCTTTTTTTGGCAGTTTTGTACCTTATTTTCATTACAACCAAAGGATGAGTTTTAAGGGGTTACTTGAATTTTATTGGTGATAAATTAGGGAGGCTGAAGAAAGTAAAGTGGGAAAATTTCTGGGGTTGTATAAAAAATAAAAGAAATGGACATGAATACATAATTTAATAATTGTGCATTTTTGTGAGAAAAGAATACACACTTTTACCTGAGCCGCGAAAAGGTAGGTGCCTAAGGCAGATTCTGCTGAAGGGAACGTGCGGGTAAAAGTGCTCGGAATAACTCGTCCCAATGCAGGAACTCGACCCACATCCACACAACTGCGGCCCCTTGGCAAGCACACTCACGGTGGAAAGGATCACCGCTGTTTCCAAGTTTTCCGCCTGCCGCATTCCTTCCCTCCAGCGCGTCGGCGCGCGCTGACGTCATGACGGCGCACACGCAGTCCCGCCCCTGCAGTGATAGGCGCTGGGACGGAACCTGGGTTTCTCTCAATCCCGAGATGTAAGGCCTTGGGCCACTGACCCCTGCTCCCTCCCCTGCTCCTCACCCGAGCCTACTTCGTACCCTGCCCCCAGCTCGCTCCGGGAGGAGCCAGGGTGGCCGTGCCCTTCTGCTGCGTGCCCGCGTGGCTGCCGCCGCTCCTCCGAATCGTCCGGGGCCGCAGAGGAGTTCGCTACGGAGGGAGGCGGGGGCCTTCGGGAGGAGGAGGCGGAGGAGGCGGAGGAGGAGGAGGGAAGGAAGATGGCGGCCGTGGAGCTAGAGTGGATCCCAGAGACTCTCTACAACACCGCCATCTCCGCTGTCGTGGACAACTATATCCGCTCCCGCCGAGATATCCGCTCCTTGCCCGAGAATATCCAGTTCGATGTTTACTACAAGGTACGGACCGTGGGCCTGCTCTCCGCTCTCCTGCCGCGACCCATGGAGCCGCACCCCCTTCCACGTCTGCGAACCCTCGCGGTTAACTCCTCACCTTCTCATAGCTGGATGGCCTCCGAGACATCTGGTGCGGTCCCGGGGTTGCCAGTTTTGAAACACCCTGTCTCCATATTCGCTTTCAAGCTCTTGGGCCTTAATTGGTTTCTCTTCCAAAGGAGTCTTTCCCCAGTTTGCTCTTCCCTCCTACGCTGTGCCCCCCGTGGGTAGGCCTTTGCGTGGACTTCCTCTATTGCGCCCCGTCCCACTCAGTCCTTCCCTTCTAGCCTGTGTCTTCGGGATATTTTCTGTCCTCTTTTCCCGATGAAGTGTCAACATCAGCTGAACTTTTTGCTCTACTCCCACCACCCACCCTTTTCCTACTTTTTTCCTCTCGCCACCCTCCTTCCCAAGTATTTTTTAATGCTTCTTCCTAGGTTTCTCCTCATCCTAATCGAGAGGAAGTTGAGGAATTATTGGAAACAGTCGAGGTCTTTATTCTGTTCTTTAAAACTTTGGTTTTTGTTTATACTTGGAGTTAAATTGGGGATTTTATTAATACGGGAGTGTTGATAAACTATTTGAAAGAGGGGGAATCTTTCCTAAGAGAAAAAATGCTTTAGAATTTAAATTATGTTCATGTATTTGGAAGTTGCAATCTTGTAGTATTCCCAAATCACTCCCCCTCAAAAGTCTCAACAAAGTCTCCAAGGAGTTTCAAGGGTAGGAGTCTCTAGTTGTGGACAATTTTTGCAGTATTTAAAGAGGTTGGGGAACTTGATGAACTTGGAGTCTCCCTTTTCCTCTCCTCCTACATTTGAATGTGAACAGTGGATTTATTATTCAGTTCTTGCCTTGAATTGGCATGGATAACTTCATTCTCCAGTAGCCACCCAATAAAAAATTTGACCAGAAGTAGAATATGATTGATTTTTTAGATCTTAAATAATTCCTCTTGCTTTGTAAGTTGGCTGGAACAGTGTAAACTGATATTTAACAGATGTATGTTCTTATATATGTATAGTGTTTTATGGCAGTTGTTTTATTGGGAAGATTGCCTGCTTTCCCCACCCCAGAATAATTTTTTTACAAAGCATCCAACTTGCCGCATCCTGTTAAATTCAACTGCTTTACTTTTTTTTTTTTTTTTATTCATTTTAGAGAGTAGAGAGAGAAAAAGAAGGGGAGAAGGAGGAGGAAGCATCAACTCCCGTATGTGCCTTGACCGGGCAAGCCCTTTGTTTCAAATCTGACATCAGTGTTCCAGGTTGATGCTTTATCCACTAAGCTACCCGCAGGGCAGGGCTAAGCAGTCTTTCACACTTTTAGAGAAAAATTGTTGGAAATTTCAAAGTACATTTAGTAGTTGAATTCCCTTTAAATACTTGGTTGTCTTCTATTAACTTGCTCCTCCTAATTGAAGCGTTTTATTTGAAATTTGTTAATATATATATATATTAACAGATGGTGCTTTTGCCACATTTTCTGTTTCACATAGTTCACAAAGGTGTTTTTTTTTAGAGAGAGAGACAGGAAGGGAGAGGTGAGAAGCATTAACTTGTAGTTGAGTCACTTTAGTTCATAGGTTGCTTCTCAGACATAACTTGACTGGGGGGGGGAGGTTTCCAGCTGAGCCAGTGACCCCTTGCTCAAGCCAGGGATTTTGGGCTTAAGCCAGCACTCTTTGTGCTCAAGCCCACAACTGTGGGATCATTTTGATGATCTCATGCTCAAGCTGGCAACCTCAGGGTTTCAATGCCAGTGTGCGGACCACATGGAAGCTGAAGCCTTTCAAATCAGTGTGGCAGGGAATACAGTTGGGGGCTGGCTTTTAAAGGGAAAATTACATAGTGACTGAGGAATGGGGAGGAGAAGAAACATAGCAATAAAACAAAGCAGTGAAACAAGCTTTCTTACAATGTTTATCTATAGGGTTAATTCAGGGTGAAACATTCTGAGAACACCTGCGACTTTGCAAAGCTAGCCCAAGGCCACAGTCTGTGAGACCAGACTCATAGCCAGGAATAGGGAATCTTTTCAGAAAAAGTAAGTTCTGCTAAAAGTCTCTTTATTTTAGAGAAAGTAAGTTTTGCCAAAAATTATTCATGTTAAGAGCCTTTCTTTTCTGTATTTCAGGACCTCAGTGTCCCAGGCTGACGTTCTATCCATTGTGCCACTACCAGTCAGGCACACAAAGTTTTAATATTGCTTCTTTGGTATACTTTTATCCTTAATAGTTATGTGTCTCTTGGGATTATGGCACTGTGCTAAGGTGAAGGAAGGTACACTGCTCACAAAAGTTATGGGGTATTTCAAAATGAATATGAAGTGATAGAGTATCCCTTAATTTTTGTGAGCAGTGTATCTAACATTTGTCTGGACTGTGTTTTTACAGGCTATCTTGTTTATCCTCACAAATTATAAAGTAGGATATGACTTTATAATGAGGTGAGAAAGTTAAGTAATTTAGTGAGTGTTTTGTACCTAATTTTAGTTCCTTTGGACCTTGCTTAGAAAGATTTTGCATCTTGAAGTAAGATTTTTATGAAAGACATTATAGAACTAATTTTTTATTAGCTTTTATAGAACTAGTTAGAGTGAAAATCAGTTCCTAGACTTCAGTTTTTAATCTAATGAAAATGTAAGAAGGAACTTTTCTTGCCCTGGCCGGATAGCTTGCTTGGTTGAGCATAGCCCTGATATGCAAAGGTTGCCAATTGATGTTTCACTCTCTCCCTCTTGCTTCCTCTCTCTCCCTCCCTCACCCTCTCTCCCTCTTTTTCCCTCTCTCTCCTTTCTCCTCTCTCCTCTTTCTCCTCCTCCCTCCCTTTCTTCCTTCTTCTTCCTTTTCTTCCTCTCCCTCCCTTTCTTCCTTCTCCCTCCCTTTCTCCCTTCTCCCTCCCTCGCCCTCTTTCTCCCTCCTATTCTCTCCCTCTTCCTTTTCCCCCTCTCCCCCTCTCCCTCTTCCTCTCCCCTCCTCGTCTAAAATCAACAAAATAATTTGTGTGTGTGTGTGGGGGGGGGGGAGACAGGGAGGGAGAGAGAATGAGAAGCATCACCTGGGCCCCGGCCGGTTGGCTCAGTGTGCAGATGTCCCTGGTTCCATTTCTGGTCAGGGCATACATAAGAAGCGATCATCTATCTGCTTCTCACCCCCTTTTCTCTCTCTTCTTTTCTCACAACCTGTGGCTCAGTTGGTCTGAGTGTTAGCCCTGGGCCCTGAGGATAGCTCGGTTGATTCAAGTACTGGCCTGGGGTGGGGGTTGCCAGGTGGATCTTAGGGGGCATGTGGGAGTCTGGCTCACTTTCCCCCCTGCTCTCACTTAAGGGGAAAAAAAGAAAGAAAAAGAGAAGCATCGGCTCGTAGTTGTGGCACTTTAGTTGTTCGCTGATTGCTTTTTGTACATTCCTTGATGGAGGTGGCTTCCAGCAGAACTCCCTTACTCAAGCTTGTGACCATGGGATCATGTCTATGATCCTGTGCTCAAGCTGGTGAGCCTGCACCTAAGACAGTCAAGGCAGCGTTTAAGTGGAGATCTCAGGGTTTTGAACCTGGGTCCTCAGCGTCCCACATCAGCACTCCATCCACTGTACCACGACTGGTCAGGCAAATAAATTTCTTTAAAAAGAAACTTTTCTTTTAAACCCTGCATCAACACATAAATATAAGACACTTTTTAAGCATTTTAATACATATATTCATCCCATGCCCAATTGGTGAAAATTTTAAGGGACTTGCTGTTTATAGTTGCATTTTCTTCAATGTAAAGCCAAGAAGAGACTTATAATTAGATCCCTCTATCAATCCCAACTTTCATCAAAAGGCATAGTTATAGACAAAATTACAGTATTTGGGAATCAAAAATTCTCGCATCCCTCTTGATTAGTTTAGTCCAGTGTCACTGTGTTCATTTTTGTCAGTAGCTTCAGGTGAAGGTACCAACATAAAGCTTTAGGAGGTGGGATTGTGGAATGAATGGGAGGTGAAGAAACAAGCTGTTGATGGCTCTCTAAAATGGGTCAAAAGGGAGGTATTGATACATACAAAGGATAAAATGTGAAGGGATGTTGTGTGTGTGTGTGTGTCTGTGACAGAGACAGACAAAGGAATAGATAGGGACAGACAGGAAGAGAGAGAGATGAGAAGCATCAGTTCTTTGTTGTGGCTCCTTAAGTTGTTTATTGATTGCTTTTTCATATGTGCCTTGATGGGTGGAGGTGGCTACAGCAGACCGAGTGACCGCTTGCTCAAGCCAGCGACCTTGGGCTCAAGCTAGTGAGCCTTGCTCAAACCAGATGAGCCTGAGCTCAAGCTGGCGACCTTGAGGTTTCAAACCTGGGTCCTCTGCGTCCCAGTCCGATACTCTATCCACTGTGCCACTGCCTGGTCAGGCTAAAGGGATATTTTTTTTTAACAATGCAAGATGTTAGAATGTATGTATTGGCTGAATGGCAGAAACCAAGAGGTTAAGTAAATATATAAGTAAGGGAGGAAATAAATTATGGAGTAGAGTTCCTAAGCAGGAGCAGTAATTAAAGAGTCTTGCTCCATTCTTCGTGGTGCATAAATTAAGGTATCAGTCATAAATTGGAGTTGGGTCAAGAATATTTCTTTCTCTAAGATGAGTTGAAAACAATTAAGACATAAGGACATAAAATATCAACATAGGTAAGTTTGTAAAGAATGGTTGTCATGATAAGGTAAGACTATCTGCTAATAGTAAGGGCTAGGAGCCCGACCAGGCAGTGGCACAGTAGATAGAGCGTGGACCTGGGATGCTGAGGACCCAGGTAAAAACCTTGAGGCTGCTGTTTGAGTGTGGGATCATAAACGTGACCACATCATCAGTGGCTTGAAGCACAAGGTTGCTGGCTTGAACAAGGGGTCACTGGTTCGCCTGGAAACCCCCTTCCTCCATCAAGGCATGTATGAGGAAGCAATCAGTGAACAACTAAGGTGCCACAACTACAAATTGATACTTTTCATTTCTCTCCCTTCCTGGCTGTCTCTGTCTCTCTCTTTCACTAAACGAATGGGGGCGTGGCTAGGACTGCTGGTTTTTCATGTAGGAAAGCTAAACTAAAGTTGAAAATGACTGCTGAGGTATACGGGAAGAGAAGTTCACTAAAAATGTTTTAAAAAATTGACAGGTGGTAAAAATGGCTTGATAAAAAGTTATATTCTATGAGGTGTAAATAAAAGTAATAGTAAAATTTTATATCAAGTGAAAGCAAATAGAATAAAGGGCTGGGTTCCTTAAAGAATAACCTGTGTGACCTTTCCTTTTTATTTTAACTGCTGATGGTATATCTTGTGTTCTGTTTCAGTTAGAAAATATGCTATGGAATTAAGTTTTGACTTAGTGAAGTGTTTTAGTAATTCATTCTATTTATTGTATTCAGTCTTGAACTTAATGGTTTTAATTTAAACCATTCTAGTCTTAGGCTGAAAACCATACAATACAAATTCATGTTTGATTTAATGTTAGAGTTAATTTTTTATTTTTCTATGTATATTTTTGTTGTATAGCTATATATATATATATATATATTTTTTTTTTTTTCTGAAGCTGGAAACAGGGAGAGACAGTCAGACAGACTCCCACATGTGCCCGACCGGGATCCACCTGGCACGCCCACCAGGGGCGATGCTCTGCCCCCCTGGGGTGTCGCTCTGCCGCGACCAGAGCCACTCTAGCGCCTGGGGCAGAGGCCAAGGAGCCATCCCCAGCGCCCAGGCCATCTTTGCTCCAATGGAGCCTTGGCTGCGGGAGGGGAAGAGAGAGACAGAGAGGAAGGAGGGGGCGGGGGTGGAGAAGCAAATGGGCGCTTCTCCTATGTGCCCTGGCCGGGAATCGAACCTGGGTCCCCCGCACGCCAGGCCGACGCTCTACCACTGAGCCAACCGGCCAGGGCCTGTATAGCTATATATTTGTCTCAACTAATATTCTCATAATTTTTTAAATTGGCTGATAACAAATAGAAAAAAAATTCTTGCAACATATTTGACAGCCAATGAGTTAATAATGTTTTCATAAAAAGAGCTTTTAGGATTAATAAATTGAGAATGAAAACTTTACAAGGGAGGAGCATAAAAGAACATAAATAGCCAGTCATATCATGTATCTTGATTGGAAGGTAGGTAATGTTATAAATATGTCAATTCATCTCAGTTTTAGCTATGAATTTATCACAATTTGAATCAGATTCTCAGAATTTTATTGAGTTTAGGAAACTGATTAAATGTGAAATTTTGAAGATGCACAATATTTACAGAGATGTGCTTTATAAGACAGTCAATTATATTAGAAAGCTACATACAGTGTCGCACTGGCATAAGAAAGGCAGAGGGAGAAATTTATAGAACATAGGAGTATTTGAGATCTTGCTTCCCAGTAATTGTCATCAGTATTGGCTCAAATAAACTCTTACAAATATTAAAACAAAATCAACAACAAAAACAGTCAAGATAGAAACCAAAGCATATTTCTGAGTTTAGTTTATGATAAAATTATGAGACAATACTCTATGTTAAATAAATGGAGGAAACATACAAAAATACTTTGAGTGACTGAGTATTTGGAGGAAAAGTTAGACTTCACACTGTATACCAAAATGAATTCCCTAAATTATTGGGTCAGTATCTTACAGTGAAAAGTGATTGAAAAAAAATAAATTTTTTTTTGTATTTTTCCAAAGTTAGAATTGGGGAGGCAGACAGACTCCCACATGGACTTGACCAGGATCCACCTGGCATGCCCACCAGGGGGCGATGCTCTGCCCATTTGGGGTGTTGCTCCTTTGTGGCAGGAACCATTCTCGCACCTGAGGTGGAGGCCATGGAGCCGTCCTCAGCACCGAGGCCAGCTTTGCTCCAATGGAGCTTTGGCTGCCAGAGGGGAAGAGAGAAAGAGGAAGGAGAGGGGGAAGAGTGGAGAAGCAGATGGGCGCTTCTCCTGTGTGCCCTGACTGGGAATTGAACCTGAGACTTCACACGCCGTGCTGACACTACTGCTGAGCCTACTGGCCAGGGCCTGAAATTTTTTTAATAAATTGTTTTTAAGTCAATTTACAAATTTTTAAATGTCAAACTTACCTGCTCTGGCCGGATAGCACAGTTGACAAGTGTCAGCGCAAGCACAAAAGTTACTAGTTTGGTCCCAGGTCAGGGCGCATACAGGAGCAGATCATTGTTCCTGTCTCTCTCTCTCTCTCCTCTCTAAAATCAATAAATTGAAGAAAAAAAAATTTAATGACAAAAAATGTCAAACATAAAAATAAGTAATATTATAAAAGGTAAAGTTCTCTTATTGTCTTGCCAACACTGGAATGCCATCTTGGCATGAGAAAGGCTTTTCTAAGCATGAAACCAAAACCTAGGAGGAAAAAAGGAAAATACTTCATTAAAAATTATAAGCACGTTAAAAAAAAAAGCATGCAAGTTAAAACATATATCAGTAAGGGTGAATTTCCTAATAATGAAAGACTTATTACTAACGAGTCCAAAAAAGACCAGTTCATTTCCAGAAGACCTGAACAGCCAGCACATAGAAGAGAAAAAATATGAATGGCCAGTAAATATCAAAAGACGTTCCACTCTGGCCAGTTGGCTCAGCGGTAGAGTATCGGCCCTGTGTTTGGAAGTCCCGAGTTTGATTTCCAGTCAGGGCACACATGAGAATTGACCATCTGCTTCTCCACTCCTCTTCGTTCTCTCTCTCTATATTCCTCTCCCGCAGCCATGGCTCGAATGGTTTGAGCAATTTGACCCCGAGTGCTGAGGATGGCTCCATGGCCTCACCTCAGGCACTGAAATGGCTCCATTCAGAGTAACAGAGCAGTGGCCCAGATGGGCAGAGCATCACCCCCTAGTGGGCTTGCCAGTTTGATCTCGGTTGGGGCACATGTGGGAGTCTGTCTCTGCCTCTCTAGGGGCCTCCCACTTCTCACTTAAGAAAAAAATTAGTGGCACAGGGGATAAAAGCGTCGACCTGGAAATGCTGAGGTCGCCGGTTCAAAACCCTGGGCTTGCCTGGTCAAGGCACATATGGGAGTTGATGCTTCCAGCTCCTCCCCCTTCTCTCTCTGTCTCTCCCTCTCCTCTCTAAAATGAATAAATAAAAAAATTAAAAAAAATAAAATAAAAAAGAAAAAAATTAAAGAAAAAGGTGTTCCAATAGGAAGGCAAACTAAAATGGAGTATCAGGCCCTGGCATGGTATCTCAGTGGTGTAGACTGCAGTGGTCAGCAAACTGTGGTTCGTGAGCCACATGCGGCTCAATCAGATTGAGGATGGTTTTAGCAAAGGCCAGTTTAGGAGTACCGTAATTAAGTTAATAACAATGTACCTACCTATATAGTTTAAGTTTAAAAAATTTGGCTCTCAAAAAAAATTTCAATCATTATACTGTTGATATTTGGCTGTCTTGACTAATGAGTTTGGTGACCACTGGGTTAGAGCAGAGGTCCTCAAACTACGGGCCGCATGTGGCCCCCTGAGGCCATTTATCCGGCCCCCACCACACTTCCGGAAGGGGCACCACCATCTCATTAGCCAAAAGCAGTCCCATAGTTACCATTGAAATACTGGTCAGTTTGTTGATTTAAATTTACTTGTTCTTTATTTTAAATATTGTATTTGTTCCTGTTTTGTTTTTTTACTTTAAAATAAGATATGTGCAATGTGCATAGGGATTTGTTCATAGTTTTTTTTATAGTCCGGCCCTCCAACAGTCTGAGGGACAGTGAACTGGCCCCCTGTGTAAATAGTTTGGGGACCCCTGGGTTATAGAGCATCATCCCGATGTCCCAGTGCACCAATGTTGTGGGTTGAGTACCTGGTCAGCGTGTATACAAGAATCAACCAATGAATGCATAAATATAAGTGGAACAACAAATTGATGTTTCTCTCTCTCCCTCCCTGCCTGACTCCCACGCTCTTTCTCTTCTCCTCCTTCCTCTCTAAAATCAATAAAAATTTTTAAAAAGTTAAAAAAACCCAACTTGTTCCAGACCAACCTAGTTTTTTCCAATAGAAAAGAGGTAAAAATTATCAGCATAATGTTGATACCAAAACCTAAGATAAAAAGGAAGTCTTTAGTAAAACCTCATTTGTAAATCATGAGGGAAAAATTCTAGGTAAAATAATTGCAAATGTAAATCAGTAAGTCTGTTCATATGATTTACCATATTAATAGGATAGAGGAAAATTGTCATCATAGTATAAAAATCTAACATCTCTCAAGCCTTTTTTTTCCTCCTTCATTTTTTAAATTGATTTTGAGAGAGAGACAGGGAAAGGGAGGAGAGAGAGTAAGAAATATCAACTCATAGTTGCTTCACTTTAGTTCATTGATTGCTTCTCAGATGTGCCTTGGCTGGAGGACCTGGGGGGAGGGGCTCAAGCTGAGCCACTGACCCCTTGCTCAAGCCAGCAACCTTGGGCTTCAAGCCAGTGACCTTTGGGCGCGAGCCAGGGACCTTAGGATCATGTCAATGACCTTGTGTTCAAGCCAGGGATCCTGCACTCAGACTGGCAACCTGGCACTCAAGCCAACGCGCTGGTGATTTGGCGGTTTTGAACCTGGGTCCTTAGCATTTCAGGTTGACACTCTATCCTCTGTGTCACCAACCATCAGGCTCTTTCATTAAACTTAAAAAGGGAACACACCTGACGAGGTGGTGGTGCAGTGGCTAGAGCATCGTACTGGGACAAAGAAGATCCAGGTTCAAAACCCTGAGTTTGTCGGCTTGAGTGTGGGCTCACCAGCTTAAGCCAGCTGGTTTAAGTGTCGCTGGCTTGAGCATGGGATTATAGACATGACCTCACGGTCGCTGGCTTGAGCCCAAGGTTGCTGGATTGAGCAAGGGATCCCTCACTCTGCTGTAGTCCCCCCCACAAAGAATTGACGCCTCTCATCTCTCTCCCTGCCTGCCTGCCTGTCCCCATTTGTTCCTCTCTGTCTCTCTGTCACACACACAAAAAAGGAACACACGTTGACATTATAAACATACACCTAATCAAAAGGTAATTTAAATACACATACCTAAATAAAAATACTTAGTTGTTAAACACTTAAAGCATTCTGATTTAAATCAGGGCTGTAATAAGGTATCATCTATTATCAATATTATTAAATATTTTAAATTAAAGACTTTCAGGCTTAGTTCTGGAACTATATCCTGCTTATTCAACATTGGTGAAGTTGCTAACCAATACAGTTAGAATAAAGAAAAATGCAGCAAAATCAACTGAAAAACTGTGGCAATAAGATAGGAAGAGGGACCTGACCAGGCAGTGGTGCAGTGGATAGAACGTCAGACTGGGACGTGGAGGACCCAGGTTCAAAGCCCCAAGGTCACCAGCTTGAGCGCGGGCTCATCTGGTTTGAGTAAGGCTCACCAGCTTGAGCCCAAGGTCGCTGGCTGGAGCAAGGGATCACTTGGTCTGCTGTAGCCCCCCAGTCAAGGCACATATGAGAAAGCAATTAATGTGCTAAGGTGCCACAACAAAGAATTGATGCTTCTCATATTCCTGTCTGTCTGTCCCTGTCGGTCCCTGTCACCAAAAAAACCCAAAAACACACACAAAAGGGAATGATTACACACTTGTAATTAAAATTCAGTTTTTCTGTATGAAGTGTAAGAAAGAATATGTTTTACTCAAAATAACAACAGAAAACATGCCATGAAGTAAATTTAAAAAGAAGACTCCAAAAGTATTTAATAAATGTAGAAAGGACATATTTTATTCCCAGATCGGAAGATTTAGGATTTTCTATAGACTTTCTATATCTATATATTTAGTCTAGACTTAATCAGAATCTCAAAAATATATTTTGGAACCATGTTCAATAACTTAAAGATGATGTGTAATGGGAAAAAAGGTTTTGGGGTTGTTGGGTTTTTTTTGTATTTTTCTGAAGTGAGAAGCAGGGAGGTGGAGAGACAGATTCCTGCATGCGCCTGACCGGGATCCACCCGGCAAGCCTACTAGAGGGCAATGTTCTACCTATCTGGGGCATTGCTCTGTTGCAACTGGAGCCATTCTAGCCCCTGAGATGGAAGCCATGGAGCTGTCCTCAGCGCCCAGGCCAACTTTGCTCCAATGGAGTCTTGGCTGCAGGAGGGGAAGAGAGAGACAGAGAGGAAGGAGAGGGGGAGGGGTGGAGAAGCAGATGGGCGCTTCTCCTGTGTGCCCTGGCCGGGAATTAAACTTGGGACATCTACAGGCTGTGCCAATGCTCTACCACTGAGCTAACCAGCCAGAGCCAGGAAAAAGAAGCTTTTAACTTACATAATGAAGGTTTATGAAAAAAAGTCATAACTTCTACAAGATGAATAAGAAAAAGAGGACTGAAAAGAAACGTGCCATTATGTTGACAGATTTCCTCTTGATGATAAAATTGAGTGAATGTTTTTTTTGTTTTTGTTTTATTTCTCTTTCTTCTTTTATTTTAGTGAGAGGGGAAGAGGCAGAGAGACGAACACTCGCATGCACCCCTACTGGGTTCCACCAACAAACCCAGTAGTGGGTGTTGTTTTGCCGATTTGCTGCTGTTGCACTGCAGGCAGAGCCATTTTTTTCTTAGCATCCAAGGCAGAGGAGCCATCCTTACCACTGGCAGCAAACTAGCTCAAACCAGTAGAGTCATGGCTGCAGGGGAGGAAGAGACAGAGAGAGAGGGAGAGAAGGGAGAAGAGTAGAGAAGCAAATGGTCATTTTGCCTGTGTGCCCTGACCGGGAATCGAACCTGGGACATTCACATTCTGGGCCTATGCTTTACCACTGAGCAAACCAGCCTGGGCCTCTTTTAAATTTTTAATTCATTTTAGAGAGGGGAGATGGGAAGAGAGAGAGAAAGAAGTAGGGGAGAAGCAGGAAGCATCAACTCCCATATATGTTCTTTGACCAGGCAAGCCCAAGGTTTCAAACCGGCTACCTCAGCATCCAGGTCAACACCTTATCCACTGTGCCACCACAGGTCAGGCTAATGTTTTTCTTTTATATAAATTATTTTCTATATTTTCTAATGTTTCTAAAAATGTATATGTAATTCTACTGAAATGAAAGGAAACGAATGTTTTATAGCTGGTTATTTACCCTGATCTGTGGTGACTACATGTATCTTTTAAATGAAGATAGCACGGCTCTGTCCGGTTGGCTCAGTGGTAGAGCTTCGGCCCTGCGTGTGGATGTCCGGTTCAATTCCTGGTCAGGGCACACAGCAGAAGCACCCATCTGCTTCTCCACCCTTCCCCCTAACATTTCTCTCTCTCTCTCTTTCTCTCTTTCTTCCTCTCTTGCAGCCAAGGTGCCTTGGGGCAAAATTGGCCCAGGCACTGAGGATGGCTCCATGGCAGTGGTTCTCAAAATGTGCGCCAGGGCACACTGGTGCACCCTAGAAGATTTTCAGGTGCGCCCTATGATATTCCAGAGAAATATGTTCATGTTGGGACCAAAAAACCAACAGGGTTTATAGAGTTTAGATTTTTGGGGGACAGAGGTGTGGGGAATCTGCTATAAGCTGACAGTCTGCCCAACCCCCCACCTCACTTGCCTGATTAGGTTGCAAAAGGCTGTTAAGCTGTGGTGCTGGATTGTTTACACTACCCCCCATGTTCCCCGGAAAGACTGGAGGCAAGTTTCTTCTTTGTGTGGTGTAAAATTAAGAGATGTGTATGGTGGGGGTTTTCTGCACTCAACACAAGAGTAAAAAGAGAGGAATTCTTCAATGTATTGACAAGGAAATGAGAGTTTGCCTTTCAGATATATGCCCAATAATTGAAGAAATCGCTAGGATACATCACGTTTATGTTTCTCATAAACACAATAATAAAAAAAGTTAACACATTCATGCTGGGACCTGCCAAATTTACTAAATCTTACTAAGAATGTATCTACATATATTAAAAGATAACTTTTGTTGTATTTTTCTTTTTTAACCCCTTTTTTACGAATTCTAAAAAGCATAAAAAATGTAACATAAAATTTTTTTTTCCTCAAAAATGTTTTTTAATATCAGAATAAAGTTAATTTTGTCGTATTTATTTTGTTTAATTACCATAAAAGCACATTTGGAATTTATATATTTTTTATTTAATATTTGACTTAATTATTATAACATATTTCTCAGAAATTTGTATATAGTACACCTACAATTTGTAGGATTTTAAATGTGCTCCAACTTCAAAAAGTTTGAGAACTACTGCTCTATGGCTTCGCCTCAGGTGCTAGAATGGCTCCGGTTGCAACGGAGCAATGCCCCAGATGGGCAGAGCATCGCCCCTGGTAGACATGCTGGGTGGATCCCGGTTGGGCCCATGTGGGACTGTCTCTCTGCCTCCCCGCTTCTCGCTTCAAAAAATACAAAAAAAAAGCAAAAAAAATGAAGATAGCACATGTGTATTATTAAAACAAAATATTGCTACTTTTATTTATTTTAGAGGTAAAGGACCTGTGGTGGTACAGTAGATAAAGTGTCGACCTGGAACGCTGTGGTTGCTAGTTTGAAATCCTGGGCTTGCTATGAGTTGATGCTTCCTGCTTCTCTCTCCTCTCTTTTCCACACACATTCTCTCTCCTCTCCAAAAATCAATTAAGGAAAGGATACATTTTTATTAATTTATTTTTCTGTTTTATTGAGTTTATTGGGGTAATACTGGTTAACAAAATTATTCAGGTTTGAGGTGCAAATTTTACAATGCATCATCTATGCACTCTATTGTGTGTTTACCACCCAAGTCAAGTCTCCTTTCATCATCATTTATCCCCTTTTATTTTCTCCTCTACCTCCCCCCAGCTCTACCTTCCCCCTGGGAATCACCAAACTGTTATCCCTGTCCATGAGATTTTATTCTCGTTTTTTGTTCAATCCCTTCAGTACCCCCCCACACACACATGCACCACACACACACAGAGCGGTCAGCCTGCCTTCTAGGAATCTCTAATTTGCTTGTTCATTTTGTTCATTAGATTCCACATAAGACTGCAATCATGTGCTCCTTGTCTTTCCTACTTATTTCACTTACCATAATGCTCTCTAGATCAGTGGTCCCCAGCCTTTTTTGGGTCACGGACCGGTTTAATGTCAGAAAATATTTTCACGGACCGGCCTTTAGGGTGGGACGGATAAATGCACAAAATAAAATTATGCGGCCGGCGTAAAAACTGGTATTTTTAAATATAATTGTCGAACTTACGAGACAAGTGTCAAGAGTGAGTCTTAGATGGATGTAACAGAGGGAATCTGGTCATTTTTTAAAAATAAAACATCGTTCAGGCTTAAATATAAATAAAACGGGAATAATGTAAGTTATTTATTCTTTCTCTGCGGACCGGTACCGGTCCGCGGCCCGGAGGTTGGGGACCACTGCTGTAGATCCATCCATGCTACTTGCAAAGGGTTTTTTGTTTTTGTTTTTGTTTTTACAGCTGAGTAGTACTTTACTACAGCTTTCTTATCCAATCATCTATTGATGGATACTTGAGCTGCTTCCAAATCTTGGCTATTGTAAATAATACTGCAGTGAACATGGGGATGCATATATTCTTTCAAATTATGTTCCAGGTTTCTTTCTTTCTTTTTCATAACTTAGAGCTGAGATTTATTTTTTTTTTATTTTATTTTTTTATTTTTTGTGGCAGAGACAGAGTTAGAGAGACAGATAGGGATAGACAGACAGGAAGGGAGAGAGACGAGAAACATCAATTCTTTACTGCGGTTCCTTAGTTGTTCATTGATTGATTTCTTATATGTGCCTTGACCGGGGGCTACAGCAGAGTAAGTGACCCCTTGCTCAAGCCAGCGACCTCGGTTGGGTTCAAGCTAGTGAGCCTTGCTCAAACCAGATGAGCCCGCACTCAGTCTGGCGACCTTGGGGTCTCGAACCTGGGTCCTCCACATTCCAGTTTGACACTCTATCCACTGCACCACCGCCTGGTCAGGCTGTTCCAGGTTTCTTCAGATAAATTCCCAGTAGTGGAATCACTGGGTTGTAAGACAGTTCTATTTTTAATAATTTTGTTTTTAGATTTCATTTATTCATTTTTAGAAAGGGAGAGAGAAGTGGGGAGGAGCAGGAAGCATCAACTCCTATATGTGCCTTTGACCAGGCAAGCTCAGGGTTTCAAACCTGTGACCTCAGTGTTCAGGCTGACACTTTATCCACTGCGCCACCACAGGTCAGTTGGTGGAATCTTTAGAGTTCTCTATATACAGTATCATGTTTTCTGCACATAAATGAGTTTTACTTCTTCCTTTCTAATTTGAATGCCTTTATTTATTTTTTGTGTCTGATAGCTGTGGCTAGGACTTCCAATCCTATGTTGAATAAGAATGGTGAAAGCAGACATCCCTGTCTTTTTTTTTTTTAAGTTTATTTATTGATTTTACAAAGAGAGGAGCGGGTGAGGGGAGCAAGAAGTTTCAACTCTCAGTTGCTTCACTTCGTTTGTTCATTGGTTCTCTGTCATATGTGCCTTGACCCAGCAAGCCCAGGATTTCGAACTGGCAACCTCGGTATTCCAGGTCAAGGATGCACTGTGTCACCACAGTCCAGGCCCCTGTCTTGTTTCTGATCTTAAGGGAAATGCTAGTAGTTTTTGCCCGAGTATGATGTTGGCTGTGGGTTAGTCATTTATGGTCTCTTATTACATTGTAGTATGCTCCATTTCCACTTTGCTGAGAGTTTTTATCATAAATGGGTGTTGAATTTTATTAAAAGCTTTTTCTGCATCTATTGATAAGGTCATGTGGTTTTATTCTTTATTTTGTTTATGTGGCATATCACATTTATTGATTTGTGGATATTTTACCAGCCTTCATCCTGGGATTAAATTCCATTTGATGGTGTACGATTTTTTAATGTATTGCTGGCCTGACCAGAAAGTAGCACAGTGGTAGAGTGTTAGCCTGGGACGCTAAGGACCTGGGTTCAAAACCCGAAATAGCAGGCTTGAATGTGGGCTCATCAGGCTTGAGCATGGGATCATAGACATGACTCCATAGTCTCTGGCTTGAGGCCCAAGTTTGCTGGCTTGAGCCTAAGGTTGCTGGCTTGAGAAAGGGGGTCAACTGGCTTGGCTGCAGCCCCTTGGCTTGGTCAAAGCCACATATGAGAAAGCAATCAGGGAACAACTAAGGTGCCACAACTATAAGTTGATGCTTCTCATCTCTCTCCCTTACTGTCTGTCTGTCTGTCTCTCTCTCTTTCTCCATCAAAAAAAAAAATGTATTGCTGGACCTGGTTTGTTAATATTTTGTTGAGGATTTTAGCATCTGTGTTCATCACGGATATTGTCCCTCTCACAGTTTCCTTTCTTTGTAGTGTCTTTATCTGGTTTGGATATTAGGATAATGCTGATCTCATAAAATGAACCTAGGAATCTTCCCTTTTGAATTTTTTGGAATAGTTTGAGAAGGATTCGTGAGATTTTTTTTGTTGTTGTTTTAAGATTTTATTCATTTTAGAGAGGAGAAAGAGAGAGCAAGAGAAAGGAGGAAGGAACAGGAAGCATCAACTCCCATAAGTGCCTTGACCAGGCAAGCCCTGGGTTTTGAACCAGCTACCTCAGCGTTCCAGGTAGACACTTTATCCACTGCGCCACTGCAGGTCAGGCAATTGGTGTTCTTTTTCACCTGTTTAGTAAAATTTACCTGTGAAACCATCCGGTCCAGGGCTTTTATTCGTGAGGAGTTTTATGACTCAGTTTTACTAGTTGTAATCCGTCTATCCAGATTCTTTAATTCATCCTGATTCAGTTTTGGAAGATTATATTTTCAGGAATGTTATCTGTTTTTTTCCAGCTTGCCTAATTTGTTGTTCATAATATTTTCTCTCTTTTTTTTTTTTTTTTTTTAGCCAAGAGAGACAGCGTCAGAGAGAGGGACAGATAGGGACAGATGGGAAAAGAGAGAGATAAGAAGTGGCACCTTAAGCCCTGGCCGGTTGTCTCAGCGGTAGAGCGTCGGCCTAGCGCGCGGAGGACCCGGGTTCGATTCCCGGCCAGGGCACACAGGAGAAGCGCCCATTTGCTTCTCCACCCCTCCGCCGCACCTTCCTTTCTGTTTCTCTCTTCCCCTCCCGCAGCCAAGGCTCCATTGGAGTAAAGATGGCCCGGGCGCTGGGGATGGCTCTGTGGCCTCTGCCCCAGGCGCTAGAGTGGCTCTGGTCGCAACATGGCGACGCCCAGGATGGGCAGAGCATCGCCCCCTGGTGGGCAGAGCGTCGCCCCTGGTGGGCATGCCGGGTGGATCCCGGTCGGGCGCATGCGGGAGTCTGTCTGACTGTCTCTCCCTGTTTCCAGCTTCAGAAAAATGAAAAAAAAAAAAAAAAAAAAGATTAAAAAAAAAAAAAAAAAGAAGTGGCACCTTAGTTGTTCATTGATTGCTTTCTCACATGTGCCTTGACCAGGGGGTTCCAGCTGAGCCAGTGACCCCCTTGCTTAAGTCAGTGACCATGGGGTCATGTTTATGATCCTGAGCTCAAGCTGATGAGCCCGTACTTAAGCCGGATGAACCCACGATCAGGCCGGCAACCTCGGGGTTTCCAATTTGGGTCTTCTACGGGCCAGGCCAACACTCTATCCAATGCACCCCTGCCTGGTCAGGCCATAATATTTTCTTAAAATCCTTTTTATTTCTTTGGTGTCAGTTGTTACTTCTCTTTCATTTCTAATTTTATTTATTTGCTCTCTTTTTTATTATTTTTGTTTTGTTTTTTGTATTTTTCTGAAGTTGGAAACAGGGAGGCAGTCAGACAGACTCCCGCATGCGCCTGACCGGGATCCACTTGGCATGCCCACCAGGGGGCGATGCTCTGCCCATCTGGGGCATCACTCTGTTGCAACCAGAGCCATTCTAGCGCCTGGGCTGCGGGAGGGGAAGAGAGAGACAGAGAGGATGGAGAGGGGGAGAGGTGGAGAAGCAGATGGGCACCTCTCCTGTGTGCCCTGGCTGAGAATCAAACCCGGGACTCCTGCACAGCAGGCCGACGCTCTACCACTGAGCCAACCGGCCAGGGCCTATTTGCTCTCTTTCTTGATGAGTCTGGTTAAAGGTTTGCCAATCTTGTTTATCTTTTCAAAAAAACAGCTCTTGGTTTTCTGGAGCTTTTCTATTGTTTTTAGACTCTTATTTAATTTGTTTCTGCTTTGATCGTTATTTCCTTCTTTCTACTTGGGCTTTGTCTGTTGTTTTTTTTCAGGTTCCTGTCAGTATAAAGTTAGATTGTTTATTTGAGATGTCTCTTGGTAGGGTTTTTTTTTTTTTGTTTTGTTTACTGTTCTTTTTGTGACAGTGACAGAGAAAGAGACAGACAGAAAGGGAGGTAGATAAGAAGCATTAATTCTTCATTGTGGTACCTTGGTTGTTCATTGATTGCTTTCTCATATATGCCTTGACTGGGGGGCTACAGCAGACGGAGTGACCCCTTGCTCAAGCCAGCAACTTGGGCATTTTGAACCTGGGTCCTCTGCATCCCAGTCCTACTCTCTATCCACTGCTCCACCACCTGGTCAGGCAACCACACTGTAGTCTTAATTTGTATTTCTCTGATGATTAGTGATGTATGAGCATCTTTTCTTTTTCTTTTTTTTTTTAACTGAGGTGGGGGGAACCAACAGGACAGACAGAAAGGGAGAGATCATATATCTATTTTCATGTCTTTTTAAAATTTTATTGATTTGAGAGAAAGTGAGAAACATTGATTTGTTGTTCCACTTATTTATGCATTTATTGGTTGATTCTTGTATGTGCCCTGACCAGGGATCAAACCTGCAACCTTGGCATATTGGGGTGGCATTCTTACCAACTGAGCTACTTGGTTATGGCCTATTTTATTTTTCAATTACAGTTGGCATTAAATATATTTGTTTTAAATGTATAACTTAGTGGATAGACAGTCATAAATTTACAAAGTGATGCCTGACACAGTGGATAGAGCACTGACCTGAAGCTGAGGTCATCAGTTGGGAATCTGGGGCTTGCCCAATCAAGGCACATCCAACAAGCAAGCAATAAACAACTGAAGTAAAACAACTAGTTCTTATTCTCCCTCACCCCCATTAAGTCAATAAATAAATTTTTTTTTTAAAAAACCAAAATAAAGTGATACTCCACTCCCCCTCATAGTTTATGTACCCACCTGACACAATAAATAGTTATCACAATATCATTTTGTTCTCTGTGTTCTATTTTACATCCTTATGACTCTTTTCTAACTACCAGTGTGTATTTCTCAGTTCTTCACCTCTTTCACTGAGACCGCCATTCCTCTTTCCTGGCGACCATCAGTTTTCTGTATCTACAAGTCTGTTTCTGTTTCATTTGTTTATTTTGTTCTTCAGAGTCCACATATATGTGGAACCATATGGCTTACAAATATTAAGTTCTAGTATCATATAACTATTAAAATGCTTTTTTGGCCCTGGCCGGTTGGCTCAGCGGTAGAGCGTCGGCCTAGCGTGCGGAGGACCCGGGTTCGATTCCCGGCCAGGGCACACAGGAGAAGCGCCCATTTGCTTCTCCACCCCTCCGCCGCGCTTTCCTCTCTGTCTCTCTCTTCCCCTCCCGCAGCCAAGGCTCCATTGGAGCAAAGATGGCCCGGGCGCTGGGGATGGCTCTGTGGCCTCTGCCCCAGGCGCTAGAGTGGCTCTGGTCGCAACATGGCGACGCCCAGGATGGGCAGAGCATCGCCCCCTGATGGGCAGAGCGTCGCCCCATGGTGGGCGTGCCGGGTGGATCCCGGTCGGGCGCATGCGGGAGTCTGTCTGACTGTCTCTCCCTGTTTCCAGCTTCAGAAAAATGAAAAAAAAAAAAAAAAATGCTTTTTTATAAATTATGAAAATTTAATTATGTTTCCTGATATTACTATGTAATCAAACCAACTTTGAGTCATATTCATTAAATTTATCAAATATTAAGTTCACCTAATTATGTTCATAAATACAATTGAAATTAAATTACAGTTTTTTTTAAATTATCTTTTTTTGGTTTTTTATTTCAGCTTTACCAGCAGGGACGTTTATGTCAACTGGGCAGTGAATTTTGTGAATTGGAAGTTTTTGCTAAAGTATTGAGAGCTCTGGATAAAAGGTAAGTTTATTTTTGAAACTGTGGTAAACTATTCATAACTTAAATTTTACCATTGTAACCATTTTTAAGTGTATAAATTCATCTTTCCCATTTTTGTTATTATCATGCAGTAGGAGCCACATGTAGGTGTCAGTAACATGGCTTTTGATTGTACTGTACTTGCTATTCTCTTGAGTGTTGTTCTCTATTTAATTTTTTTTTTTTAATTTTAAGTGAGAGGAGGTGGGATAGACAGACTCTCTCAAAAAATGCACCCTACTAGGATCCACCTGGTGACCCATCTGGGGCCATGCTTGCAAACGAGCTATTTTTAGCTCTTGAGGCAGAGGCTCCACAGAGCCATTCTCCGCACTGGGGGCCTACATGCTCAAATCAGTTGGTCCATGGCTGTGGGTGTGGAGGGTAAGAGGGTAGAGAAGCAGTGGGGGGGGGGGGGGAAGCAGTTGGTCGTTTCTCCTATGTACCCTGACCAGGAATCAAACCTGGGACTTTTACGTGCCAGCTCGATGCTTAACCACTAAGCAAACTAGCCAGGGACCCTGTATTTGCTTTAAATTCCTTTTTTCCCCCCTAACCAACATTTCTAGGAAAATAAGAATATAGTTTTACAAAATACTGCTAATGTCTAATATGAATATTGTGAAGTTGTTTCATTTGTTTTTTCTGTTTGTTTTTTTTGTTTTGTTTTTTAAGTTGTTTCATTTGTTAAACAGATTAAGTAAGTACTTGTTGAATGTCTAGTATATGTCAAGTATATATGCTGGGGTTATGGTATTGAAAAAGATCTATAATGTCTCTTCCTCATGGATTTTGTGTTTTAGAGAGGGATTGTATGTATACTAAAACAATAAATAATTGACAAATAACACTTTTTAGGGATAACTTTTGAAATGTGGCCTATGAGGCCCTTGCTGGTTTCCTCAGTGGTAGAGCTTCAGCTGGACGTGTGGAAGTCCTGGGTTCAATTCCTGGTCAGAGCACACAGGGGAAGCTATAGTCTGCTTCTTCATTCCTCCACCTTCTCTTCTACCCCCTTCCCCCACAACCATAGCTCAATTGCTTTGTGCAAATTGCCCTGGGGCACTGAGGATGGCTCTATAGCGTTGCCTCAGGCGCTAAAATAGCTTAGTTGCCGAGCAACAGAGCGGCTGCTCCAGATGGGCAGAGCATTGCCTGGTAGGGGGCTTACCAGGGTGGGTCCTGATCGAGGTGCATGTGGGAATCTATCTCTCTGCCTCCCTGCCTCTCACTTAATAACAATAATAATAATAATAAAAGGTGGCCTGTGTACTAAGCATATAATGAAACTTCTTGGTTACTTAATTAAAATTAATCTATAAAGAATAATAGATTGAAATTTCATTTTGGTTAAAGAAGGCTATAGAAAAACTTTTAATTTTATTATTAAAAAACATTCGAGCCATGGCTGTGGAAGAGAGGAGAAAGAGAAGGGGAGGAAGAAGGGTGGAGAAGCAGATGGTCACTTCTCCTGTGTGCCCTGACTGGGAATCAAACCCGGGACTTCCACATGCTGGACCAACACTACTGCTGAGCCAGTTGGCCAGGGCCAGAAAAACTTTTATAAGCACTCTAAGAAAAGGTTAGCTTTCTGGGATTTGAATTTCACTATGCATATTTCACATAGGCAGTTTTGAACATGGCCACTGTAAAGATTTGTTGGAATACCTCTCTTTCATCTTTCAGGTTGTCTTTCATCAAGTCCCAATCCCTTGTTAAGTGCTGAATGTACAAGGTAGCCTGAGGTGTGGTGGCGCAGTGATTGACCTGGATTGCTGAGGTCGCTGGTTCAAATTCCTAGGCTTGCCCTGTCACAGTACATAAAAGAAGCAACTACTATGAGTAGATGCTTCCCGCTTTTCCTCCCTCTTTCTCACTCCACTCTCTTTCTCTCTCTCCAAAAAACAATAAGTAATATTTTTTAAAAAATTAATGTACAGTATAGGAAAAGTAGGTTTATAGTTGTTTGTGTGGAAAATAATACAATAATTAATAAATAATAAGAATAAATTGTTTTGCATATAACTGTAAACCTACTTTTGCTCCACCTCTCTACCATGTATTTGTGAAACTAAAAGCATATGGTTTGACTTTTTTTTTTTTTTGGTATTTTTCTGAAGTGAGAAGTGGGAAGGCAGCAAGACAGACCGCCACATGCACCCGACCAGGATCCACCCAGCATGCCCACTAGGGGGCGATGTTGTGCCCATCTGGGCTGTTGCTTTGTTGCAATTGGAGCCATTCTAGTGCCTGAGGTGGAGGCCATGGAGCCATTCTCAGTGCCCATGCCAACTTTGCTCCAATGGAGCCTTGGATGTGGGAGGGGAGGAGAGAAAGAGAGAAAGGAGAGTGTGACAGGTGGAGAGGCAGGAGTGCGCTTCTCTTGTGTGCCTTGGCTGGGAATCAAACCCGGTACATCCACATGCCGGGCTGACGCTGTACCACTGAGCCAACTGGCCAGGGCCAACATTTTTCTTTTATGCAAAGCTGTCACTCCATTATTTATAATTCTGTTTAAAAAGATTTTTTTAGTGAGATAAAATTTACATGTCATAAAACCCACCATTTTAAATTATACAATTTATTGACTTTTAATATACACAGATGGTTTTGTAGTCATTACCACTAATTCTATAACATTTTCATTACCCCAAAAGAAATTCTGTACCTATTTATAGTCATTACCTATTTCCTTTTACCCCAAATCTCTGGCCTTTCATGAATCTACTTTTTGTCCCCGGATTTACCTATCTATACATTTTATATAAATGTAACCATACAATATGTAGTATTTTGTGACTGGCTTTCTTTACTTCCTATAATATTTTCAAGGTTCATTTTATAGCTGAATAATTTTCCATTGATGTACAGTTTTATTTAAGTATCTGTTGATGAACATTTTGGTTGTTTTCCTCTTTTGGCAATTATGAATAGTGCCACTAGGAATGTTCATGGACAAGATTTTGTGTCGACATATGTGTTTTGTTTGTTTGTTTTAATTCAGTGAGAGGAGGGGAGGCAGAGAGACAGACTCCTGTGTATACCCTGACTGGTATCCACCTGGCAAGCCCCACTAGGAGGTGATGCTCTGCCCATCTGGGGCATTGCTCTATTGCTCAGCAACCGAGCTCTTCTTAGCGCCTGTGGTGGAGGCCATGGGGCCATCCTCAGCGCCTTGGGCCAATTTGCTCCAATTGGCTGCAGGAGTGGCAGGTAGAGGGGGGGGGAGGGGTGGAGAAGCAGATGGGCACTTCTCCTGTGTGCCCTGACATGGAATTGAACCCGAGAAATACACACACTGGGCTGACTCTACCACTAAGCCAACTGGGCATGGGACATGTTTTCAGTTCTCTTATACAGCGGGTCCTCGGGTTACAACACAATTCTGTTCCTATGATAGTGGCATAACCTGAATTTTGGTATAAGTTTAAACATGCCCCACCCTAAGTCACTTACCTGTCCTAACACAGTTGTAAAATCATAATCTAGAACATAAAAACACAACTAAGCCACAAGAAAAGGAAAAGGACATAAATGTACCGTACTGTACACTGTGCTGTAGTAACAGAAAAAATGACCAAAAATTAGTATAATATAAAAAATATTCCTTACCTTTATTCCTGTGGTTGGCTTGGAACACTGGAAGGGACATTATTGCAAGGTGGGAGAGTGACCTCTTGGGAGGAGGAAGCTGGAGAGGCAGGAGAACCTGTAGAAGGTGCTGGAGATACTGGGTCAGGTGAATCAGGATTGTCCAAGGAACATGCAGAAGCGCTGGAGAGGATTCTACCTGTACTACAGGTGTTTCATCTCAAGAAGTAGCTGATGTAGAGGGTACAGGATCTGTTGCAGGCCTCTCTACCTTCTTAAAGAATTGTTCCAGGCTAGTCTGGAAGGTTGATGACTTCTTTTAACCAAACTAGTTTGGTCACGTAGTCAAAAAAAAAAAAAAAAAAAACTTTTTGTTTTTTGAGGATCTGACAACAGTTAGGTCTAATGTTGATTCATTCACACCAGATTTGATTTTAGTGAGAGAAAGAAAGAGAGAGATATAGATAGAAAGAGTCAGGAACAATGAGCTGTTCCTGTGTGTGCCCTACCGGGAAGCAAAATGACAACTTTTATGTATATCCAGCACTCTTCACAGAGTTGACCGGCCAGGGCAGGAAGCACATACTCCCTAAGTGTGATGCTAACAGCATAAGCTGAAACACTCATGTCTTAGTTTTTTGAAGTTTTTATGGGAGTGAATGTTGTAAACTTAAAACATAAACTTGTAACTTGCAGACCCCCTTATAAAACTGAGGTATAAATACATGATAAAACTGTTTAACTTTTTTAGTAACCTCTGTTTTCCACAACTGCTGTACCATTTTACATTCTTACCACCAACAGATGAGGGTTCCCATTTTTCTGTATCCTTGCCATTACTTTTTTAAAAAAAATTATAGCCATCCTGGCAGATATGATGTGGTATCTCATTATAATTTTGATGTGCTTTGCCCTAATGACTAATGATGTTGAACATCTTTTCTTGTGCTTACTAGCCATTTGTATGTTTTGCAGAATTATTCAAATCCATTACTGGTTTTTTAAAATTAAACTTATTAGGGTGACACTGGTTAATAAAATTACATAGGTTTCAAGTGTATAATTCTATCATACATCATCTCTGTCATTGCATTGTGTGTGTGTTTTTGTTTTGTTTTTATTAGTGAGAGAGACAGATAAGGACAGACAGACAGGAAGGGAGAGAGATGAGAAGCATCAATTCTTCATTACAGCACTAGTTGTTTTGATTGCTTTCTCATATGTGCCTCCACTGAGGAGCTCTAGCAAAGCAAGTGACCCCTTGCTTTAGCCAGCGATCTTGCACAATAAGCCAGTGACCTTTGAGCCCAAACTAGTGATCCCACTCTCAAGCTGGGGAGCCTGCACTCAAGTTGGCGACCTCGGGGTTTAGAACCTCGGTCCTCCGTGTCCCAGTCTGACTCTTTTTTATACACTCTCTATCCACCTGGTCAGGCTCATTGCATTGTTTACCACCCAAAGACAGATTTTTTTCCAAAGTCAAATTTTTTATTGTCACCATATATTTGATCCCTTTATCCTTTGCGACCCCATAACTGTTTCCACTCTACTGTTGTCTGTGTCTGAGGTTTTTCTTTGTTTTTGTTTTTTTGTATTTTTCTGAAGTGAGAAGCAGGGAGGCAGAGAGACAGACTCCTGCATGCGTCCTACCGGGATCCACCCAGCATGTCCACTAGGGGGCAATGCTCTGCCAATCTGTGCCATTGATCCATTGCAACTGGAGCCATTCTAGCACCTGAGGTGGAGGTCATGCAGCCATCCTCAGTGCACCTGGGCCAACTTTGCTTCAATGGAGCCTTGGCTGTGGGATGGGAAGAGAGAGAGAGAGAGAGGAGAGGGGGAAGGGTGGAGAAGCAGATGGGTGCTTTTCCTGTGTGCCCTGGCTGGAAATCGAACCTGGAACTTCCACAGGCGGGGCCAACATTCTACCACAGAGCCAGTCAACCAGGGCTTTGTCTGTTTTGTTTGTTCATTTGTTGTTTTCAGTTTTAAATCCCACATATGAGTGAAATCATAATTCTTAATTTTTTTGTCTGACTTATCTCATTTAGAACAATATTCTGAAGATCCATCCATGTTTTCACAAATGGCAGTATTTTTTTTTTCTTGCCCAATTTCTAATTGAGTTATTGTATTTTAAGACAATTTGGTTTTTAAAACTGATGTTAAAAGTTAGTTTATCCTTTACTGCTATTCATTTACACATACAGGCTCACTGAGTGATCTACTGAGTAAAGATACTAAGCTAAATTATGAATTACGGCCTCATAATTAATAAGGCAAGAACTTTTTGTCTTACTCCATGTTGGAAAATAATGATACTGTTATTTTTTAAAAGGAAGCTGGCACTTTTTAAGACTTGATTCATTTTAGAGAGAAGAGAGACGGGGCAGGGGGTAGAGAGAGAATGAAGGGGGGAGGAGCAGGAACCATCAACTCCCATATGTGCCTTAACCAGGCAAACCTAGGGCCTTGAACTAGCAACCTCAGCGTTTCAGGTTGATGCTTTATCCACTGTGCCATCACAGGTCAGACGGAAGCTAGCACTTTTTAAAAGGACAATATACACTACTTTTATAAAATAACCTTTTCCTTCTCTTTCAGACATTTGCTTCATCATTGTTTCCAGGCTTTGATGGATCATGGTGTGAAAGTTGCTTCAGTCTTGGCCTACTCATTCAGTAGAAGGTGCTCTTATATAGCAGAATCAGATGCTGCCGTTAAGGAAAAAGCCATTCAGGTTGGCTTTGTTTTAGGTAAGTAATGGTAAAATATAGAAATATTTTGTCCTGTGACATGACTTATAATTAAACATGCTAACAATAAAAGGTTCTTCCAGGACATTCTCAAAGAGGTTGTGAGAAAAACATCAGAAAAACTAGGTGTGATTTATTGAACATTAACTTTGTATGGGCACTGTACTAGGCATTTATGTTTTAAAAAGATTTATTGTTGATTTTACTGGGGGGGATAATGAGAAGTATCAATTCATAGTTGCTTCACTTTAGTTGTTCACTGCTTGCTTCTTGCTTATTGTATGTGCCTTGACCAGGCAAGCCAAGAGTTTCGAACCAGCAACCTCAGCATTTCAAGTCAATGTTTTATCCACTGCACCACCACAGGCCAGGCTGTACTAGGCATTTAAGTGCTATCTTCCTAAATCCTGATGACATTCTAGTGATGTGTTGGTATGAATAGCATTTTACAAATGAGGAAGCAGACTCAAAAAGGTTAGTAACTTGCTCAAGTCACATAGCTAGTAGTGGAGCTAAGTTTAGAATCATCTGTCTATATGACTTGAAGCCGTATACCTTTCTACCATGTCAAACTGCCACTATGCTCTTTCACCAGCTTACTGTATGCTATGATTGGGACTTACTTCCTTTTTGGGTCTCAGTTTTTCTATCTCTACAATGATAGTAATTCTGAATATCTTCATGGGAGTGTTGTGAGAGTACTAACAACATAAGAGGGAAAGGATTTTGAGGTTTTGAATGCTATATAAAAATAGAAAAATATTGTTTAATGTGATTTATAACATTTTATATGATTTTTAGCAAATCTACATAATTAAGTGTTTCAGGAAATTTATTAAAGCTGTTAACTTTTTTACTTAAAAAAGTTTTTTAAAAAATAATTATAGATTTATAGCCAATATCAAAATCAGGAAGTTGGCCCTGGCTGGTTGGCTCAGCGGTAGAGCGTCGGCCTGGCATGCGGGGGACCCGGGTTCGATTCCCGGCCAGGGCACATAGGAGACGCGCCCATTTGCTTCTCCACCCCCCCCTCCTCTCTGTCTCTCTCTTCCCCTCCCGCAGCCAAGGCTCCATTGGAGCAAAGATGGCCCGGGCGCTGGGGATGGCTCCTTGGCCTCTGCCCCAGGCGCTAGAGTGGCTCTGGTCGCAACAGAGCGACACCCCGGAGGGGCAGAGCATCGCCCCCTGGTGGGCAGAGCTTCGCCCCTGGTGGGCGTGCCGGGTGGATCCCGGTCGGGCGCATGCGGGAGTCTGTCTGACTGTCTCTCCCGTTTCCAGCTTCAGAAAAGAAAAGAAAAAAAAAAAATCAGGAAGTTGTTACTAGTGTACTAGACTATAGACCTCACTTAATTTTCACTAGTTTTTCTGTGCAGTTGATTCTGTGTAAGCATTCATATAACTGTCATTAACATCAGGATATAGGGCTGTTCCATTACCGCAGACTACCTTTTATTATTAGCTTCTTAAATTAATGTGTGCATGATTTCTCTCTCTCTCTCTCTCAAGTACACATAATGACCAAAGAATGTCTCTAACAGTAAGGTGTTTGTGATCTTGATGAATGTAAGGTTAACATTCCTTTAGTCATAGTCATGTAAAAATCTGGGAGAAATTTAGTATCAAAGAATATAAAAGGCAGGCAGATTAATGTTCATTAAGATCCTATTATCACTACAAATACTTTTAACATTCTGGCCATTGAAGTGAACCAGGTTGAAGAAATATCTTGGAGCCTGACCAGGCGGTGGCACAGTGGATAGAGTGTTAGACTGGAACATGGAGGACCCACGTTTGAAACCCTGAGGTTGCTGGCTTGAGCGTGAGCTCACCAGCTTGAGCACGGGGTCACTAGTTTTGAGCTTGGGATCTTAGACTTGACTGCATGGTTGCTGGGTTGAGCCCAAAGGTCACTGGCTTGAGCAAGGGGTCACTTGCTGTGCTATAGCCCCCTCAGTCAAGGTACATGTGAGAAAGCAATCAACGAACAACTATGATGCCGTAATGAAGAATAGATGCTTCTCATCTCTTTCCCTTCTTCTCTGTCCCTATCTGTCCTTTTCTCTGTCTCTCTCTCTCTCTGTCACACACACAAAAAGTATCTTGAAGAACCAAGTCCTAGCAAACTTGGTTCTGTTATCAATCTTAATATTAAAATTACCAAAATAATGAAGAAGCTTTATACCAGAAATATGCTGTGATAGAAGTTTTTATACAATAGCTTTATTGAGATGTAGTTCACCTATCATGTAGTTCCCTGTTTAAGGTATCCAATTCAAAGATTATTTTGTTTTTTTTAATGTTTTATTGATTTTAGAGAAAGGAAGGGAGAGAGGGAGACAGGAACATTAATCTCTTTCTATATGTGCCCTGACTGGGGATTGAACTGACACAACCTCTGCTCTTTGAGACAATGTTTTAACCAACTGAGCTATCAAAAGTTTTTTTATGTGTTTTTTTCCTTCTTTTCCAAGTGAGAGGAGGGGAGATAGAGACAGACTCCCACATGCACTCCAACTGGGATTCACCTGGAGCCATTTTTACAACTGAGCTATTTTTAGCATTTGAGGCAGAGGCTCCACGGTGCCATCCTCAGCACCCAGGGCTAATGCGCTCAAACCAATCAAGCTTGGCAGCAGGAGGTTGGAGGGTGGGGGGTGGAGAAGCAGACAGTTTCTTTTCCTGTGTGCCTAGACTGGGAATTGAACCCAACACATCCACATGCTGGGCCAACCAGCCAGGCCAAAAGTTTTTAATATTTACAGAGTTGTGAAAACATTACCACACTAAGTTGTAGAACATTGTCATCACACCAAGAAGAAACCCATGCTTCCCTGGCCGGGTATCTGGGTCAGTTGGAATGTCATCCCAATGTGCCAAGGCTGTAGATTCCACTCCTGGTCAGGGCACATAAGAAAATCAACCAGTGAATACATAAATAAGTGGAGCAACAAATCAATGTTTTTCTCTCCCCCTCTCTCTAAAAACAAAACAAAAAAAAACCTGTTGCCATTGGCAGTCATTCTTCATTTCCTTCTGACACCTCTAGGCCTGGGCAACATTGGTTCACTTTCTGTCTCTGGATTTCCATGTCCTAGACATTTCATATAAAAGGACTTATAAAACATATGATTTTTGTGATTGGTTTGTTTCATTTAGGCTAATGTTTTCAAGGTCCATCCATGTTGTGTAGAGATAGAATTTAACACAGTGTATAGAATTTCTAGCCCTGGCCAGTGGTTCAGTGTATAGAGTATCAGCCCAGCGTATGGTCATCCTGGGTTTGTTTCCTCGTCAGGGTGCACAGGAGAAGTGATCATCTGCTTCTCCCCCCACACATACACACTCCTCTTCTTCCCCTCCCACAGCCAGTGGCTCGACTGGTTCGAGTGTGGCCCCAGGCGCTGAGGATAGCTGGTTGGTCAGAGCATAGACTTCAAGTGCTAAAAATAGAACAGTTGATTTAAGCACTGGCCATAGACTGGGTTTGCTAGGTGGATCCTCGTAGGCACATGCAGGAATCTGCCTCACTATCTCCCCTCCTCTCATTACATAAAAAAAATAAAAAGAATATTTAAACAGGTGTAAGAACTGAAAAAGACAAAAAGGGAACACTTGGGTATTATGGACACAACTGCAAAAATCAACTACCACACGTAGGGCTTAGGGGACCAAGGGACAAGGTCAGAATTATTGAAATTTAAAAGCCTGATGAGGTGTCTCACAAAGCTGGGATGCTGCTAGGCTACAGGTGCCTCAGCTCTGAGAAGTGAAAAATGAGGCCTTTGGGTCTAGAATGTAGTCCTTTAGGAGCAGACCTGGCCGGCTGGCTGCCGTCATGTCTCTGACCTGAGTGCTGTGAATCCAGTTCTGCAAGTCCTAGAAAACTGCAACTGGAGTTGGCTTACTGTAATGAATTGCTACTGCCAGAGTAAAGAGCATTACCCTGGGGCTTTGCTGTCAGCAGGGCCATTGCTGACAGAAACTGGAAGCAGAAAGGAAGGAGTATCTCCTCCTCCCCTCCCGATCTAGTGCCTCCTTTTGGTAGAGACTACAGGAGTGAGCTGGCAAAGCAGAAATCTGGAGTCCTATTACCAGGGTCATAAACAGAGTCTGAAAGGGTTGATTTGAAGCTGAGAAACAATAGCCTAATAACCGGTACAACACACAGTATTTTAAGATAGTGAGAAGGCAGCTTAGTATGAATATGTATAATAACATAGTATTCAGTAACTTGGTGAGGGACTTAAAATGTTCTAAAGCATACTTCTCTACAATTAAAATAGTATGTCTAATTATATGTAGCTTTATTTTTTTATTTTTCTGAAGTGAGAAGCAGGAATGCAGACAGACTCCTGCATGTGCCCAACCGGGATCCACCCGGCATGCCCACCAGGGGGCGATGCCTTGCCCATTTGGGGTGTTGCTCCGTTGCAGCCAGAGCCGTTCTAGCTCCTGAGGCGGAGGCCATGGAGCCATCCTCAGAGCCCAGGCCAACTTTGCTCCAATGGAGCCTTGGCTGCAGGAGGGGAAGAGAGACATAGAGAGAAAGGAGAGGGGGAAGGGTGGAGAGGCAGATGGGCACCTCTCCTATGTGCCCTGGCCAGGAATTGAACCCAGGACTTCCACACACACTGGGCCATCGCTCTCTACTGGTGAGCCAGCCGGCCAGGGCCTAATTATATGTAGCTTTAATTAACCATAAAGCATGGTTATAAGCCATATATATATATATTGACAGAGAGAAGGACAGATAGGAATAGACAGGAAGGGAGAGAGATGAAAATTATCAATCCTTCGTTTTGGCTCCCTAATCTCCTTAGTTGGTCTGAATGCTTTCTCATATGTGCCTTTTCTGGGGAGCTACAGCAGAGCAAGTGACCCCTTGCTCAAGCCAGCGACCTTGGGCTACAAGCCAGTGACCTTGGGTTCAAGGCAGTGACCACGGGGTCATGTCTAAGATCCCATGCTCAGGACAGCGACACCACACTCAAGCTGGTAAGATCCTGCTCAAGCCGGATGAGCCTGCGCTCCAGCTGGCAACCTTGGGGTTTCAAACCTGGGTCCTCCATGTCCTAGCCTGACGCTCTATCCATTGCACCACCGCCTAGTCAAGCTGATACTTTCTTGACTCAGAATTTATTGGAACTGTTAAGACTGTTGACATTATTTTAAATGTATTAAATTAGCCCTAGACTGGTAGCTCAGTTGTTTGGAGGGTTGTTCAATAAGCCAGAGTTGCTGGTTTGATCCCTGATCAGGACACATATGACAAGCAACCAGTGGGTGCATGGACAAGTAGAACAATAGATTGATGCTTATTTATCTCTCTTCCTTTTCCTTTCTCTCTAAAAACAATAAATAAAAATGTATTAAACTATTATGTGGGGTCAAGAGCCTGTAAATATGGCCCTGGCCCACTGGCTCAGTGGTAGAGCATTGGCCTGGAGTGTGGATGTCCTGGGTTCAATTCCTGGTCAGGGCACACAGGAGAAGCAACCATCTGTTTCTCCACCATTCCTCCTCCCCTTTTCTCTCTCTCTTTCTGTCCCCATCTCCATCTTTATCTCTCTTCACCTCCCATAGCCATGGCTCAATTGGTTCAAGCTAGTTGCCCTCAGGCACTGAGGTTGGCTCCCCGGCCTCCACCTCAGGTACGAAAAATGGCCCAGTTGCTGAGCAACGGAGCAACAGCCCTAGATGTGCAGAGCATCACCCCCTAATAGGCTTGCCAAGTGGATCCCAGTTGAGGTGCATGCAGGAATCTGTCTCTCTGCCCCCCCCCAAAAAAAAAAACGCCTCTAAAAATATGCATAATAGTCTAAGGAAACTATGCCCAGTGCTATTGGAGGAAAGTAATTTAATTACATGCTAAAAAAAGTGAGATAAGCAGGCACCTTTTATTTGTGTATCCTCAGTGGTGTGTTGCTTATATTCTAAGAAGATTAAGTTTATTCAGATTTTTTTTTTTTTTTTTTTTTTTGTATTTTTCTGAAGTTGGAAACAGGGAGGCAGTCAGACAAACTCCCGCATGCGCCCGACCACGATCCACCCGGCATGCCCACCAGAGGGCGATGCTCTGCCCATCTGGGGTGTTGCTCTGTTGCAACCAGAGCCATCCTCAGCGCCCAGGCCAACTCTGCTCCAGTGGAGCCTTGGCTGCGGCAGGGGAAGAGAGAGACAGAGAGGAAGGAGAGCGGGAGAGGTGGAGAAGCAGATGGGCGCTTCTCCTGTGTGCCCTGGCCAGGAATCAAACTCGGGACTCCAGTACACCAGGCCGACGCTCTACCACTGAGCCAACTGGCCAGAGCCTATTCAGATTTCTTTATCTTCTTTGAGTTTATGTGTGGAGAGATTAAAGTTATGTGTATCCTACAAGATAAAAATATTAGAATTATTGAATATAGTGGCTAGTTAACTGGAGTATTCTTAGAGGGTTAATATTTTTGACTCTTTATTTAAGGCCTCAACTTGGATCTATTTCCTTTAGTTTGATTTTTTTTTTAATTTCACAATTTGTATCTATTTTGAGCTAAACATAGGACTTTAATATTATGGGGTTTTCCATGTTAGCTATATTCATTATAAACATTGCATTTTAGCTTTCAAGTGGTTTATTAACACCTAAAGTTACTGGTCTGTCTTGTCCTTTAGGTGGATTTCTTTCCGATGCTGGCTGGTACAGTGATGCTGAGAAAGTTTTTCTGTCCTGCCTTCAGTTGTGTACTCTACATGATGAGATGCTTCATTGGTTTCGTGCAGTAGAATGTTGTGTGAGGTAAGTTGAAACAGATCTTACAATTACATGCTATAATGGTACTTAGTGGCTTTTATGGTTTTAATTCTTCAAAGTGTGTGTTACCATTTTAATCAACCTCTGAGGTAGTATTTACACTATTCAGAATTTCATGTGTCTGGCCTCCTGCCTCCCAAAATATAGTTAACTTGCTATCATTATCTTAGTTTAGAGTTTTTAAATTTTATTTTTTAATTCATTGTGTTCACATGGTATAAGCTCACAGATATAAGCTTAGAGTTGAATACTAGGAACCAGTCTGTGTATATATATTTTTGCTTTGTCAGAGAACTTGTTTGTTCATTCCTTCAACAGATATTTATTGAATGCCTAGTGTATACCAGGAACTGTGGAAAGCATTGGATGCTAAGAAAAGAAATGCAGTATTTCTTGGGTGTTACTATCTTTCTTTTTTTTTAGAGAGAGAAACAGAGAAGGACAGGTAGGGACAGACAGACAGGAAGGGAGAGAGATGAGAAGCATCAATTTTTCATTAGTTGTTCACTGGTTGCTTTCATCATATGTGCCTTGACCAGGGGACTCCAGAAGAGTGAGTGACCCCACCTTGTTCAAGCTAGTGACCTTGGCCTCAAGCCAGCGACCCCATGCTCAAGCTGACAATTTCAGGTTTTTGAACCTCGGTCCTCTGCATCTCAGTCCGATGCTCTATCCACTGCACCACCACCTGGTCAGGCTTTGGAGTTAATTTTTTTAACCCCTGCCCTGTCTACACTTTTAGAATTGTGCATGACAAGATTTTTTACTTATAAATATTTTCTTTAAAAATGTTTTATAAGATGTACTTAAAGGAAAGGCAAACAAATCTAGAAGTAATTCTGCATTTATTGTCCTTATTTTTTCTGCACACTTAACATTTTTAGCTATTTTCTTATAGTTTTCTCTACCCCAGTTTTTTTTGTGTGTGTGAGAGAAACGGGAAGGAGAGAGATAAGAAGCATCAACTTGTAGTTGTAGTACTTTAGTTGTTTATTGATTGCTTTCTCATATGTGCCTTGACTGGGGGCTCCAGCCAACCCAGTGACCCCATGCTCAAACCAGTGGCCATGGGGTCATGTGACCCCATGCTCCAGCCAGTGACCTCACACTCGAGCCATATCAGCCTGCATTCAAGCCAACAACCTCTGGGTTTCAAACCTGGGTCCTCAGTGTCCCAGGTCGACACTCTATCCACTGCGCCACCACCTATTCAGGCAGTAATAGTATTTCATGTTTTTATTTTCATTTTCTTCTAAAATTTTTATAATGAGACTGCACTACTTTTGGATTTGGAACACAAAGGGTCAAGTGTTAGATGTAGCTAGATGTAGTATGTGCTGAGTGCACAAAGTATACAAAATATTTAGAGAAGATAAGTAATCAAAGTTCGATAAGATTAATCCTCTGTAGCTTTTTGGGAAGATGATATACTTCATGTGCATTAATTAATGCCAGTTTGGACCAGATAGCTGTTTTCCAATGCCACCTCATTTCTTGTATCTAGTTACTTTATCTTCTTTGGGTGCTACATAATGATGTGTAAGAGGTTATAGGTCAATGATGCTGGAAATATTAAAAATGGAGGAATGTTATTTGTGATTTTGCAGGTTGCTTCATGTGCGAAATGGAAACTGTAAATATCATTTGGGTGAAGAAACTTTTAAGTTAGCTCAGACTTACATGGATAAACTCTCAAAACATGGCCAGCAAGCAAACAAAGCTGCACTCTATGGAGAACTGTGTGCACTTCTGTTTGCAAAAAGTCACTATGATGAGGTGAGCATTTCACTCTGACCAGTGAGTATAAAACAGAGTATAAATGGTATACTTTTTCTGTTTGTCTTACTAGATCTCATTTTCACATTAGGTTTACTTAAAGCAGTGCACATTTATAATGGAATATTTAAAATCAGGCAAAACATGGATTTTAAACATAAACATACATGATTTAGAGCCTGTTTTTGTTTGTTTGTTTTGTTGTTTTTGTATTTTTCTGAAGTAAGAAGCAGGGAGGCAAAGAGACAGACTCCCACATGTGCAGGACTGGAATCCACCCGGATGCCCACTAGGGGGCGATGCTCTGCCCATCTGGGCTGTTGCTCCGTTGTGACCTGAGAGATTCCAGCGCCTGAGGCGGAGGCCATAGAGCCATCCTCAGCGCCTAGGCTAACTTTGCTCCAGTGGAGCCTTGACTGCGGGAAGGGAAGAGAGGGACAGAGAGAAAGGAGAGGGGCAAGGGTGGAGAAGCAGATGGGGCCTCTCCTGTGTGCCCTGACCAGAAATTGAAACCAAGACTTCCATACACCGGGCCGATGCTCTACCACTGAGCCAACTGGCCAAGGCCTTGTTTTTGTTTTTAATTTGACTAGATGTATTTCTGCCTAAATTATTTTGATGGATATACTCTGCTAAATAAACCTTTAGTAGATGCTATTTATAGGATGTGTAGCTCTGGGTCAGCTCTCATAATTTGAAAGATTCATTTCACTGGAAAGCTAGATTTTATTTATATTTTCTTGCATTGTTTTGCTTCTTCCTTCTTCTTATGAGAAAGGTAGCTTCACTCCTGGCTTTGAACTACAAAATTATTGCTTTAGTGGTAATGAATACGTAGCTGAGATGTGATCTGTGTATTAACTTGGTTGCTTTATTTATGAAAGAATATTGTAATTATTTCATACTGTCAGCTGTCATTTAGCTTTCATATTTTAAAATTATTTCTAGATTTTTACTACATTAATAAAAATATATATTACATATTTATAGTTACAAATAGGAACAAAACTAGAAGATTTTAGCATAATTATAAAGTGATATGCAACTCCAGTGCTCATCTTGTTTTTAATATCTCTTATAAGAAGGAATTGAACCCATTCCTAAAAATCTAAAAGTCCTTATTAGCATGTATGCAATTTCTCAGGTGGTTTATGTATGTTCTTCTGATTATTTTTTATGTTGGACTCCTGTGTCTGCTGAATTACTTTTGTTGATGCATTTTTTTGCTGCCGCTTGTGTGTAGTATGTGTTTCATAGTTTATCGACCCAGGTATAGAACTTGGACCCTTTCTATAGATTTTTTTTTTTTTTTTTTTTGCACGTACAAGAGAGGGACAGAGACAGACAGATAGGAAGGGAGAGAGATGAGAAGCGTCAACTCAGAGTTGCGTCACTTTAGTTGTTCTTATACGTGCCTTGACCAGGGTGCTTCAGTGACCCCTTGCTGAAGCCAGTGACCTTGGTCTTCAAGCCAACTTCCATGGGATCATGTCTATGTACTCACGCTCAAGCCGGCGACCCCATGTTCAACCTGGGTATCCTACACTCAGGCTGGTGACCTCTAGGTTTCCAACCTGGGTCCTTAGCATCCAACATTGACTCTTTATCCACGTGCCAGCACTGGTCAGGCATCCATTTCTATAATTATTTTTTTTAATTTTAGTGAGAGGGGAGGAGGCAGAGACAGATTCCTGCATGCACCCCAACCAGGATCCACCTGGCAAGCCCACCAGGAGGCGATGCTCTGCTCATTTTGTGTGTTGCCTTGTTGCAACTGCTGCCTTTTTTTTTTTTTTTTTTGGTATTTTTCTGAAGCTAGAAACGGGAAGAGACAGACTCCCGCATGTGCCCGACCGGGATCCACCCGGCACGCCCACCAGGGGGCGACACTCTGCCCCTCTGGGGCGTCGCTCTGCCGTGACCAGAGCCACTCTAGCGCCTGGGGCAGAGGCCAAGGAGCCATCCCCAGCGCCCGGGCCATCTTTGCTCCAATGGAGCCTCGGCTGCGGGAGGGGAAGAGAGAGACAGAGAGGAAGGAGAGGGGAAGGGATGGAGAAGCAGATGGGCGCTTCTCCTGTGTGCCCTAGCCGGGAATAAAACCCGGGACTTCTGCACACCAGGCCGACGCTCTACCAGTGAGCCAACCGGCCAGGGCCCCGCTGCCATTTTTTATCATCTGAGGCAGAGGCCATGGAGCCATCTTCACTCCCTGAGGCCATCTCGCTCCAGCCAATTGAGCCGTGGATGCAGGAGTGAAAGAACCAGAGAGAGAGAGAAGGGGGAGGGGTGGAGAAACACATGGTCACTTCTCCTGTGTGCCCTGACTGGGAATCGAACCCAGGACATTCACAAACTGACCGATGCTTTACCACTGAGCCAACCAGAAAGGGCCTTTTCTATAATTTTTATATATTAAAAACAACTCTAGCCTGACCTGTGGTGGCGCAGTGGATAAAATGTCGACCTGGAAATGCTGAGGTCACCAGTTCGAAACCCTGGGCTTGCCTGGTCAAGGCACATATGGGAGTTGATGCTTCCAGCTCCTCTCCCCTTCTCTCTCTCTGTCTCTCTCCTTTCTCTCTCTCTCTCTTGTCTCTCTCTCTCCTCTAAAAATGAATTTTAAAAAAATATTTAAAAAAATAATAAAAACAACTCCATTCCTAGAAGACTTTTGTGTGAATAGCCTTATTGGAAATGAGAGAGGTAAAAAAGTATAGTTTAGTATTAGAAATGCATATCTTTTATATTTATTTATTTGTTTTAAGTGGGGGGGGGGGGGACAGACAGTACAGACAGATGAGAAGCATCAGCTTGTAGTTGCAGTGCCTTTGTTGTTCATTGACTGCTTTCTCATATGTGCCTTGACTGTGGGTGGGGGATGCTCCAGTCGAGTCAGTTACCTTGGGCTTCAAGCTAGTGAGTGACCTTTGTGTTCAAGTCATTGACCATGGGATCATGCCTGTGAGCCCATACTCAAGCTGGTGAGCCCACACTAAAGCTGGTAACCTTGGGGTTTAGAACCTGGGTACACAGCATCCCAGGCCAACATTATTCCCTATGCCACCTACTGGTCAGACTAATTTTTATTAAGTGAGAGGCAGGGAGGCAGGGAGACAGACTCTCACATGCACTTCACTTGGCAGTCTCCCTACTGGACGATGCTCTGCCCATCTGGGGCCGTTGCTCTGTTGCTCAGCAGTTGAGCTATTTTAGTGCCCAAGATAAAGCCATGGAGCCATCCTTTAGCACCCAGGACCAACTTGCTTGAACCAATCGAGTCATGGTTGCAGGAGGAGAAAGGGAGAGAGGCGGGACGGGAGGGGTGGAGAAGCAGATGATCACTTCTCCTGTGTGCCCTGACTGGAAATTAAACCCTGGATATCCACATGTCGGGCTGACACTCTTATCACTGAGCCAACCAGCTAGGGTCAGAACTGCCTATCTTTAAAGCTCTTAAGCCTGACCAGGTGTTGCTGCAGTAGATAGAGTATCAGCCTGGGATCCAGAGGATCTAGGTTTGAAACTCTGAGGTCACTGGCTTGAGTGCGGGTTTGCTGGCTTCAGTGTAAGATCATAGTTATGACCCCACAGTCGCTCTGCAGTAGCCTCCTACTCAACGCACATATGAGAAAGCAATCAATGAACAATGAAGGTGCCGCAATGAAGAATTGATACTTCTCATCTCCTCCCTTCCTGTTTGATTCTATCTGTCCCTCTTTCTGTCTCTCTCTTTCTGTCTCTCTCACAAAAAGAAAGGAAGGAAAGGAGGGAGGGAGGGGAAGAGGAAGGGAATAGGAAAAGGAAAGGGAAAAGAAAGAAAGAAAGAAAAGAAAGCTCTTCAGGTGCCCCACCATCTTTTTGTATCTCTACATAGGAACTCAGCTATGTCTGGTGCCTCTTTGATCGTTTCTAGTTTTACATACTGCCCTCTAGAACAGTAGTCCCCAATCCCCAGGCCGCGGACCTGTACTGGTCCGTGGGCCATTTGGTACCGGTCCACAGAGAAAGAATAAATAACTTACATTATTTCCATTTTATTTATATTTAAGTCTGAACGATGTTTTATTTTTTTTTATTTTATTTTTTTTTACAGAGACAGAGAGTGAGTCAGAGAGAGATGAGAAGCATCAATCATTAGTTTTTCATTGCTTGTTGCAACACTTTAGTTGTTCATTGATTGCTTTCTCATATGTGCCTTGACCGCAGGCCTTCAGCAGACCGAGTAACCCCTTGCTCAAGCCAGCGACCTTGGGTCCAAGCTGGTGAGCTTTTGCTCAAACCAGATGAGCCCGCGCTCAAGCTGGGGACCTCGGGGTCTCGAACCTGGGTCTTCCGCATCCCAGTCCGACGCTCTATCCACTGCGCCACCGCCTGGTCAGGCTGTTTTATTTTTTTTTTAATGACCAGATTCCCTCTGTTACATTCGTCTAAGACTCACTCTTGACGCTTGTCTTGGTCACGTGATACATTTATCCGTCCCACCCTAAAGGCCGGTCCGTGAAAATATTTTCTGACATTAAACAGGTCCATGGCCCAGAAAAGGTTGGGGACCACTGCTCTAGAACTTTACATTTTTCTTTCTATTACATAGAGTGATTCACATCTTGCCTTTTACTCCCATATTCAGCCCAGGCCCATCTAATTTTTGAGAAAGAGAAAGAGGAAAGGGAGAAGGAGGGTGAAGTGCATCAACTCGTAGTTGGTTTCACTTTAGTTGTATGTTGAGCTTCTCATATGTCCTTTGACCACAGCGCAGCAATGTGCCCTTACTCAAGCCAGTGAACTTGGGCTTTTCATGCCAGACACCTTGGGGCTCAAGCTGGTGAGCTTTGGGATAGTGTGGACAGTTCCCCAGCTCAAGCCATTGATCTCATGCTGATGAGCCCATACCAGTGACCTCAGGGTTTCGAACCTGTGACCTCAGCATTCCAGGTTGACGCTTTATCCACTGTGCCACCATCATTCAGGCTCCAGGCCCATATTAACATAGCTAGACCCACTAGTGTATTCAGTGGAACAAAGTACCTTTTTTTTTTTTTGATTAATTTTAATGGAGTGACATTGATAAAATTGTCTTTCGTCACCTTCTAACTGATTTTCTTTGTGCCCCTCCCCTCCCCCAACCCCCTTTCTCTCCTCCCCCCACCCTGTAACCCCAACCCTGTTGTCTATGTCTCTGAGTCTCATTTTTATGTCCCACCTATGTATGGAATCATATAGTTCTTAGTTTTTTCTGATTTACTTATTTCGCTCAGTATAATGTTATCAAGGTCCATCCATGTTGTTGTAAAAGATCCTATGTCATCATTTCTTATGGCTGAGTAGTATTCCATAGTATATATATACCAAAGCTTTTTAATCCACTCGTCCTCTGATGGACACTTGGGCTGTTTCCAAATCTTTGCTATTGTGAACAATGCTGCCATAAACATGGGGGTGCATTTCTTCTTTTCAAACAGTGCTATGGTGTTCTTGGGGTATATTCCTAACAGTGGTATAGCTGGGTCAAAAGGCAGTTCGATTTTTAATTTCTTGAGGAATCTCCATACTGTTTTCCACAGTGGCTGCACCAGTCTGCATTCCCACCAGCAGTACAGGAGGGTTCCCTTTTCTCCACATCCTCGCCAGCACTTATTCTGTGTTGTTTTGTTGATAAGCGCCATTCTGACTGGTGTGAGGTGATATCTCATTGTGGGTTTAATTTGCATTTCTCTAATCATTAGTGATGTTGAGCATTTTTTCATATGCCTATTGGCCATCTGTATGTCCTCTTTGGAGAAGTGTCTATTCATTTCTTTTGCCCATTTTTGGATTTGGATTGTTTGTCTTCCTGGTATTAAGTTTTACAAGTTCTTTATAAATTTTGGTTATTAACCCCTTAGCAGACGCATTGTCAAATATGTTCTCCCATTGTGTAGTTTGTCTTTTTATTCTGTTCTTATTGTCTAGCTGTGCAGAAGCTTTTTAGTTTGATAAAGTCCCATTGTTTATCCTGTCTTTTGTTTCACTTGCCTGTGGAGACAAATTGGCAAATATATTGCTGAGAGAGATGTCAGAGAGATGTTTTCTTCTAAGATGCTTATGGTTTTACGGCTTACATTTAAGTCTTTTGTCCATTTTGAGTTTATTTTTGTGAATGGTATAAGTTGGTGGTCTAGTTTCATTTTTTTGCAGGTAGCTGTCCAATTTTCCCAACACTATTTGTTGAAGAGGCTGTCTTTACTCCAATGTATGCTCTTACCTCCTTTGTCAAATATCAGTTGTCCATAAAAGTGTGGGTTTATTTCTGGGTTCTCAGTTCTGTTCCATTGAGCTTTCTGCCTGTTCTTATGCCAGTACCAGGGTGTTTTGAGTACAATGGCCTTATAATATAACTTGATATCCGGAAGTGTGATACCTCCCGCTTTAGTCTTCCTTTTCAAGATTGCTGAGGCTATTTGTGTTCTCTTTTGGTTCCATATAAATTTTTGGAATATGTGTTCTATATCTTTGAAGTAAATCATTGGCATTTTAATCGGTATTGCATTGAATTTATAAATTGCTTTAGGTAATATAGACATTTTAATGATGTTTATTCTTCCTAACCATGAGCACAGTATATGCCTCCACTTGTTTGTATCTTCCCTAATCTCTTTTTTTTTTTTTTAATTTTTATTTATTTATTCATTTTAGAGAAGAGAGAGAGTTAGAATGAGAGAGAGAGAAAGAGAGCGAGAGAGAAAGAGAGAGAGAGAGATAGAAAGGGGAGAGGAGCAGGAAGCATCAACTCCCATATGTGCCTTGACCAGGCAAGCCCAGGGTTTCGAACCGGTAACCTCATTGTTCCAGGTCAACACTTTATCCACTGCGCCACCACAGGTCAGGCTCTTCCCTGATCTCTTTTATCAATGTTTTATAATTTTCCGAGTACAAGTCTTTAATCTCCCGGGTTAAATTTATTCCTAGGTACTTTATTTTTTTGGTTGCAATGGTGACGGGGATTGTTTCCTTAATTTCTCTTTCTGACACAAAGTACCTTTTATTTATCAGTTTCTACTTTTTTTTTTTATTAGGAAGTTACTATTTAACTGACATTTTTTTTCTACATTTGGATTGAGGGTTCACTCTGTGCCTTATTCATGTTGTTTGTAACTCCCAGCACATTCATGAGGAATGTTCTTAGATAATTCTGATAGTTTATTCTTTTAACTATAAATAAACTCATAAGTGATATCTATATAAAGTACACAGTTCAGCCCTGGCTGGTTGGTTAGCCCAGCGTGTGGATGTCCTGGGATCGATTCCCCATCAGGGCACACAGGAGAAGCAACCATCAGCTTCTCCATCCTTCCCCCTCTCTTTTCTATCTTTCTATCTCTCTCTTCCTCTCCCGTAACCATGGCTTGGTTGGAGCAAATTGGCCCCAGGCACTGATGATGGCTCCATGACCTCACCTCAGGTGCTAAAGCTCGGTTGTCAAGCAACAGAACAGTGGCCCTAGATGGGCAGAGCATTGCTCCATAGGGGGCTTGCCAGGTGTGGATCCTGGTATGGGTACATGCGGGAGTCTCTCTTTCTGCCTCCACACTTCTCACTTAAGAAAAAAAAGTGAAAAAAAGAAAGTACAGAACTCTTGAGGATAGTTTGCTGAATTATTGCCATATTCTGATATCAGTCAGGGTAAGCTAGGCTGTGCTGAGGTAATATCAATCCTAAAGTAGCGGTGACCTAAAATAATAAAAGCTTATTTTATGCTCATTCAACAGCCTGTCTTTGACGATCTCTGTCGCTATGCTCAGAACCCCTTGTGGTAAAGCAGTTTATATCTAGAACATTGGAGCTGGTTCTGTCTTAGAACCTGCCTTTTAGCAGAGCCAAAAAGCGTTATGGGGAAGTACTACTAGCTCTAACAACTGTCTCCCAGTAAAAGTACATTTCACTTCTGCTCATATTTTAATTGGCCAAGAAAATCACATGATCATTTTCCTCTTTAATGTGGAAGGGAAATATATCCGTCCCCAGTGAGGAGCAGTAAATGTATTTGAAAACAGTGTTACAGTCTACCACAGTTCTAAATATTTTAGTTTATTACTCTAGAACAAAATCAGCTCAATCACTATGTTATAAACAAATAGGTTTTTTGGCCTAAATCACATATATTTTATTTTTGTATCAAAATTGCTTCTGAAAGCTACACCTTTGGAATAGAAGAGAAGGAAACTTGCAGAGGAAAACAAATGTTTCTTTTCTAATACTTTCTAATTTGTCTTTCATTCCTTGTGATCCTTTCATAATATTTTGGTTTTTTGAGGCTATTCTTACTATCCAAAATAATTATGCTTTTTTTCCCCTCCCACTAAGCACTAGGAGAGGAGGATCTTTGTGTGTGTGTGTGTGTGTCAGAGAGAGGGACAGATAGGGACAGACAGGAAATGGGAGATATGAGAAGCATCAATTCTTTGTTGCAGCTCCTTAGTTGTTCATTGATTGCTTCCTCATATGTGCCTTGATCGAGGGGGTACAGCAGACTGAGTAACCCCTTGCTCGAGCCAGCGACCTTGGGCTCAAGCTGGTGAGCCTTGCTCATGCCAGATGAGTCCGCACTCAAGCTGATGACCCCAGGGTTTCAAACTTGGGTCCTCTGCATCCCAGCCTGACGCTCTATCCACTGTGCCACCACCTGGTCAGCTGAGAGGAGGATCATTTTATGTTTTGTCCCCCAGTAGATACCTAGATGGTAGCACACTGCTTGGCACTTAACCTCTTCACATTTCAGTTTTCCACAGTATTACTACATATTTTTAGGGCTGTTGTATTAAGTAAATGTGATAATGCACATAAATAAACACCCAATTAAGTTATAAAATAGTAAGCATTACAAGTAGGGGGAAGAAAAGTACAGGAAACCTACCCAGGACCGAAACCTGAGAGACAAAATAGATGGGCTAAGAAGTTGGAGGAAAGAAAAATGTATTCCAAGGCAGAGGGAACAGTATATCCAAAAGCTTCTGAGCAAGAGAGAAGAGAACATGCCTCTTGATTTCTTGAGTATATGTCTCATATCAAAAGAAAAATGAAACATACTTTCAAGTAAACTTAGCCTTAGAAAATTTTAAGTGTAAATATTTCATGTGTATTCTTATTTAAGTACTTGAAAGCTTACAGGGAAAAGTCACAATTATTTCATTGATTATTGTCATTTTGATTTATTATTGTTTTTGTTCTTCTGTACATGTATATATATTTTTTAGGCTTACAAATGGTGCATTGAGGCAATGAAAGAAATCACACCAGGCTTACCAGTGAAAGTGGTGGTGGATGTTTTAAGACAAGCTTCTAAGGTGAGCATAATGTTAAAATTGTTAAGTTGAAAGTATGATTTAGCAAGCTTTAAATTTTAATTAATCTGTTATTTTAAAAATTAAGAATTGTACAGTCCAAGGACTAACAAGGTCTATTTTCTAAGTTTCTGTTGTCAGTTTTAAAATTTGCTTTCTAGCCTGACCAGGCAGTGGCACAGTGAATAGAGCATCGGCCTGGGACGCTGAGTACCCAGTTTTGAAACCCCAAAGTTGCCAGGTTGAGTATGGTCTCACCAGATTGAGGGCAGGGTCCACTAGTTTGAGCGTGGGATCATGGACATGACCCCAAGGTGGCTGGCTTGAGCAAGGGTCATTGGCTCATCTGGAGCCCTTCGGTCAAGGCACATATGAGAAAGCAATCAATGAACAATTAAGGTGCCACAACTATGAGTTGATGCTTGTCATTTCTGCCCCTTCCTGTCTGTCCTTGTCTGTCTCTCTCTCTGACTAAAAGAAAAAAAAATTGTTTTATAAAACTGTCACATATAAGCTTTAGTTTTACTGGACCCAGAAAACCTGTGAAAATGTTCATTTTCATAATTCAGCTCTCTAAAGTACAGATCGAAATAATATTTTGATACTATTCAGCTTGAATTTGGTCTTGTTTTCTTTAAACCTTTATAATAACCTGAATTCTGTATGCCATAGTTACATGGGCTTTAGTCACTTTTCTCCTAAAGGATAGTCTTATATTAAAACATTTGCTCATGCCTGACCTGTGATGGTGCAGTGGATAAAATGTCATTCTGGAATGCTGAGATTGCCAGTTTAAAACCCTGGGCTTACCTGGTCAAGGCACATATGGGAGTTCATGCTTCGTGCTCCTCCGCTTCTCTCTCTCTCTCCTCTCTAAAATAAGTAAAGTTTTTTTCTTTTAGTTTGTTTTTTTTTAGCTAGAGGGACAGAGAGAGACAGACAGGAACGAAGAGAGAGAGATGAAAAGCATCAATTCTTTATTGCGGCACCTGAATAGTTCGATTGCTTTCTCATATGTGCCTTGACTGGGGGGCTCCAGCTGAGCCAGTGACCCCTTGCTCAAGCCAGCAACCTTGGGCTCAAACCAGCAACCATGGGGTCATATCTGTGATTCTACACTCAAGCCAGTGACCCTGTGCTCAAGTTGGATGAGCCCTCACTCAAGCTGGTGACCTCGGGGTTTTGAACCTGGTTCCTCTGTATTCCAGGCTCATGCTCTATCCACTGCATCACTGCCTGGTAAGACAATAAATAAAGTCTTAAAAATAAAAATACTTTGCTCATAATATTGCTCTGTCTCAGTATGACAGCTTTCAGTATTTTTCCTGGTGGGCAGTACTTATTTGATTTTTTCTTCAGTTTCTTTTTATTCTGTAAATAAATACATTAACTCTTTGAGGCCAGTTAGTAATATTTGATGTACATTTCAAATGTACTATTTATACCCAGAAATTTTTTTGATTTTTATTTTTTTGATAGAGACAGAGTCAGAGAGACAGATAGGGACAGACAGGAAGGGAGTGAGATGAGAAGCATCAGTTATTTGTTGCAGCTCCTTAGTTGTTCGTTGATTGCATTCTCATATGTGCCTTGACCGGGGAGTGGGGGGCTAAAGCAGAGCAACTGACCCCTTGCTCAAGCCAGAAACCTCGGGCTTCAAGCCATCAACCTTTGGGTTTAAGCCAGTGACCATGGGGTCATGTTTATGATCCCACACTGAAGCCAGCGACCCCATGCTCAAGCTGGTGGGCCCTGCACTCAAGCCAACAACCACAGGGTTTTGAACCTGGGTCCTCTGTGTCCCAGTTCGACACTCTGTCCACTGCACCATGCCTGGTCAGGCCCTAGAGATTTTTAAGCTTTGAGTATTTCATTTTGGTTTATTTTACTTAAGGAAATTTCAATTAGATGAAAGATTCTAAAACTGTAGATTTAAGATAGTCTAAGATTTCTGTTAGATTTACTTAGATAATTTAAGAGGAAATAAATGGCATAAATATTCAGGTTATCGGACTAGAAGGATATTAATGTTTTTAATTAACTTAAAACATTGATATACATTTAATATAAAGTCAACTGAATATATGTGCAAGATTTCTATTTTTATGTGCAAATAATATTTAGAGTTTAAAAACTACTGGCTAGCTTGAACAGTCGGTGGTGCAGTGGATAGAACATTGGCCTGGGACACAGAGTACCCAGATTTGAAACCCCAAGGTCACCAGCTAAAGCACGGGCTTGAGCACCGGCTCACCAGCTTGAGCATGCGGTCTCTGGCTTGAGCATGAGATCATAGACATCAATCACCCCATGGTCACTGGCTTGAAGCCCAAGGTCGCTTGTTTGTACAAGGGGTCAATTACTCTATTGTAGCCCCCTGGTTAGGCACATATGAGAAAGCAATCAATGAAAAACTAACGTACTGCAATGAAGGATTGATGCTTCTCATCTCTCTCCTACCAGTTTGTCTGTCTCTATCTGTCCCTCTTTATCTCTTGCAAAAACAAAACCCCAAAATCCACTGGCTATTCTCCAAAGTTTTTTTTTTTCTTTTCCAAGTGAGAGGAGGGGAGATAGACTCCTGTGTATGCCCCGACCAGGAACCACCCAGCAAACCCCCCTCTGTGGCTGATGCTCTCTGCCCATCTGGAGCCATGCTCACAACCAAGCTATTTTTAGTGCCTGAGATAGAGGCTCTAAGAAGTCATTCTTATGGCTTGGAGCTGATGCAGTCAAACCATTCAAGGCATTGATATAGGAAAGGGAGAGAGAGAAAGGGGAAGAAGGAAGGGAAAGGTGGAGGAGGGATGGAGAAGCAGATAGTTGCTTCTCCTGTGTGCCCTGAGTGAGAATCAAACCCGGGACATCCACATGCTGAGCTTATGCTCTACTACTGAGCAAACCAGCTAAGGCCTCAAAATTTTTTATGAATAGGAAAACCCAAAATTCTGTGCATTTCATAATTGTTAGATATAAATTACAAAATAGTTGTAAGCCACACTGGAACTAGAATATAAATAAGTACCTTAGAAAATAACATGGTGAGCCTTTCCCCCACTATTTTGTTTTAATAATATGAAAAGATGAGAGTATACCAACTTTGTAAGGTAACTTTGTTCAATAAGTTTTATATTGAGCATGGCTGTCAAAAAAATTTTTTAAAGATTTTTATTAATTGATTTTTGAAATATAAGAGAGGGAAAATGTGGGTGGAGGGAGCAGGAAGTATCAACTCATAGTAGTTGCTTCTTGTATATGCATTGACCAGGCAAGCCCAGGGTTTTAACAGGTAACCTCAGCATTCCAGGTTAACACTTTATTCAACTGCATCACCACACATCAGGTGGCTGTCAAAATTTTAACTTTGTAAATTCCCAGGATATATATAGATCTGTTTATAATATAATTTTCAAGATGGAAGAAATTACTAATAGGATACTTCTTATGTTTGATGATGCTTTTTTTTATCCATATAGTTAGACTATATAAACTATACTTATTTTAACACACTGAGAATTATTAAATAATTTTTCACTTTATCTTTAGGCTTGTGTTGTAAAACGTGAATTTAAGAAGGCAGAACAGTTAATTAAACATGCGGTGTATTTGGCACGGTAGGTGATTATTAAAAATACAATTTCAAATTATCTGTCTCTACTTTATATCCTAATCATTTTGTATCTTTTTATAGAGATCATTTTGGATCCAAGCACCCAAAATATTCTGATACACTGCTAGATTATGGATTCTACTTACTCAACGTAGATAATATCTGTCAGTCTGTTGCAATTTATCAGGTATGTTAATAGTTAAACATTTTACATTTTTTTCTTTCAATGTAAATTGATTTGCTGACCTATACTTGTTTGCAATGTATAAAGTACTCTAAAAACATAACTTTCTAAGCCCTTCCTCATATATAGCACACCATTATTTTACTAAAAATATCAAGAAAACTTAAAAATTAATGTTTAAGGAATTAAAGAGAATCATACAGGAAAAGCCTTATTGGATTGTGGGCTCATATTGAAGAGTTCTCTTCCATTTTTATGTGTCCAGATGATGGCTTGTCTGTGTTGTTGATTTAGCACAAGTATTATAACTAACTTTGTAATATCAAGTAGGGTCAGTAGCAGTTACTATAGGCCTTATCTGAGTCATTCTCAAGTAAAGGATATGTTATGCCATTGTTCTGGACAAGGTATCCTTGATTTTATAGTTTACTTGTGAAGAGGGACAGAGAGAAAAACACTGATGGGATTCTCAAGATATGAATGGTTTTTATTTTTAAGCATTGCCTTCTGAGTCATCTCATCTTTAGAAAATCAACCTTTAGGAATCTTTTATGTTCTATCGTGTTTTAAATACAGCAGGACTTTTCCTTCAAAACTGAAGGGATTGAGTATATAGAATATAGATTTAAATTACTAGGATGCTTAATTAACTGGATAGTGGTTTCTAAGGACATATAGTATTATCAGTTATTTTGATGACTCTTTCAGGCAGCCCTTGACATTCGGCAGTCAGTGTTTGGTGGCAAAAATATCCATGTAGCAACAGCTCATGAAGACTTGGCTTATTCTTCATATGTTCACCAGTATAGCTCTGGGAAATTTGACAATGCACTGTAAGTTCCATGTTTTGTTTTTATTGAAGAATTAAATGCTGTTGCTATTGTTTTGTTTTTCCTAATACAATAATTTTTAATGTAGATTATAGATTAATTTTGTCTTGGTGGAGCTTTAACATGTTGCTAAAAATATTCTTGACATATTTTAAAACAGTAACTATAAGCCATTCATTTGGAGTTTATGTGGTTTAATATTGAGTCTTGTATATCTTCATATAGAATGTAACTTATCTTTTTTGTGTGTGTGTGTTACAGAGACAGATAGACAGATAGGGACAGACAGGAAAGGAGAGAGATGAGAAGCATCAATTCTTTTGTTGTGGCACCTTTGTTGGTCACTGATTGCTTTCTCATATGTGCCTTGACCAGGGGGCTACATCAGACCAGGTGACCCCTTGCTGAAGCCAGTGACCTTGGGCTCAAGCTGGTGAGCCTTGCTCAAACCAGATGAGCCTATGCTCAAGTCAGCAACGTCGGGGTTTCAAACCTGGGTCCTTCATGTCCCAGTCCGATGCTCTATTCACTGCGCCACTGCCTGATCAGGCAGAATGTAACTTATCTTTTGAATATTTACTTTAATAATAATTTTTCTTTGAGTAATACAGTAGTAGCTTCTGGCTAAATGGCAGGCTTAACCTAAAAATTTCTTGCTCAAGACACAGAAATACTGCATAAAACAATTATCCTTTTTAGTTTTTGTTTTGTTTTGTTTTTGTTTTTAGGTTTTTCATTGATTTGAGAGAGAAAGGGAGGGGGTTGGAAGGGAGAGAGAGAAAGAGAAGCATCAACTCGTTCCACATAGTTGTCCCATTTTGTTGTGCACTCATTGATTGCTTCTTATACATGCCCTCACCGGGGATCAAACCCATGACCTCAGCAGACTGGGATGACATGCTATCTATTGAGCCACCAGGCAAGGGCCAACAAGTATCTTATTTTTTTATTTTTTTTTTCCGAAGTTAGAAGCGGGGAGGCAGTCAGACAGACTCCCACATGCACCCGACCAGGATCCACCCAGCATGCCCACCAGGGGGCAATGCTCTGTCCATCTGGATTATTGCTCCATTGCACTGGAGCCATCCTGGTACCTGAGGCAGAGGCCATGGAGCCATCTTCATCGCCCGGGCCAGCTTTGCTCCAGTGGAGCCTTGGCTGTGGGAGGGGAAGAGAGAGATAAAGGTGAGGGGGAAAGGTGGAGAAGCAGATGGGCACTTCTCCTGTGTGCCCTGACTGGGAATCGAACCCAGGACTTCCACATGCCAGGCTGATGCTCTACACTGAGCCAACCAGCCAGGGCCCCAACAAGTATCTTTTAAAATGTATACAACTATCTTGCAAAAGAGAGAGGAAATCTTCACAGGCCAATAATGACCAACATCCAACCTATGTGTAACTGCTCTGGGGTGGTAGGAAAGCTTACAAGTTTCTATAATGTTGGTTGAACCAACACTCCTGGGTTTAAGAGACAAAGCATTTAATCCACAGAAAGCTGTGAGTTAGACTGAACCCCACACAGGAAGCCAGGATCCGGGTTACCCCTCAGGGGAAGAGTAGAGTAGGGAGGAAAATTGTGTATTGGCAAGAGAGATGACAGGGAAACCTCCAGACATGTAGCACTCTTGTGTTTGGCAATCATGCATGCAGAAAACCCCAAACTGAGAAAAAGATTGAAAGGCACTCTGATACAATTTTATGGGGTACCTTTCAGGAGAAAATATAAAACTCTTAGAAATAATTAACCCTCAACCTAAATCATATAGACCTCCCATAGATCTAGCTCAACCTAAAATGAACCCACCATTTAAAAAAACTAAAAATAAGTAGAGAAACATTTCCTTGTGAGTGAGAGTCAGCAGACATAATGAACAAGATTAGTTCCCTAAAAATGTCATTTAAAACTTCTGGGTTTGGTTGATTTAATAAAGTATTCTTAAATGACTAAAGATATAAAATGGGTTGGCAAACTATAGCATGCAGGCAAAGTAAAGTTATTTTGGAACATAGAATGCTCCTCCACTCATGTACTGTCTGGCTGCTTTCATGTTATAACAGAGTTTGAGTAGCTGGGACAGAGTGTGTGGTCCACACAACCTGAAGTATTTGCTATCTGCCCTGGCCAGATAGTTTGGTTGCCAAGAGCATAATTTGCATATTCAGAAAACTGTTAGGCCTGTGTAACTGAAGGTAGAGGAGAGGGTTGTTTTTGAAAATGGTAGGAGAGGCCCTGGCCGGTTGGCTCAGTGGTAGGCCATTGGCCTGGCATGCAAGAGTCCTGGGTTCGATTCCCGGCCAGGGCACACAGGAGAAGCGCCCATCTGCTTCTCCACCCCTCCCCCTCTCCTTCCTCTGTGTCTCTCTCTTCCCCTCCTGCAGCCAAGGCTCCATTGGAGCAAAGTTGGCCCGGGCACTGGGGATGGCTCTATGGCCTCTGCCTCAGGTGCTAGAATGGCTCTGGATGTAACAGAGCAACACCCCAGATGGGCAGAGCATCACCCCCTGATGGGCATGCCGGGTGGATCCCGGTCGGGTGCATGCGGGAGTCTGTCTGACTGCCTCCCCGTTTCCAACTTCAGAAAAATACAAAAAAAAGAAAAAGAAAAGAAAATGGTAGGAGATGACGTTAGAGTCGTAGCCCAGTAAAAGATGGTTTTGAACCTTGTAGGCTTTAATGACAACCTCACAGTTTTTTCTGAGGGAGATGGAAATCCATTGGATATTAAAATTTCATTTCACAAGCAGATGAAATTTTAATTGAATGAAAAACTTGTTCTTTACACAGATAGTATTAGAAATTCTATCAGTAGTGTTTTTTTAAATGCCTAAGCCAATTGTAACTGAAAAGAAATATCAGAATATATTTATCTGTGTTGCTCATTTCTGTTTAAATGGTAAACTGAAGGTTTTATTTTGATAACCCATTGTTGAAGGGAGGGAGGGGAAGAAGGCGCCTGAGAGGGAAGGGGGACGGGAGAAAGAAATGCCAGAATGTATCTATCTGTATTGCAGATTTCATGCAGAAAGAGCTATTGGTATCATTACCCACATCCTACCTGAAGATCATCTTCTTTTGGCTTCTTCAAAGAGGGTGAAAGGTACCCTTTGTAATTCAGTCTCCAGTATCTATCTATTTATTTATTTATCTCTCTATCTATCTATTTTTTTTAGATTGCTTTAGCTGTCAATTTTTTTTTTTCCTTTTTTCCGCTGCCAGTTTTAATAGATTTCTATGTCTGGTCCCTGATAGTTTTTAATTGGTGACATATAGTTGTTATTTCGTCAGAGGTAGTCCTTAGAATTAGACTATACAGTACCTTTATATTACTAAGATAAACTGATTGACTGATTTAAAGTATTTGCCTGCAACTTTACATAAGAATTTCTAGTGGTTTGTAATGAAAGGCTTTTTGCCTCTCTCATATAACATTATTAATAAGAAAGAATGTCTATGTCTTCCCTCTCTCCTTCCATTTACATGCATTCATTCATGTGTAACACAAATGATTATTGCACAGTAACATGGATAACAAACTGAAGATGGGTTTTTCACATACCTTCAGTTTCATAGTGCAGAACTCTGAAACTCAGCTACATACCACATTATCTTTAATGTTGCAACACTCTTAAATACTTTTTTTTTTAACTTTCCCTATAATCACTATCAAGTTTCTTTCATTTAAAGTATTTATTTTGCTAGTATAATTGAGTCACTCATGTGGTAACTTCATGAATGCTGGATAAATTTTATTTTATTTTTTTTGTATTTTTCTGAAGTTGGAAACAGGGAGGCAGTCAGACAGACTCCAGCATGCGCCCGACCGGGATCCACCCAGCTTGCCCACCAGGGGGCAATGCTCTGCCCATCTGGGGCATCGCTCTGTTGCAACCAGAGCCTCTCTAGCGCCTGAAGCAGAGGCCACAGAGCCATTCTCAGTGCCTGGGCCAACTTTGCTCCAATGGAGCCTTGACTGCGGGAGGGGAAGAGAGAAACAGAGAGGAAGGAGAGGGGGAGGGGTGGAGAAGCAGATGGGTGCTTCTCCTGTGTGCCCTGACTGGGAATCGAACCCAGGACTCCTGCATGCCATGCCAACGCTCTACCACTGAGTCAATCGGCCAGGGCTAATGCTGGATAAATTTAACCTTACTTGTGGAACTGGTTTTATTTTTCCCTCCTGTTTGCAATTTTAAAATTACACAAGTAATACATGATCAGTGTCAAAAAAGTAAAAGTTAGATAGGAAAGAGAAAAAAAACAAAGTCACTCAAAATCCCACCAATCCAGAATCAACATTTTGGTGAGATTTTCTTAGACTTTTTCTTTCAATAATGATATAAGTTTTTTCTTAGTTTTAGAATCTGCTTTTTTCACTTAGTATATTATGAACATATTTTCATACCAGTACATGTAGGTATATATCCTTTTCTCCCATATTTTTAAACTCATTTCTGTTTTTGGACCTTTTTACTATTTTTAACCTTTTGTTCTTTAAAAATGCTGTACTGAACTAAATTTCTTACTTTTTTACACATGGACAAGTTTCCTACAAATAAAATTACCTGATAAAAGACTGTAGTTTTAAGACTTTAAGTGAAATTTGGAAACCTCTAATGTGACTTGAAATTGAACTATCTTCTTGCCTGATTTGGTTGGTCATGTGAGTAAGAGGAAACCAGTTCTTTTTATTGTATTTATTTAGTTAAAGGTTATATTTTATAAAAGTATAGTTTCAAATTTTTTAATTGTGCTTAGGTTCTTGACAGTTTCATAACTTAAACTTTTTTGCCTTTTCCTTTTTATTTCCTTTATAAAACAAATTCACATCAGCAAATATAACAGTTTGTCTAGTACAACATAAATTCTGCAGAATAATTTGACATGCACCGTTTTTCTTGAATTTAAAATTCATTATATTATGCAAAATAGAAATGACCCCCCCAAACTGTATATTTTCGGTAAAGTGTAATACTTTCTTTGCCAGTTTTAAACCATATTTACATATAAATTATGCAACAAACATTTATAGAATTTAATTATAAATTATATGCTCAAATTAGCTATGATAGATGGTTTGGAAGTGAACTAATTTCATTGCTTTCTTATTCAGCACTTATTTTAGAGGAGATTGCAATTGACTGTCATAATAAAGAAACTGAACAGAGGCTGCTTCAAGAAGCTCATGATCTGCACCTATCTTCACTCCAGCTAGCTAAAAAAGCTTTTGGGGAATTTAATGTACAGACTGCAAAACACTATGGAAACCTTGGAAGACTTTATCAGTCTATGAGAAAATTTAAGGTAGAAGCATGTTTTATTATAGTTTTCTTTCTCTAAATAATTTTAAGTAATAAAGTATAATTTTAAATACTATATCTTCAGTAATCTTAAATAATAAAGAGTACATTTTAGTCCTTCCTTATTTCACTAAAAATTAAGAAAATATCTAGTATAAAAGAACATAGTCAAAATAAAAATAAATTTCAAAAATTCAGACCATGGAAAAATAAAAAGCATATCAAACCATGAGGGCTAATATACTTGTTGTAGTTACTTAAATATAGTTCTTAGGTAGATTAAGTATACAGCACATAGTAGAATGCCTGGCACATAGTAGGTATGCAAGAAATGGCTGTATTACAAGTATTTTTTTTTTTTTGTATTTTTTCTGAAGCTTGAAACGGGGAGAGACAGACAGACTCCCGCATGTGCCCGACCGGAATCCACCCGGCACGCCCACCAGGGGGCGATGCTCTGCCCCTCCGGGGCGTCGCTCTGCGGCGACCAGAGCCACTCTAGCGCCTGGGGCAGAGGCCAAGGAGCCATTCCCAGCGCCCGGGCCATCTTTGCTCCAATGGAGCCTCGGCTTCAGGAGGGGAAGAGAGAGACAGAGAGGAAGGAGAGGGGGAGGGGTGGAGAAGCAGATGGGCGCTTCTCCTATGTGCCCTGGCCGGGAATCGAACCCGGGACCTCTGCACGCCAGGCTGACGCTCTACCACTGAGCCAACCGGCTAGGGCCTTTTTTTTTTTTTAGTGAGAGAGAGGGGGCAGACAAGACAGGAAGGGAGGGAGATGAGAAGCATCAGCTCATAGTCATGGCACTTTAGTTGTTCATTGATTGCTTTTTCATGTGTCCCTTGACTGGAGGGCTCCAGCTGAGTCAGTGAATCCTTGCTCAAGCCAGTGACCTTGGGGTCATGTCTATGATCCCATGCTCAAGCTAGCAACCTCCGTCGGGGTTTCAAACCTGGGTCCTCAGCATCCCAGGCTGATGCACTATCCACTGCACCACTGCCTGGCTAGGCTTATTATATGATTGATTTTAGAGAGAGAGGGAGGGAGTAAGAGAGAAAAAAAGAGAGACAGACAAAAACATTGATCTGTTCATTTATGTGCCCTGACTGGGGAGCAAACCCACAACCTTCACATTCCGGATGATGCTTTCACCAACTGAGCTATCTGGCCAGGCCTAGCAAGTATGCTTAATTGTAGCAGTAAAAATTTACTGAATTTAAGTTCCCTTTTAGAATTTGGGGTTATAAATTTTTAATAATGTTTATTTTAGGGTTGCAATGAGGAAAGGATGAGAAGAGCTGCCTAAGACATTTATTTTTACCTAAAGCTCCATCTACTTGTCTTTGAATTAATCCAACCTAAATTGTCAGAATAAAAATTGTAAATACTCCAAAAACTAAAGAGTACTTATGATTAAATTAACATACTATAGTATGGAGTTTGAAGCTTCATGATGTTCAGTTAAATTTTAGAGTGTGTTAACTGAAATAAATAATTTTTATTTTCTAATGTTAATTTCTTCTAACAACTTTTTATGACCAGGACAAGTTTTCTCTTGTCATTTTTGGCATAGAAGGCTATTACTATCATCAGGCTATATACATAGCTTCCCATTGGTAACTTTTGGAAAAGTATAGCATATTCTTTGATCTGATTACCTTATGCCATCCATGAGATGTGTTTGGCATTTAGAAGAATCTTGCTCATTGGATAACAGTTGTTGACATAAGAAGAAAAAGTGCAGCCCTGGCCAGTTGGCGCAGTGGTAGAGCGTCGGCCCAGCGTGTGGAAGTCCCTGGTTCAATTCCTGGTCAGGGTACACAGGAGAAGCAACCAGCTGCTTCCTCATCCCTCTTTCTCCCCTGTCTCTGTCACCCCTCTCTCTCCACTCTCTCTCTCCCACTTCTCTCCACCCCCTCTTTCCCCCCCCTTTTTCTCTTTCCTATCTCTCATCTCTCTTCCCTTCCCACAACCATGGCTCAAATGGTTTGAGCAAGTTGGCCCTGGGCGCTGAGGATGGCTCCATGGCCTCACCTCAGACTTAAAATAGCTCAGTTGCTGAGCAATGGAGCAGCGGCCCCAGGTGGGTAGAGCATCACCCAGTAAGGGGCTTGCAGGGTGGATTTCAGGTTGGGGTACCTGCTGGAGTCTGTCTCTGCCTCCCTAATTCTCACTTAATTAAAAAAAAAGGCCTGGCCTGTGGTGGTGCAGTGGATAAAGCATCAACCTGGAATGCTGTGGTCCCCAGTTTGAAATCCTGAGCTTACCTGGTCAAGGCACATATGGGAGTTGATGCTTCCTATTCCTCCCCCTTCACTCTCTCTCTTTCCTACCTAAAATGAATAAGTAAAATAAGTGCAATCTAATGGTTTGTATGGCTTAATGATTTTTTTCAGGAAGCTGAAGAAATGCACATCAAAGCAATTCAGATTAAAGAGCAACTTCTTGGTCAAGAAGATTATGAAGTAGCCCTTTCAGTGGGACATCTGGCTTCTTTATATAACTATGACATGAATCAGTATGAAAACGCTGAGAAGCTTTATTTGCGCTCTATAGCAATTGGTATGTTATTTTTAAATTTTCTTGGTCAATTGATTAGAGATCAACATGTCCTCCATATCATATAAGGGAAGTGTTATTACTAAGATGTAAATGAGTTTGGATCTGCGAAGTATTTCTAGGAACCACCCCAAAATCATCTGGGACATATTGCTAAACATGATTTGATGATGAAACTGGTATAAAGAAGTATGAAATGGTGTCAAGTATAGGTGAAAGGAGTTATTTAAAACTATGTAATTATTACTCTCTTTATTCTCCTGGATTTAACATCATAGCTCAGGTTTACCTGTTTTTTAACTTGATATTAAGGGACTCAAGTAACATTTTGTGTTGTTGTTTTTTTTTAAGCAAGAGAGAGAGTTGCAGACAGGGATGGATAGAAAGGAAGGGAGAGAAATGAGAAGCATCAACTCATAGTTGTGGCACTTTAGTTGTTCATTGATTGCTTTCTCATATTTGCCTTAACTGGGGGGCTCCAGCAAGCCCCCTTGACAAGCCAGCAACCATGGGGTCATGTCCATGAATTATAAAAATCATCTATGTTATTCTAGATCACTATTGCTTATTTATTTTTGTCTATTACTATATTATTAGATGAATATATCAATTTTTATCCATTCTGCTGTTAATGTATATTTCAAATATTTGGACTGTTGCCAGTTTGGACTTCTGTATCACAAAATAAGATACTGTAATCATTATTTATGTTGTGACTTAAAACTCTTCCCCATTTTTGTATAGAATTATCTATCTTATTGGTTTGTAGAAGTTTTTTATATACATAATATGGATATAACAAGCTCTTTGTTGGTTGTATGTGTTACAGATAACTCTCACTTTACTGCTTGTTTTTAATGGTGTCTTTCTAAGAACAAAAGTTTTAGATTATAATGTAATTAAATATATTGGTCACTTATGATGAGCACTTTTTGTACTCCAAAGTCATGAAGATATTCTTTAGAAGATTATCTTCTGGAAACTTGATTTTTCCACGTGCATTTAGATTTACAGTCCTGAAATTGATTTTTGTTTATGATGTGAGGTAGGAGATCAAGTCTCTTCCTTTTTTTGTTTTTTTTTGTTGTTGTTCTCATGTGGATATATAGTTGACCCAGAATTAATTTTACAGAAGACTGTCCTTTAACCCCTCTGCTGTGCTACCTTTGTCATAAATCATGTATCTGTGTATATGTGGATTCCCATTATCCATAATATTTTGACTTGCTCAACCCTAAAATATGCATCAAGTAGTTTTAGAATTTTTAACCGATAGTACTATGAAAAACAAACCTCCTACTTAGTGTCCAGTCTTTGTTTATAGCTTTCTCTGTCTTTAGCATGAAGGGGTATACACAAAATACTTTGAAATTTACTTGGGTTATTACTTTTCTCCTCCACCCCACCTGGTCAGTGAAGTAATTCACTTGAAATATAATTAGGTTAACTTAATTTGTTTATGTTTATATAACATTTCCCCATCTTTATTTACTTTGTTAATTTTATTTTTTAGCACACGTTTAACACAATCAAACATGGTGGTCGGGGGAGACGATGTTAATCAGCGTAACAATAACCCACAACATTCAGTCTAACTTAATTTTTTTTGAGTATGTGAAATATAAGGCATGTTCATCAATGTGTGGTTTACCATCATTTTTTTACTCACTTCTCACCCTTTATGGGTAACCAGTCTCATTAGTTTCTCACTGTCCCTTTCTGTGTATCTTTTTCACAAATGTTTACATACATACTTTATTTTCCCTTTCTTATACAAAGATAGCATACTATAGGTACTTTTGTACTTTGCTCCTCTTTTTTTTAACTTAACCATCTACCCTGTAATTCACTCACTCAGTGTTACTTCATAGAGAGCTAAGGGGTTCCTCCTTTGTGTGCAGCAGATGCATGATATAACATTGAATGGATATACTATTGTTGATTGACCCTTTTGCCTATTTATTTTCATTTGTTTCTAATATTTTGTGCTCATAAGAATGCTACAATATTAGCCTTGTGAGGTTTTTCTATTGGAGGTGCTGCTTTTCTTCTTTACTTTTAGATTTCATCATATCAGCCGGCTAAATTATGAAATTTTATTCTGGTGAAGCCAACTGCTTTAAACAAACTTTTCTAAGAGTCTTAGAGATGGCTTATGGGTAGGACTGGGTTCCTGAGTACTGATGCAAAAAATGAATTTATTCCTTTCAAGGGAATAAAACCAAGCCACCCTTTTAAAAGAACTGAACTTGTGTTGTCTTATAGAAACCATGTTATTTCATTATTTGAGCTTTCTCCCTCTCCCCCCCCCCTTTTTTTTTGTTCAGGGAAGAAACTTTTTGGCGAAGGCTACAGTGGACTAGAATATGATTACCGAGGTCTCATTAAACTTTACAATTCCATTGGAAATTATGAAAAAGTGTTTGAATATCACAATGTTCTGTCTAACTGGAACCGGTTGCGAGATCGACAGTATTCAGTGACCGATGCTCTTGAGGATGTCAACACCAGCCCACAGTCCACTGAAGAAGTGGTGCAGTCCTTCCTGATTTCTCAGAATGTTGAGGGACCGAGCTGCTGAGGCATGACCTCAGTTAACTAATTTACCTTTTCCCAGATTCCAGGGAATTCATACTGTGAAATCAAAACCATGTTGTTTTTTGGGGCTGGAATTTGCATTGAAACACTGGTCCAGTCCATTGACCCTATTTGGGTGATCTGTATCTTGCAGAGTGTCCGTAGGAGTAAGCATATATTCAGTTATATTCAGCATGTACCGCATGTATAAGTAGTCTGGCCCATATTTTTAACTTAGTAGAACAGACAACAGGAAATCTTTTTTTTTTTTTCTTTTTAAAAATAATTCATTTTGCAGAAAGCCTGAAAGAAAGAAAAAAAGAACCCCCAAATAAATAAAACTATTTAAGAGTTTAAGAGTTGCATTCTTATTATGTAAGGATGATTTTAACAACTTTAACATATAATTCTTCCTTGTGGAGGTATTTAATAATGTGCTGTAAAGAAATTTGATGGGGAAAATCTTTATATGCAGTATAGAAAAATTAACAGATATACTAATAGAAGAGGGATATCCTGAGTTAGGTTTGGCCACCTGACCCAGGGAAGTGGACACAACCACTCCAGAGCTCCATTCCAAGGGAAAGGCTGTCAGATTCACCGGTACTGGACCAGTGTTGATCTTAAGTAATAGAAAAGCTGATAAGCCAGCAGTTTTAACTCTTGGTTTTTCTTCCTTTTTTTTTTTTCTTTTTTTCTTTTGTTACAACAATGCAAGATGCTTTGATAGCATTTGCTGACAGGACCAGGAGGACCGAAAAAGGACCAGCCTGATGTAGAAAGGGTTAAAGGGTTATTTGGACCAGAGGCTTTAGATTATTATTTTAGCCCCTGCATTTACTTTTATCCATAGAATGATTTCTTTTAGATGTATAGTGAAAAGTGATGATGCAAAAATTATATTGATGTAATAGACACCAAATGAGGGAAATTTGGCAATTTAAGTGGCATCGCTTTAGTCAAAGTACACAAACGGCAGTGCCATAATCAAGTCTATAAACATCTGCTGCAGCCATCCCTCATTTTAAATGTTACCCTAATAATCATAATCAGTGCAGTTAACCAGTATGCTGGCCAAGAGTCATGAAATTTCTCTTGTCCAGCTGGGAATTTTAGGTTACTATATGGTTTGTGGGGATTAATAGAAAAATGATCCCCCCCCCCCCAAAATAAGCAAGTATTACAAATCTTTCATCTGTATGGTAAATAGTACAACTAGGTCATTTTATTTGAAATTCAATAGTCAAATGGGGAAAAAAAAACCTTAATATATCTATTTCACTAACTTGTCCTCATTGCATTTTTTTTAAGTCAGGTTATTTAATGTTGAGGTAATATTCAAATTTGAGCAGTATGACTTGTAGCAATCCAAGAAACAAAAAGGTCTTTGCTGTTACCTCAGTTCTTATTATAGTGGCCTATTGGGTACCTCTATAGTTAAGAATCAGGGTTTTTCCCCCCTATTTTCAGGGGTTCATGACTTGGTTTTTAGAGATTTTATTCCTGGCTAACTGCTTGGAGTAGTCTATGGGTGAATGGATGTGTGTTGAATTTTGGTTTTCTTTTAACATGCATGTTGGGGTGGGAGGGGGGAAAATCTAAACTGTTCGCCACATTCAATACAGAAACATTCATTGGAGGTTTCAGATGAATTTGATTTTAAACATTTGTTTTAACTTTCCAAATATAACCTTATTTAAAATTGTTATTTGCAGTCTTGTTAGTTATAAACCAGTTATTTTTAAGTCCCCAGAAGGGGATTGGCTGGGGGAGGTACCTAAAAAGATTATGTAAACCCAGATCCTAAGATTACAACTATGTGATTTCAAAATATAAATTTATTCATTAAATTGAATGATTTTCCTTTTAATTTCAAAAAGAGTACATCAGCACACCTGCACCTCCCTCCTCCCCAGTTAACTGCAATCTAATGCCAAGAGGCACCTCTTTATTAATTACCAAATGGTCTATTACCAAGGACTAACATTTTTAAGTTACTCAGCTCTATCCTCATGGGCCTGTATGTTTAATACCTCCAAAGATATTTTCAGGATAGGCTTTGTATACTTTTGTTGGTTATTTAGAGTCCTGTGGTATGTTTGTGGTATAGGAATGTCATGGTGAATTGTTTTTCAATAAATATTTTGAAACTTATGTTTCTATATGAAGTTTTTTTTTAATCTATATTTTTTGGTTTTGTGCACAATATAACATTTTTCTAAGATAAAATCAAGCAAATGACTTAAGGCCTCATTCAGTTTGAGCTTAATTTAGCTCACACTCAGTGATAAAGCAACATGGTATTAGGAGCCTAGGATCACAGGGTGATAATGTTATGTAGCAGCCAGCTTTATCTTAAAAAAACCATTATTGGTAGTTTTCCCTTATTAACACTACTTTAATGTCATTTTGTTCACTTTGATTTAATACAAATACTCTAGATTGTGAAAAGAGATTGCCAGATTCTGTTAATGATGTAACTTATGCAATTATTTTTTGTTCTAATGAAGAATAATACTAATCTATAGTGTAGGATTCATTCTCTTAGTAGGGATGTTTAGGATAAGTTAGAGAGGTGAATGTCACCATGATTTCTGGGGTTAAAATGTAATCTCAAAGGAGTAAAAAATAAAATTAACTTCACAATAGCTTACACAAAATTTTATCATGTGGTAAGGTCGTGTGTAAGGAAGCCGCCCTAGACCAACTTAAAGATTTTTCTGGAAGTTTAGCAAAGTAATATTAAATAAGGAGCCTTTGGTCTTAATCCTCTTTGACTTTCATTTCTTTTCTCTTATCCAGTCTTTTTCTTAAAGTTCGGTGCTACTCAGGTTGGGTGCATCAGGGAACTCTGACACTCACATGCCACACAGGGTGTCAGTCACTTCTGCATTCAGTTTAATGGAGCCCATTGCGATTTTTATGGATTCCCACAGTTGACTTGACTCAAAGCATTAGGACTCTTATTACCATGAAAACTCTGTCTCTGCTTAAGAATGAACTCACTATTGCTTCATAGCAACCCCAGTGTAGTAATTCCAGTATGCTTTCATTTTTTTTAAATACAAAGTTTGACAAAGACTTTTGTTCCTAGGCTGTTTTGGAAGAGTTCATGATACAGTGAAAATTAAGTACAGAGGCTACAACCTTATAAATAATAAGAGTTGCCATTTGGGTGGTGCTCCTTATAATGCAAACAGAATGCTCAACACGTGCCTAAAACATGAATGAAGCTTTTGGGCATACTTTTGAAAGAATCCTTTGCTAAGTAGCAGGTATAGTTAACTGCCAGTTTGTATTTTTTATTTTTCCAAACTTTGTAGCCTTGATGCTTCCAAACTGTTCTTTTTCTAGATGGCAACGTTACTACTGGGAAATTATGTATTTATAAATTAGTGCAAACTTTTAAAGAGTTTTCTTTTTGCTTTATAACAACACAGGCCCTGGCCAGGCGCTCAGTTGGTGAGAGCGTTATCCCGATACTCCAAGGTTGCAGGTTTGATCCCTGGTCAGGGCACATACAGGAATCAACCAATGACTGCATAAATAAATAGAACAACAAAGTGATGCTTCTCTCTCTCTCCCTCTCCTCCTCCCCTCTTCCTCTCTAAAATTAATCAAATTAAAAATTAACATTGTATATCTCGGCTTTGGAGAAACTCAGATCTTGCTAGGAAAAATATTTTTTAATCTGACATTTGGATTATTCTCCAGTTTGAACATTAGTAGTTGTCCACAAATCTCAGGAATGTTTTAGGCAGAAACTGGTTTTACCCTGTTGCTGATCTGAAGGAGTGTACTTTAGGATTTATTAAATAATACCCTTCTTTAATTGCAATCCTAGGTATCGATAGCATGAGTGGCCTTAGTGAGTTTAAGTGTACATTTTTTTTTCAAAAGTAAAATTTAAGATTAAAAATATATGCTATATATAGCTATCTAGAAAACTTGGTTTGTGGTGCACAAGTTAAGTGTTGGATCACTAAATAACTGTTGCAGGTACCATTTGTGTAACATTACTCATTTCTGTACATTCCTTTCATGGGAAGATATGTTGCCACGGTAACTAAAACGTCAATTTAGTTCTACTTTTATGCTGTTAATGAATGCTACATTTTATTAAATATTACCAGGTCAGTACTATTTTTATACTTTATTAAGCAACAGGGGATTTTAGTTTAATAGTTACAAAATAAAAAATGAAATAATTGAAAGCAAATTCCTGACCTTTCACATGAAAATCCCCACTAATAGTGCCACAGTAGAAATATCTAAGATTATTGGTAGATTTTTTAAGACAATTCTTCATTGTGTCCAAATAACCTTTCATTCATTCTTATCACGAACTTGTAGTGACCACCATTATTTGTAACCATTAAACCATACTAAGTATGTTTGTAACCAGCATTGTGATATATTCTGTACTTGTGTTGCTAAAAATGAACTATTGACCTAATAAATATAGTGTACCTGCATTCTTAGAGTATCTGTTTCCAGTTAGTTTGGTCACTTTTGGTTGGGACTTGGGATTATTTAAACATTGCATTCTGTAGAGAACACTGCAACAGAAACTGTTGGAACTAGAACAGAAGTGCCCAACAAAAGTAACGTATGTGGCAGAAGCGTGTGGTAACCACACTTGAAAAGGTGCTTTGGAAGAGACAAAGCAATACATTAATGCAGGTCATTTTTTTACACTTTACACATTCTTTTCCCTCATCTTTTAACTTTAAAAGGCTGAAAATGGGTGATAAGACCTGCTGAAATTCTGCTGGCCTTCCTAGTGGGGAAACCCCTGGATTTGGGGTACAATTCCAGCTCTGCCTCTGAACAGTAGGAATTTGAGATATGAACCATAAGCCTCTGTTTCATTTCCTCATATGAATGGTGGGGTCAAATTTGGTCTTTCAAAAATACCATGAAATACTGTGAATCTTAAGCACTCTTAAAAGTTACAGTAAATAAAACTGAGTCTTAAAAAATTATAAAGAAAATCAGCCTGACCTGTGGTGGTACTGTGGATAAAGCATGGACCTGGAATGCTGAGGTCACTGGTTCAAAACTGCCAGACTTGCCTGGTCAAGGCACATACGACAAGCAACTATGAGTTGATGCTTCCCGCTCCTCCCCCTGCCTTTCTCTTCTCTCATCAATAAAGAAAATCCTTTAAAAAAAGAGAGTGAGAAAGAACATCAACATTTAGACAAAATCCCACCTTCACTTGGATCAGCCAGCACTGGCTTCATCACCTGACACCTTCAGTGATCCTGAATTTTTATATTTTTCCCTTTACACCTCCGTGACTTTGAATATGCTGTTCTCATATGAAATGCCGTTTGCTATGTACAGTATCTGATACACTCAGCGGACATGGAAAGTTTCCCTTAAGGCTTAAGTTTCCTCTGCTTGGTACTTAAGTTTTATTTAAAGCTTTGTTAAAGCCTTTGCCATTCAATCATATTACTTATAGAAATAAAGACTATTTCTAGCTGCCTGACCAGGCGGTGGCGCAGTGGATAGTGTCGGACTGGGATGTGGAGGACCCAGGTTCAAAATCCCAAGGTTGTTGGCTTGAGCACGGTTCACCAGCTTGAGAGGGTCCCCGGCTTGAGGGTGGGATCATAGATGTGACCCTATGGTCATTGGCTTGAGCAAGGGGTCACTTGCTCTGCTTTAGCCCCCACCCCCACCCCAGTCAAGACACATATGAGAAAGCAATCAGTGAACAACTAAGGTGCTGCAATGAAGAATGATGCTTCTCATTTCTCTCCTTTCCTGTCTGTCTGTCCCTTTCTCTGACTGTCTCTGTCAAAAAAAAAAAAAAAAAAAAGACTCCAGCTTATAAATTTGGTTGACCTGTGCGTTTAACAGTTTACTCTAACAGATACTATTCTAAGTATTAGCAAATCATACCCACTTTACACACACTTCTACAGTTTGAAAAGTTAAGACAAGCACACTCATTAGGATAGCTGTTATCAGTGCATTATTGGTGGTAATATAAAAGCATCTGCTTTGGGAAACAGTACTGTGGCTCCTCAACAAATTAAAAATAGTATTACTAGGTGGATCCAGCCATCCCTTGTCCAGGTCTATATCTAAAAGAATTAAAAGCAGGGTTCAAATTAATATTCATACACTCATGTTCATGGCATTAATCACAATAGCCAAAAGGTGGAAGCAACCCAAATGTCCATCAATGGATGAATGGATAAAAGAAATGTGGCATATACAGGGTGGCCAGAAGTAGGTTTACACTTTTGGGTACATGAATTATTCTTGTATTATTATTTATTAATCTATTATTTTCCATACAAACAACTGTAAACCTACTTTAGCCCCACCCTGTACATAACAAATTATTTCCCCATGCATAAGAAGTTTCCATGTATAAGATGCACCTTAACTTTGGGGCCCAACATTTGAAAAAAAAAGTATTACATAAAGTTACTGAACTCGTTTAATCATCATAAAATTCATATAACTCTTCATCCGTGCAAAGAAGCAGGAAATGCAAGTAAAAATATCTACAACCACTGTGTAAGACGCAACCAGTTTTTAGACCCCAGATTTTTCACAAAAGGGTGCGTCATATACATGGGGAAATACAGTATTCAGCCTTAAAAAGAAAGGAAATCTGACATATGGTATAGCATGGATGAACGTTGGGGGCATTATGCTAAGTAAAATAAGCCAGTCACAAAGGGAGGCAGGAAGAGAGTAAAGACTATGATTCCACTTATGTGAGCTATCTATAAAGTAGTCAAACTCCCAAAAACAAAGTAGAATAGTGGTTGTCAAAGTTAGGTGGGATGGAAAGTAGGGAGTGGTTGTTTAATGGACATAGAGTTTTCAGTTTTGCAAGATGAAAAAGTTCTGGAGATGGGTTGCACAACAATGTGAATATACTACTGAACTGTACACTTCCAAATAAGGTGGTACAGTTGTGTTACCACGATTTTTTTTTTTAATTTCAGGACAAAGGCTTTCAACTTGCATAAGCAGTTAAATCAGACATGATACATGAAATGTGAAAAAAGTCTGATCACTTCCAGAAAATATACTTCAACTGTGATTTATTTCTGAATTAGAACACTGATGTAACATGTCAAAGTTGATTTGCATTTAAATTCCAGCTCAGCACAGAATCAGGCTTTGTTTTTTCACTTTTGGAGCTATTTGAATAGTTTGAGTATTTTTCTTTCTTCTTATTACTTGTGACCATTGCCAACAACATTCTGCATCTGATATGTTTGTGTAAGAATAATCAAATTTCTCTACACTAGTTTTAAAAAAGTTATTTAAAAACTACTTTTGGTTCTTTTTTACTAGGATGAAGTTTACTTAGTATATATTTGATCATGCAAATCAAGTCTTTAATTTGTAGTTTTTAAAATTGGATTTATCTAAAGGCAGATTTTATCAGAAGGTAAAAGTTCTAGGAAGGTAGAACTTCATAATGAGAAATCTTCAGAGTCCAGAGGAGCTGCCTTTTACCAATAACTTGTCTTAGGCAAATTACTCCATTTCAGGTCAGGTTTGTGGAGAAGGAGCATTAAGTCGATCTTGACCTTTTTGAAGCTTGGCTCTGCCGACAGAGAAGTCACTTCAGGTAATAAAGAGAGAAGTTTCAGAAGAAAGAAGTTGGAGGAGGGAGCTTATCAAAGCCAAACATTTCTGGGAAGCTCACAGCTCACCAGGACAGCCCAGGACAGAATGGTAGTGTGGACAGACTCACTCAAGCCTGAGGCTGCCCTGGATTCACACCGGTCTCTCTGCCCCTATGGACACCCATAGCCATTTCCTAACTTCTCCCTGAAGGATTGCTTCTCGTATCCCAAAGGTATCTCTTGTATGGTAGGGTACAGGCTCTGGAACTGGACTAGAATTCCACATCGGCCACTTACTAGCAAGAAAGCACCTACAACTTTTGGAGAACAAGCTGATCAGTATGGCATTGTCATTGCCTCCGGTAGTCTCAAAGCCATAAAAACCAGCAGGCCAGTGGTGGGATTCAGCCGGTTTGCACCAGTTTGGCAGAACCAATACCTGACATTTTGCTGAGTTTTGCGAACCAGTTGTAAAAATGGCACTTGTAATCAGGCATAAAACTCATTATACCTTTAATGAAATACTACATTTTAATTCTCTCGCGTTTGTTACTTCAGTAAACAAATATATTATGTAAAGAGAAAAACTGCCAAACAGCCAGGGGCAACAAGCTGTCACTGGAAATATCTTAAATAACAGGTTATTGTTTTTTGTCAAGTATCATTTAATATTTTTTCATTAATGTTTTAAAACTCTTTTTTTTTCTACAGAGACAGAGAGAGGGACAGACAGGCAGAAACGGAGAGAGATGAGAAGCATCAATCATCAGTTTTTTGTTGCGCATTGAGACACCTTAGTTGTTCATTGATTGCTTTCTCATATGTGCCTTGACCACGGGCCTTCAGCAGACCAAGTAACCCCTTGCTCAAGCCAGCGACCTTGGGTCCAAGCTGGTGAGCTTTTGCTCAAACAGATGAGCCCGCGCTCAAACTGGCAACCTCGGGGTCTCGAACCTGGGTCCTCCGCATCCCAGTTCAACGCTCTATCCACCCGTGCCACTGCCTGGTCAGGCTAAAACTCTTTCTTATAACATAATCTAGTTTTGTGTACCTCTTTTATTCTTATTTTTTGCGTGTGACAGAGACTGAGGGAGAGACAGGGACAGACAGGAAGGGAGAGAGATGAGAAGCATCAATTCTTCGTTGCGGCACCTTAGTTGTTCATTGATTGCTTTCTCATATGTGCCTTGACTGGGGGGGCTACAGCAGACCGAGTGACCCCTTGCTCTAGCTAGCGACCTTGAGTTTAAGCTGGTGAGCTGTGCTCAAACCAGATGAGCTTGTGCTCAAACCAGCAACCTCGCGGTTTCAAACCTGGGTCCTCCGTGTCCCAGTCCAACACTCTATCCACTGCACCACTGCCTGGTCAGGCATTCTTATTTAAGTATTAAGTGCACGAAATAATGAACTACCTTTCAGTGTATCATTTTTTTATACTTAAAACAGTCATTAGGGCAGAGAACCAGTTGTTAAATTATTTGAACCCCACCACTGGTGCAGGCTCTCTGGCTGCAGATTCCCAGGGCCAACTTGAGATTTTAGGAAGCTACCCTCCTGCACCAGGAGAAGTTAGTTATAACTAAAAGAGGGTGGGGAGAAATCTTAACTGAAGTCATACAAACTTTAGGAAAAGTCTCAAGAGGGGCTATGAGATCCCTTTCCTCCACCTCGTCTGTTTTTCATTTCTAAAAGTTCTATTTGTTTTTTTTATTTAGAAGCTGTTTACTCTTTTCTTATAATATCCTGCTTTGTTACTGTAGTATCTTTTTCTCCTTTTTCATAAAAACCAAACTCTACATGAGATAGGTTGATGGACCAGAACAGAAAGTTTAGAAATAGACTCAAAGAAATCAGAAATTTAATATATAATAAGGGCGATATTTTATAACAGTATAGAAAAGATTAATTTTTCCTTACATGTATCTTATAAATACACCCTATCTGTGTGAGGACAACTGCTTAGTCATCTGAAAAAATATATATTGGATTTCTATTATACAACTTAAACCAAAATTAATTTCAGATGGACCGAAGATTTAAATGTACAAACTGAAACAGTGCTAGAAGATAGAATTTTAAATATTCTCTTTCAAAGTCATAGAGTAGCCATAAAAGAGAGTACTAATAATTTAATTACATAAAATAGAAAATGTCTTCATGTACTAAGGAAAAATCCTAAAGTCAAAACACAGAGTATGAAGTCAGAAGACCTGAAAATCAAGATTTCAATTCACCTCCAAGGGTCCCCAAACTTTTTACACAGGGGGCCAGTTCACTGTCCCTCAGACCGTTGGAGGGCCGCCACATACAGTGCTCCTCTCACTGACCACCAATGAAAGAGGTGGCCCTTCCGGAAGTGCGATGGGGGGCCGGATAAATGGCCTCAGGGGGCTGCATGCGGCCCGCGGGCCATAGTTTGGGGACACCTGATTCCAGCCCCTAAACCCTTATTTTCTTCTCTGTAATGCAGAGAGTCTCCCTCACAAGTTTGATGTGAAGATCTGATGGGAACAGATGTAAAAGCATTCTGCCACCTCTCCTGAGTTACATGCACTTGTGACAGTGTTATTATGAAGAAGAGACTTCCAGGTGACCCCTGCAGCTGGGATGGGCGTGGGTTAGGCAGAGATCAATTATTACACCTGTGGTCAAGAGTCTCTTCTAGTTAAAGCTTTGGGAAAGTATCCATTATTCTCTCAGAGAAGGGCCTTTCTAAGAGCCGTCTGGTTTGGTCACCAGAGAGGCATTTTCCCTAGGGTGAGCCTGCCTATGAGGCAGCATAGGTCAAGGTGCGGTTTGGGAGTTTCCACCAAGGCTCTCCCTCCAAATAGCCTCCTCCAACCACCTGCTTCTGGCATTCCCAGGTCCAACTTAGAGAGTCATATTTTGGGTAAAGAGATCTTTTGTGTGTGTGTGTGTGTGTGTGTGTGTGTGTGTGTGTGTGTGTGTGTGTGTGTGTTAGAGAGAGAGAGAGAGAGAGAGAGAGAGAGAGGGAGCACAAAGAGAGAGAGGAAAAGAAGACAGAAATGAGAAGCATCAACTTGTAGTTGCATCACTTTAGTTGTTCACTGATTGCTTCTCATACGTGCTTTGTCCATGGGGCTCAAGCTGAGATAGTGACCTCTTGCTCATGCCAGTGGCTTTGGGCTTCAAGCCAGAGACCTTTAGGCTCAAGCCAGCGACCATGGGATCTTATCCATGATCCCACGCTCAAGCTGAAGACCTCAGGGTTTAGAACCTGGGACAGTCAGCACTATCTACTACGCCACCACCAGACAAGCTGGGTAGAGCTATCTTTTTTTTTTAAGTCTCTTTTTGTATTGTTTTTTTAATTTTTATTTATTCATTTTTAGAGAGGAGAGAGAGAGAGAGAAAGAGGGGGGGGGAGGAGCAGGAAGCATTAACTGGGACTTCAGCGTTCCAGGTTGACGCTTTATCCACTGTGGCACCATTGGTCAGGCTTCTTTTTTTTTTCCATCAAATATGGTCTCACCATTTTTTTTAAAGATTTTATTTATTCATTTTAGAGAAGAGAGAGAGTGAGAGAGAGAGAGAAGTAGGGGAGGAGCAGGAAGTATCAACTCCCATATGTGCCTTGGCAGGCAAGCCCAGGGTTTTGAACCAGCAACCTCAGCATTTCAGGTCGACACTCTATCCACTGCGCTACCACAGGCCAGGCTAGAGCTATCTTAACTAATAAAATACAAATGATCCTAGGAAAGGTAATGCTATGAGTCTTGGGGATTATTTACCTTTTGTGGAAAATGTTTTGGCCACATGTTTGTGTCATTAGTATGTGGGAAGTGTGCTGGCCTGAGGGTGACCACTTCTGGAGTTGACTTCCTGTACAACCTTGGAGAAGTCCCCTTTCTCCTCGAGCTTCATTTTTCCCCTCTGAACCAGGGGGTGGTTGGATTAAATGCTCTATTTTGGTTTGGTCATTCACTTATTCATTTGTTCTTTCATTCAATTAATCATTCATTCTACAAATATTTATTCAGTACCTACTACATGCTGGCTACTGTTGTAATTGCTTGGGATTGAGCAATGAACAAAACAGACAAAAAGCTCTGCTTCTAATGCTATCAGTCACCTGGATCAATGACAGCCAGTGTGCATACTCTGCAGTATTTTATATTTGTGGAACTTATATTTTAGTAGAAGGAGACTATTAATAAACAAGTAATATAATCATAAACTAAATTGTCTAATATTTGAGGGGCATAAGTGCTTTAGGAAAACAAAAACAGAGTAAAGAATATTTAGAGTGTGTGTGGGGGGATAAAATTTAAAACAGGAGGATATGCTAGGCTGCATATTTGAACAAAGATTTGAGAGCAATTAAGGAGTTAGGCAAGTGGATATCTTGAGAAAGAACATTCCAGACAGAAGGAACAGCCAGTGAAAAGGCCCTGAGGCAAGAGTATGCTTGACATATGTGAGAAGACAAGAATGGGGGCAGAGAAGTAACAGAATGGATGGTAGGAATAGATTGTAGAGGGATTTAAAGGCCCTTGCAAAGACTTTAGCATTTAATCTGCTTGAGGTGAAGACCTGTTGAAGGAGTTTGTTTCTTTCAATACTTTCTCAGTACACTTTTCATTCATTCACTCATTCATTCATTCATTCATTCATTCATTTATGTGAGAGGAGTGGAGATAGTGAGACAGACTCCTGCATGCACCCCTACCAGGATCCACCTGGCAACTCCATCTGGGGACGATGTTCGAGAACCAAGCTATTTTTAATGCCGGAGGCTGATGTGCTCCAATGGAGTCATTCTCAGTGCCCAGGACCACACTGAACCAATTGAACCACTGGCTGCAGGAGGGGTAAAGGTAGAAAAGGAGAAGGGAAGGGAAGAGAAGCAGACGGTCACTGTTCCAGTGTACCCTGACTAGGAATCGAACTTAGGACATCCATACGCCAGGCCAGTGCTCTATCCAGTGAGCCACCAGCCAGTGCCAGTTGTTTGTTTGTTTTTTTTACAGAGACAGAGAGTGAGTCAGAGAGAGGGATAGACAGGGACAGACAGACAGGAACGGAGAGAGATGAGAAGCATCAATCATTAGTTTTTCATTGCGCGATGCAACACCTTAGCTGTTCATTGATTGCTTTCTCATATGTGCCTTGACCACGGGCCTTCAGCAGACTGAGTAACCCCTTGCTGGAGCCAGCAACCTTGGGTTCAAGCTGGTGAGCTTTTGCTCAAATCAGATGAGCCCACGCTCAAGTTGGCGACCTCGGGGTCTCGAACCTGGGTCCTCTGCATCCCAGTCCGACGCTCTATCTACTGCGCCACCGCCTGGTCAGGCCCAGTTTTTATTTTTTTTAAACAAGCTCTGGCAAGTTTTATTTTAAAAAAATTCTGGGCCCTGGCCGGTTGGCTCAGCGGCAGAGCGTCGGCCTGGAGTGCAGAGGTCCTGGGTTCGATTCCCGGCCAGGGCACACAGGAGAAGCGCCCATCTGCTTCTCCACCCCTCCCCCTCTCCTTCCTCTCTGTCTCTCTCTTCCCTTCCCGCAGCCGAGGCTCCATTGGAGCAAAGATGGCCCAGGCGCTGGGGATGGCTCCTTGGCCTCTGCTCCAGGCGCTAGAGTGGCTCTGGTCGCAGCAGAGCGACGCCTCAGAGGGGCAGAGCATCGCCCCCTGGTGGGCGTGCCAGGTGGATCCCGGTCGGGCGCATGCGGGTGTCTGTCTGACTGTCTCTCCCCGTTTCCAGCTTCAGAAAAATACAAAAAAAATAATAATAATAATAAAAAATAAAAAAAATTCTGCATGATTTAATTTTCACTAGTCTGTTTTGGCATGCTTCTAATGCTATCAGTCACCTGGATCAATGACAGCCAGTGTGCATACTCTGCAGTATTTTCCACAGGCAGTGCCCAATTCAATATTATTACCAATGTAGTGATGTACACCAGTCTTGGCCAACATCCCATAGTATTCTATTTCAGAGTCCATTGAGGCTAGACAGTTTTCAGTGAGGGTGACCAGTTTCACCTTGCTACATCTGATCATCTTCAGAGTCTGCTTATACCTGAGCACATACTTTTACTGTTTTTAACAAGTTGGAGCCTGGAGTTGGTTGTCTCCAGCGATTCATCTTCTTTGCGGCCACTATCTTCCTGTGGGCTAGCTCCCAACCAAGAGCAGATTCTTAGAGCAGTTTTAGGTTCACAGCAATATTGAGCAGAAAGTACAAGAATTTCCTGTATACCACCATCCCCATGCATGCATACACTCCTCACTATCTATATCCTCAGTGGTGGGATTCAGTCAGTTTGCACCAGTTTGGCAGAATTAATACCTGAATTTTTTGTTAAGTTCATAGAACTGGTTGTTAAAATGGCATTTGTAATCAGGGTTCTTTCTAAGACGGGTGCCTGGGCAGCCACTCAATGTAGAAATCACAAATTTACATTCCTTACTCTTTTTTAACGTTCATCTGTACAACAGCATATTCTAAGTGCCCGTAGTAATGTTCATTCCGTCCATAGGTGAAAAAAACTTGCAAGTGAGGACACCAATCAAGAAACAATATGGTGCCTGACCTGTAGTGGCGCAATGCATAAAGTGTTGACCTGGAATGCTGAGGTTGTGGGTTTGAAATCCTGGGCTTGCCTGATCAAAACAAATTGATACTTCCTGCTCCTCCCTCCCTTCTCTCTAATCTCTAAAATGAATAAATAAAATCTTTTTTAAAAAGCAATATGAGAATATCTTAAATAACAGTTTTATTGTTTTTTGTCAGGTATTAATATTTATTCATTAATATTTTTAAACTCTTATAACATAATATATATAGTTTTGTGTACCTCTTTCATTGTTCTTATTTAAGTATTAAATGCCTGAAATAATAAACTACCTTTCGGTATATATATTTTTTTATACTTAAAATGGTTATTCGAGACAGAGAACCAGTTGTTCAATTATTTTACTCCCACCACTGCATATCCCCCCCCCGAGTGGTATATTTGTTACTACTGATGAACCTACCCTGACACTTCATTATAACCCAGGGTTCATAGTTTATAATTGGGTTAATTCTTTTGTTTTCTTTTGTTTTGTTTTGGTTTTGGGTTTTTTTTATAAATAAATTTTTATTTTAATGGGGTGACATCAATAAATCAGGGTACATATATTTACATATATTCAAAGAAAACATGTCCATGTTTTCCCGCCACTCAATTCTGTTGCATACCCATCACCCAAAGTCAGATTGTCCTCCGTCACCTTCTATCCAGTTTTCTCTGTGCCCCTCCCACACCCCGCCCCCCTCTCCCTCCTTCCCTCCCCCCACCCCCCCGTAACCACCACACTCTTGTCCATGTCTCTTAGTCTCGTCCTTATGTCCCACCAATGTATGGAATCTTGCAGTTCTTGTTTTTTTCTGATTTACTTATTTCACTCCATATAATGTTATCAAGATCCCACCATTTTGTTGTAAGTGATCCGATGTCATCATTTCTTATGGCTGAATAGTATACCATGGTGTATATGTGCCACATTTTCTTTATCTAGTCTTCTTTTTTTTTTTTTTTACAGTGATTAAAGCCTTTAAGCAAACTCCTGGCCAATACAGCAAAAATCCATAAAAGAGTAGTGTCCTTAACATGTTCACCAAGTCCAAGTTGGCCCCAACACCATGCCAAATCCCTGAAAAATGCAACCCAACCCCAGTTCAGTCTGTTAGGAGCTGTCACAAGGAGCAGGAGTCCAGGAAAAGTCCACATCCAGGAAAAGTCCACATGGCCCTGGAATTGTTGTCACAATTCTATACTTTGCAGCTCACATCCAAGTCCCAATGACCGCTGCTTCTAGCTGGTAATGATTCAGATAGACTTGAAAAGCCATCTGCAGCTTGTGTGGATATGGAGCTTCTATTCTCTTCTGCCTGGAGAGATGAGACCAGGTTGCTTTTCCCTGGAGCACTGAGACTGTGGCTTAGTAAAGAGAACTTTGGGATACACTAAGCTGGGTGGCAAAGGTAGATTCATAATAGAAGTTGGCAAAAGGGGGAAAGAGAGCTCTAAATTAGGAGTAGGTCCCAGCCTGAAATATGAGTGGGACATTGAGGTAGGAGGAATAAAGGAAACACTATATATTAAACAAAGCAACAGAAAATAGGACTATCAACACCCACAACAGAGATCTTCAAGGGAAGAATAAAAAACCTGACTATTCAGGCAAGACAATAGTTAAATGGCCCTTGTGCAAATGAGATCAGTTTACCTGATTCTTGGAATAAATACCCTAGGCTCGTCCACAGTGTCATAGATGGGGCCAACGGCCCTGGGCACCTTCAGCCTTCCGTGGCAAACCCCAGCATTTTGGGCAAGCTTAGGTCATAGGTGCCTGGAGCAGGGCTGGAAGAGACTGAACCCACCCTTAGAGGAGCGAGGGGGAAGCCCACCTTCCAGTGTCCCTGTTTCTTCACAGCAGAGGCATGTAAGTCTGGCAGGCTTTAGCTCAATGACCATCCTTTCCACTATTGAAGCAGGACCCAGATGGCATCCTATGAGACCCCTTTGGGGCATTGGAGCCTTTAAGGGCATATCCTAAAAGCTGGTAGTTCCCCTGATCTCTATTGGGCTTTTCCTGCCTCTTGGTATCTTAAAAGCCATGCTCAGAAGATCTCACTATGGGGTTTGAGGATCCCCATCCGCCTTATATAAATCTTTTCCATATATCTGGAGCAGTTTCAGTGTGGCTTCTTCTGTGTTCCTTGGTTGAAGAGTCCTCTTAGTTTAGTCCAAAGTTGGTTTTTCCAGATAATAATTCTTAAAATTAGTTTGTAATCCACTTTGGTTTGGGGAAGTGGATGTTGGTACATCCGCTGACTCCAGCACCATCTTGTCTTTTCCTGGGTTCATTCTTGATGTTACACATTGCATGTATTTGGATAAATGTATGACATGCATCCTTCATTCTAGTATCATACAAAGTATTTTTTTTTTTTGTATTTTTCTGAAGTTGGAAACAGGGAGGCAGTCAGACTCCCACATGCGCCCGACCGGGATCCATCCAGCACGCTCACCAGGGGGCGATGCTCTGCCCATCTGGGACATCGCTCCGTTGCAACCAGAGCCATTCTAGTGCCTGAGGCAGAGGCCACAGAGCCATCCTCAGCGCCCAGGCCAACTTTGCTCCAATGGAGCCTTGGTTGCGGGAGGGGAAGACAGAGACAGAGAGGAAGGAGAGGGGGAGGGGTGGAGAAGCAGATGGGCGCTTCTCCTGTGTGCCCTGGCCGGGAATCAAACCCGGGACTCCTTCACGCCAGGCCAACGCTCGACCACTGAGCAAACCGGCCAGGGCCATACAGAGTATTTTTACTGTCCTAAAATTCCTGTGCCGTTGAAGGATTTTGAGCACAGCAATGTTAAATGAGCTGCCCTTTTGGAATTCTGTGATCCTACTGAATTTGAGGTGTTAAGGGCACCAGAACCACACCTCACCTGTTGCCAGTTTTGCCTTCAGGCCCCCTGATTTTTCCCAAGGCTGATATGAGACAGCTCCACTTCCTGGTCTCTTTCTCTCTTACTCACACCTGCCTTGGTTGGAAGAGTTAAGTAGAGTCCTGTAATTCCTCTAGGTGGCAGTGCTGCCTCACACACAGGGGATACCACCCTGGGACCCTCTGAGTGAAATCTCTCAGGAGTAGACAAAATTGAAGAGCCCGCAATCAACAGGGGCACCTCCAGCCCGCTTGCCCTTATCTCACTGTCAGGGATCACCCAAGCAAGGCAATTCCCACGCCTATGCCTCAGCAATCTCATCTTGCCTCTTCTGGGAGGCAATGGGTATAAGAAACAAAGAAAGATCTGGACTGCCTCCTTCTTTCCCTATTTATGCTTCCCTATACTTGTTCTTCAAGTCTTGATTGCTATTCATTTTACATTTTAAATATTTGATGCTGTGGCCTAGTATCTCAGTTGGTTAGAAGTGTTGTCCTGGGCCCTGGCCGGTTGGCTCGGTGGTAGAGCGTTGGTCTGGCATGCGGAAGTCCCAGGTTCGATTCCTGACCAGGGCACACAGGAGAGGCGCCCATCTGCTTCTCCACCCCTCCCCCTCTCCTTCCTCTCTGTCTCTCTCCTCCCCTCCCGCAACCAAGGCTCCATTGGAGCAAAAGATGGCCCAGGTGCTGGGGATGGCTCCTTGGCCTCTGCCCCAGGTGCTAGAGTGGCTCTGGTCACAACAGAGGGACGCCCTGGATGGGCAGAGCATCGCCCCCTGGTGGGTGTGCCGAGTGGATCCCGGTCGGGTGCATGCGGGAGTCTGACTGCCTACCCGTTTCCAGCTTCAGAAAAATACACACAAAAAAAAAAAAGAAAAAAAAGAAGTGTTGTCCTGATATGCCAAGTTTGTGGGCTCTATCCCTGATCGGGGCATATACAAGAATCAACCAATTGCCTGACCTGTGGTGGTGCAATGGACAAAGTATTGACCTGTAACACTGAGGTTGCCGGTTCAGAACCCTGGGCTTGCCTGGTCAAGGCACATATGGGAGTTGATGCTTTCTGCTCCTCCCCCCTTCTCTACTTCTCTCCCCTCTCTAAAATGAATAAATAAAAATTTTTTTTTTAAAAAGAGAATCAACCAATGAATGCGTAAGTGGAAAAAGAAATCGATGTTTCTTCTCTCTAAAATCAATAAGTAAAAATTATTTAAAAAGTATTTAAATCTTTGAAAAACATTGAGAAGAGGAGAAAGGGTATTTGTCTGGTCCTATCCATCCATTCCCAGGCTGCATGGGGCACTGTATGCTGCTGCCTCAGGCAGAGCCCTGATTCTTCTGTGTTTGGAAAATGACTGGGCTTGTTTCTCCTCCTGGAGTTTTGACCACCATCTCTACCTGGTATTTCTAGCTAGAAATAATGTGCTATCATCACGCCTCCCCCACCCCTCCTTTTCTCCTCTCCCACATCCATCACTGAAAATGGTCAATTGTACCTTACTTATATAATCACACAGATTCACCCCTCTCCCCTTTATGTACCTATCCCTTGACTTTGAATACCCAAGGGTAGCACACAGTAAAGGCTAAAAGGGACAAACAGATGATGACTGAGTGGAGAAGGCCAGTGTGTAAGGCAACAGGGAGGGTGGAAATGTGGGGAACTGGGAGGAATATCAATGAAACCTAAGTAACTACTTCTCAGCTCCAGCCATGTGGGAAGGCAGGTTTAAGTGTGGCCAATTTATTTTTATTGATTGATTTTAGAAGGAGGGAGGAGAAATATTGCTTTGTTTTTCTACTTATTTATTCATTCATTGGTTGATTACTATTATTGTTTTTTTCTTGAGAAAGAGGCAGGATGAGAGAGACAGGAACATTGAACTGCTCCTGTATGTGCCCTGACTGGAGAATCAAATCTGCAATCTCCACAATTCTGGATGATGCTCTAACTGAGCCATCAAGCCAGAGTTTAATTTTATTTTTAGAGACAGAGGAATGGAGGGGGAAGAGGAGAATTATTCATTTGTTGTTACATTCAGTCATGCATCCCTGGATTGCTTCCTGTATGTGCCCTGACTGGGAATTGAACCTCAACTATGTCATTTCGGGATGATGCTCTTAATCGACTGAGCTAACTGGCTTAGTCCATTGGTTCCCTTCTTTTTAAAGATTTTATTCATTTTAGAGAGAAGAGATAGAAAGAAAGAAGGAGGGAGGACCAGGAAGTATCAACTCCCATATGAGCCTTGACCAGGCAAACCCAGGGTTTCGAACCAGCAACCTCAGAATACTAGGTGTACTCTTTAACCACTGCCACACCACAGGTCAGGTCCATTGGTTGATTCTTGTATGTGCCCTATCCAGGGGTCAAACCTGCAACCTTGGTATATTGGGGTAATGCTCTAACCAATTGATCTACCCTACCAGGACAAGTGTGGCCAGTTTTTGCTGTTTTTTTATTTTTTAGATTTTATTTATTCATTTTTAGAGAGAAAAGAGCGAGAGAGAGAGAGAGAGAGAGAGAAGGGGAGGAGCAGAAACCATGAACTCCCATATGTGCCTTGACTGGGCAAGCCCAGGGTTTTGAACCGGCGACATCAGCATTTCAGGTCAATGCTTTATCCACTGCGCCACCACACGTCAGGCTAGTGTGACCAGTTTTTAAAAGCCAGAAATCTGTTGTTTTGAATGTGACATGTACTGAGTTAATATTGGCAAATAATCTTTTTAAAAATGTTTTAAGGAAGTAGAACACCATAAGTGGCAAATAAAACACATCAGTGGTCTGAATTCAGTGGGCAGGCTGCTGACTTTTGACTGCAGCTTTGAATCACCAACCTAGTGAAGACTATTGATGTTTTTCCTTTGGTATGCCTCTGCCCTCTCTCAGTTCCATGCATTTTGCTCACAATCTCCAGAGCATCGCCCCAATACCCAAGTCACAACAGCCCATTTCACTGCTTGAGATCTCCCTTGCCACTGTCCTCCCTCACCCCCCAAGTTTCCCACCAGATTAAGTTCAGATGATTTAGACAGGTTGCCAGACTTCTTCTCCCTGACTTCAGGCCCACTCCCCTCCCCTGTGTTCTCCCCTGGTGGACCCACATCAGCTTCTTTGTTACCCAGGCCCCTGTCTCACCCCATTGTGATGTCTATATTTACATGTGTCTCCCCACTAGGTTGTGATGGTCCTTGACACACATGACCACCTCTTGTTCATCTGTGTATGTGTGGGACACCTGCCACTCAGAAGGTGGCTGGCAAATATTCTTTAAATAACTTTTTTGGGGGCAGAGACAGAGAGAGTCAGAGAGAGGGACAGATAGGGACAGATAGACAGGAAGGGAGAGAGATAAGAAGTATCATTCTTTGCTGCAGTTCCTTAGTTGTTCATTGATTGCTTTCTCATATGTGCCTTGACGGGGGTAGAGGGGCTACAGCAGAGAGAGTGACCCCTTGCTCAGGCCAGTTACCTTGGGCTCAAGCCAGCAACCTTGGACTCAAGCCAGCAACCTTTGGGCTCAAGCCAGCAACCTTGGACTCAAGCCAGAAACCTTGGATTCAAGCCAGTGACCTTTGGGCTCAAGCCAACAACCATGGGGTCACTTCTATGATCCTGTGCTTAAGCTGGTGAGCCCACACTCAAGCCAGTGACCTCAGGGTTCCAAATCTGAGTCTTCCATGTCCCAGTCCGATGCTCTATCCACTGTACCACTGCCTGGTCAGGCTAAATAAAATTTTTAAATGAATAATGATTGTTAGCCCAGTAAAGTAGAGCTGTCTTAAGGATGTTTATTTCCCACCCCATTTTATGCATAATTAAGACCCAAGTGTCCCTTTGATAAAGATCATTTTCTTTTTTTCCCCTCATGGGTCTCCATCTCCCCAGGTGCAGAAGTGTTGAAGACAGACACGCGCTCTGGGACCCAGGGAAAACTGTCCTTTGGCTCTAGCCAAGTCTTCTTATGGGCAGGTCTCTGGAGTTTCAGGGGCTTCCTTAATCCTCTTTCTCTTTTTTTGGTTTTGAGGAAGGTTACTTAAAGAACCTGAAAAGGGGAAGGTCAGAGACAGTCCTGTTGACATCACAAATACTAAGAGAATCTCAGCCTGTGTGGTAAGGACCTAAAAGAAGGACAACAAAATATTACTTCCAAGCTATATCCATTATTATTTTCTCACAGAAATCTGTGGGGTAGGGTGATGGTATCACCCCAATCAACAAATGAGGAATCTCCCTTAGCCACAGAATAAGGAAATGACTTGCCAAAAGCCTGAGGCAAGGTAGGGTCACAGTCCAGACCAGACCCACATTTCTTGCCAGCTGGCTTCAGACTCTGATTCCTCCCTACTCCTCTCTCTGAGTTTCATGCCCAGTTCCCAGTGTTTTGCTGCTGGACTGTTTGCCAACATTATCACCATTGTTTTACTTGAGAACTGACTTATAAACCCAGTGCCAAAGAAAAACCACTTGTATTACTTTTTTTTTTCAAAAGGGAAAATTCTCTTCTCTTTTTATATATATTTTATTTATTGATTTTCAGAGAGAGAGAAGGGGAGGAGCAGGAAGCATCAACTTCCATATGTGCCTTGACCAGGCAAGCCCAAGGTTTCGAACCGGCAACCTCAGTGTTGCAGGTCAACGCTTTATCCCACTGCGCCACCACAGGTTAGGCCATATTTGGTACTTTTAATTGCACAGATAGAACTCAGCTGATCCTGGTAGGTCAACCAGATAGCACAATATGTGTTTTCTTATGTAACACACACTTGAAAAACATAACCTTATCTGTAATGTCTCCCCACCAAAAAAGAATCATTTAATATGAATTTATCCAGATTTTGATTTACAGTTCTGTTTATAGACAGAGGAGCAAGTTTAAAAGGTGCCAAGAGAAAAAAAACCCAACAAATAAAAAAGCAGAAAGTGGAACATTCTGCTGGACGATAGCCTAATCTCTTCAACAGGTCAAGGAGTAAAATGGGGTCTTTGTTAGGGTAAAAGAGACTGGAGACACACAACCAGGTTAAATGCACAAAGTTTTAGAAACCAGTGTGTTGGGAAAACAGCTGTGTTAGGCTTGGTCGCTTGTACTTTGCATGATTAGTGCATGAGCACATGGTGGAGCCACGTGTGGATAGTCTATGTAAGGCTATGGGTCAGGGGTTGGGAACCTATGGGCAGATGTGGCTCTTTTGATGGCTGCATCTGGCTCGCAGACAAATCTTTAATTTAAAAAAAAAACGTTAAAAATATAAAACATTCTGGCCCTGGCCGGTTGGCTCAGTGGTAGAGTGTCAGCCTAGCGTGCAGGAGTCCTGGGTTCAATTTCCGGCCAGGGCACACAGGAGAAGCACCCATCTGCTTCTCCACCCCTCCCCCTCTCCTTCCTCTCTGTCTCTCTCTTCCCCTCCCACAGCCAAGGCTCCATTGGAGCAAAAAGTTGGCCCAGGCACTGAGGATGGCTCCATGGCCTCTGCCTCAGGTGCTAGAATGGCTCTGGTTGCAACAGAGCAATGCCCCAGATGGGCAGAGCATCGCCCCCTGGTGGGCATGTCAGGTGGATCCCGGTTGGGCACATGCTAGAGTCTGTCTGACTGCCTCCCCATTTCCAGCTTCAGAAAAATTAAAAAAAAAAAAAAAAAAAAAAAAAAAAAATATATATATATATATATATATATATATATATATATATATATATATATATATAAAACATTCTCGTGTATTACAATCCATTCATTTCCTACCACTCATGTTCATGGTTGCTGGTGGCTGGAGCCAATCACAGCTGTCCTCCGGGACAACACCAAATTTTTATTGGATAATGCGTAATGTACACAGGTCATTGTATGGCTCTCACGGAATTACATTTTAAAATATGTGGCGTTCATGGCTCTCTCAGCAAAAAAGGTTCCCGACCTCTGCTATGGGTGCTTGCCCTCAGGGTGCATAGAAGATTGCGGATTGCCTGCCCACCACTGCAAGGGGCCGTTTTGCTGTTTGTTTGCCCACTGCCATGAGAAGAGGTTTTCCCCTGCCTGTTTGCTCGTCTGCTGTTGTGAGACTCTATTAAATAGGAATAGCCCATCGCTTTTTCGCTCTGCAGTTTCTCTACTGTCTGTCTGAATCCAATGTGGACCTGCCTGACCTTGACCACCAGCATTACACAGTGCAAAAGATATCTTTGACTACTGGGGAAAATTTGAATAGGGCGTATTTGATCCAACATTTGATAAAATGAAAATATTGACATGGAAGTATAATTCACTGCAAAAAGGAAGTTCAAATCAAAAGTATACACATCGTGGTTTCATTTTGGTTAAAATACATATTTTATATGCATAACAAAACATTTGGGAAGTGCTAGCAGTGACAATGACAATGTGTTTATATTTTATTTTTGCTGTATTATCTAATATCTAATCTGCATTATCTAATTTTCTATGATATGCTTATGTTTGTAGTAGGAAAACATTATTTTAAGAATTGCATAGCCTGACCAGGCGGTGGCACAGTGAATAGAGCATTGGACTGGGATGCAGAAGACCCAGGTTTGAGACTCTGAGGTCGCCAGCTTGAGCGCAGGCTCATCTTGTTTGAGCAAAAGCTCACCAGTCACTGGCTCAAGCAAGGGGCTACTTGGTCTGCTGAAGGCCCATGGTCAAGGCAATCAATGAGAAAGCAATCAATGAACAACTAAGGTGTCGCAACAAAAAAATGATGATTGATGCTTCTCATCTCTCTCCCTTCCTGTCTGTCTGTCCCTATCTATCCCTCTCTCTGACTCTCTCTCTGTCTCTATAAAAAAAAAATTAAAAAATTTAAAAAATTGCATGAAAGCCAAACTTCTTAACCTACCATCCAAAGCTTTCCCTATCAGCCCTGGCCAGTTGGCTCAGTAGTAGAGCAGCATCAGCCCAGTGTGTGGAAGTCCCGGTTGGAAGTCCTGGGTTCAATCCCCAGTCAGGGCACACAGGAGAAGCGCTCATCTGGTTTTCCACCCTTCCCCCTCTCCTTCCTCTCTATCTCTCTCTTTCCTTCCCGCAGCCAAGGCTCCACTGGAGCAAAGTTGGCCTGGGAGCTGAGGACGGCTCCATGGCCTCCACCGCAGGTGCTAGAATGGCTCCGGTTACAGTAGAGCAATACACCAGATGGGCTGAGCATCGCCCTCTGGTGGGCATGCTGGGTGGATCCCAGTTGGGCGCATGCGGGAGTCTGTCTCTCTGCTTCCCCACTTCTCACTTCAAAAAAATACAAAAAAAAACCAAAGCTTTCTCTATCACTGCCCCCCATCCTGCACTTGTCCAACCTGCTCTGCCATTCGCCTCGGAGCCCAGACTGGCTGCTCATTGCCCCTCACCTTTGCACACACCTTTCCTCCCACCTCCTCCCCTTCCCTTCCCCACTTCTCCTCCTTATCTCTTTTGTTGAGGCCTGTCCTAAACTTGCCTCCTCTAAGCACCCTTTGCCCTAAGGCCTCAGCTTGCTCATTGGTAAAAGGAAGGTAATAATACTCATCTCATGGGATGCTGCAGGGGTTAAGTTAAATTGCTAGCCATAAAACACCTGGTACTGGGAGTGACTGGCCGGAAAGTCTGGAGCTCACCTTCCTCTGACTCAGGGACTGCTTGGTCTAGAGATCATCTTAATGACAGACTGGTCTTCATTCCATTGTACATTTCACTTTCCCAGTTTAAACTAGCACTGAGCCAGGGGCCCACACAGAGCCCAGGCAGGATTCTGGGTCTCCGTAGCTGCCTCACCCATGCCCATGGCACCTGACCTGCTCTCGTTCCTACTCTCCCACTCAGTCCTGCTGTGTGACCAGTGGACAAGGTCCCGAGGGCAGCTGGTCTGCGTTAGCCCTAGCCAGTCTGCCTTCAAGGGAAACACCTGGATCCAACTTAGGTCCCTACTCGGAGGTCTTGGGCAAAACTGTTTGCCTTCACTTTCTCCTGATAGTAGCTAAGTAAGAGCAGCTGCCTGTGGACCCAGAAGCCAGTTCCAGAAGGGTGAGGGGTAAGTGGCTCCAAATTCTTTCTGAACCTCAGTGCACAGGAGGGGTCTTCATAGGCTCCAGCCTTGGCTGGGACCCTTCCCATTGAAGAGTCCCTGTCCCCACCCCCACAGCCTTCATTCAGAGAGTCAGACAGTGCAGTCAGTGCCAAGGCCAAAGCTGCCGGGAAGGCCTTTCCCAGGCCACTGGCTGGACTTCTCCTCCCTATGGGAGTGAACCCCTCCCTTAGCCCATACCCAACCCAATGCCTCGAGTGGGTCCTGCTGCTGCTAGGATACTCCTTGAGAGCCCTCACTGTGGGCACTAGAAATGGTCCCTGCTCTGCTTCTGGTCAGATGGAAAAGCACCTTCACTTAAATGTTAACTGAAAAATGCAGAATTCAAAACTGTATGTATCATGAGGCCTCCAACACTGAAAGAAACACACCAAGACATTGATGGTCACGACCTCTGGGTGACGAGTGATTTCCCTCCTGATTTATACTTACCGGTGCCTCACCCACTTTCTATACTAAGCACACCTGTCAGGAAGGGGATGAAAAAGAGGGAAAAAAGTGTGGAGAAAGAGAAAGAAAACAGATAGAAAAAGAAATGCAGAGGCAAAGAGAAGATGGAAAGGCAGGAAGAGGAATGTGTCCGGTGGCTCAGGTTGGGCCACACAGTCTCTGCTTGCAAACCCCACCCCCTTCAGGCATTCCCCTCACACCTAGTGGGCATTACCTCCTCCGACATGGACCCCACCTTCGGCCTGCATCTTGGACAGCCTCTCCTTCATGCCACTGATGTTGCTGTGCAGTCCCCAGGCGCTGCAGAGCTTGGGCAGACTGTCTTCCTGGCTGCCCAGCAAGGAGCTCTCCGGAGCGTCCAAGGGACAGAATGCTGCCTGCAATGGGGTCACATTGTTGAGAAGACGGTGGAGAAGAGAGCGGCCAAGTGCCATCGTGCCAGCCCTGCCCTTTCTGGGAAACTGATGTGGTTGGCTACACCAAAGCCTCGCCCTTGCCTGGCCCCAAAGGACGGAAAGTCACAGAGATGGGAGAAAGGATCATGGAGACATGGAGGCCAGGCTGCCAACTGCTTCTTCGGTGGTTCTTTACTTTGAGGTAGGTCCTCCGTTTTCTTTTTCTTTTTTTTTAAATTAAGAGTGCCTCGTGTTTGCAGTGAAACAATGTTTTAAAAGTCCTCTTCAAAATTAAAATTGAGAGCCTAAAAATATCTTTTGAAATGTTATTGCCTGGTGAAAATCCAGGAATCACTACAATGGTAGCCTCTGGTATTTAGAGGAGGACTCACTGAACTGAGCCACCCATTTGTGTTCAGAGGAAGAAATGCTGACCCGGAGAGCGGGAGGACTTGGTTAAAGTTGCACAGGTAGAGAGTTTGGAGGTGGGGGTGGGGACTCGGGGCATGTTGAGAGCAGGGCTTCCCTCTGTGCCAGATTGTTTGAACCTGGCTCTTTGAATCTCACTGGCTATGTGGTCTGGGTCAAGTTACTCTACCTCCCTACATTTAGCATCTTCACTTCCACACTGTGGGCAGTAATCCTAATTACCACTTAAGGTTACTTTTGAAGATTATAGGAGAGAATATAAAGTGTCTGGCATGTAGAAACTATTATCTATGATTATTATTTTGGACCAGCTTCTCAAAGTATGCTCTGTGAACCCCTGGGGTTCTTTAATATATTTTGACTCCACCGACCCCCTGCAAAGTGGGTCCAACTCAAAAGTGTAAGAGGGAAGCTGATGGACTCTAATGAAACCTAGTGTGAAAAGTTTGTTGATACAAATCTGAAAAGACTACATATTGTGTGATTCCAACTATGTGGCATTCTGGAAAAGGCGAAACTGGAGACATAAGTGAAAAGATCAGTGGCCAGGGGTTTGGGGGGGAGGTGGGAGGGAGACTAGGTGGAGTCCTGGGGGGTGGGGAGACAGTCAAACTATTCTATATGATACTGTAATGGTGGATACATGTCATTATACATTTGTTGAAAACTATAGAATGTACAACACAAAGAGTACACCCTACTGTAAACTATGGACATTATAAGTTAAAGATGTATCAATATTGGCTCATCAATAAGAACAAATGTACTGCTTTAATACAATATGCTAATAAGTAGGGATAGGACGAAGTGGTATATAGAAACTCTCTGTACTTTTCACTCAAAAAAATTTTAAATGTATTTGTTGACTTTAGATAGAGAGTAAGGGATAGAGAGAGACAGAAACATCAATCTGTATATGTTTCTGGATGTGTCCTAACCAGGATTCAAATAAGCAACCTTTGTGTATCAGGACTATGCTCTACCAGGGGTCTCCAAACTTTTTACACAGGGGGCCAGTTCACTGTCCCTCAGACCATTGGAGGGCTGCCAAATACAGTGGTCCTCTCACTGACCACCAATGAAAGAAGTGCCCCTTCCAGAAGTGCAGTGGGGGCTGGATAAATGGCCTCGGGGGGCCGCATTGCGGCCCGCGGGTCATAGTTTGGGGACGCCTGCTCTAAACCAACCAAGCTATTCAGTCAGGGCTCCACCCAATTTTTGTGTAAACCTAAAACTGCTAAAAAAAAAAAGTCTATTTTTAAAAATGTTTATTAATATGGTTTCAGATTCCACACTGCAATTAAGTAACTGCCACTTGTTGAGTTTTTGTGTGGTATCCAAGAAAAGCATCCATACTTATCTGAAAATGCTAATAAGCTACTCTCTCTTGCAACTACATATCTATATAAGGCTGGATTTTCTTGATATACTTCAACCAAATCAATATGTAATAGAAGACTGACTACAGAAGCAGATAGGAGAATCCAGCTGTCTTCTAGTAAGCTTGACACTAAAGAGATTTGTAAAAATTTAAAACAGTCACTCTTCTCACTAAATTGTTTTGTTTTGGAAAATATAGTTATGTCTCATAAGAATTATTTATGTTAATTATGTAATGGATTACTTGCTTTTTTAAAAAAAAATTTTAATGTTTTGCCTGACCTGTGGTGGCGCAGTGGATAAAGCGTTGACCTGGAAATGCTGAGGTCGCCGGTTCGAAACCCTGGGCTTGCCTGGTCAAGGCACATATGGGAGTTGATGCTTCCAGCTCCTTCTCCCCTTCTCTCTCTCTATCTCTCCTCTCTCTCTCTCTCTGTCTCTCCCTCTCCTCTCTAAAAAACTGAATAAATAAAAAATAAATAAATAAAAAGAAAAAAAAATTTAATGTTTTATTGATTTTAGAGAGGGAGGAAAGGAGAGAGACAGACAGAGATGACAGGAACATTGATCTGTTCCTGTATGTGCTCTGACCGGGAATCAAACTGACAACCTCTATGCTTCACAATGCTCTCGCCAACCAAGCTATCTGGTCAGGGCACTTGCTTTTATTTTTAAATGGATTAGTAGATATACATTTTGAAATTTTTTTAAGTTTTAATTTCTTTTTTTTAAGAGAGAAAGAGACAGGAAGGGAGAGAAATGAGAAGCATCAACTTGTGTTTTCGGCACTTTGGTTGTTAATTGATTGCTTCTCATACGTGCTTTGACCATGGGGCTCCATTGAGCCAGTGACCCCTTTCTCAAGTCAGTGACCTTGGAATCATGTCAATGATCCCATCCTCAAGCCAGCAACTCTGCAATCAAACTGGAGAGCCTGAGCTCAAGCCGGATGAGCTCTCACTCAACCAGCGACGTTGGGGTTTCAAACCTAGGACCTCAGTGTCCCAGGTCGACACTCCACTGTACCACCACCTGTTAGGCACAGCTTTAATTTCTAATAGAGAAAATATCAATAGATAAACCTATATAAACAAATGCTTTTGGGAGGTTCTTAATAATTTTTCAGAAGGTGTAAGTCACTGGTTTGGGCAAAGCCAGGCCAGGCTCTGTGGATAGTCCCTGGAGCGTTTCCCAAGCTGCTGCGCCTTTCTGCCAGGCCTCAACCATCCCTACCCATGGCTCTGAAGGCATGTGTCTCGCTCATGTTCCCATTAGTGTGTGGGTGCGGAGGGGGAATAGGATCAAGAACTGGAAGCCGACTGAGTCTGTCCTCTTCAGTCCCACTCTGAGCCACTGCAGGGGTAAAGTTAGAGACAGTGGGGTTTTCCTCAGGGAGTGGGCTGTGGGAAGGACTAGAGGGGTGCTGGTTTTAGCAGAAGGCGCCTCAGCCCCAGGCCTCCCCCCACGGTCCAAGAACACACCAACCCACCCTCAGCCGGGCCCAGCAGGCGTTTTCTTGAGAGCCTCACCAGGAACTTAGTGTGCTGGTTGTTCTTGATGTACTTGTAGAACCTGAGAAGCTGTTTTGCCTCCAACTCCGAGAAGAGGGAGACGAATCGCCACAGCTTCCTGCAGGGGAGAAACCTGAGGCTGAGGGAGGCAGAGCTCAGCCTCTGCCCTTCAGCATCTGTCTGGCGGCCAGGATGCACCCAGGGAGAAATGGGCCACGTGCTGCCTCCTTGGTTTTCAGTTGGGGGCATGGAGATACGGGGTTTTTCAGACCTTGTGTACCCCATCCTGGTGATGAGCATCCATACCACACAGTCATTGTTCAATCAGAAGTCATTCTCCTCAGGGATGGGGGAATGACCTGGGAGTTTTCTGTCCACTGTGGGTACAACCATGGGGAACCAATGCTGCCCTGAGTGAGTAGAGAGCCCTGCTCTTTCCACCCCGTCCTCACCATGCCCACTCCAGGATCCCAACTCTCTCATAAAGATGAAGGATGAGGGGGTCTTGACTGCGGTGTGGCCTTCAATGTAGAGGGGGTGCCCCAGGAGTGGGTGTAGTGGGAAGGGCAAGGACGCTGCCCTACTTTTTCCAGTGCTTGATCTCCCAAGCTCGGCAGTAATGCTGCAGGAAGGTGTTGATGTGGTCGCCGAGGACCACCAGGCTCTGCTCCATGTACTTGAGTTTCTTCTTCTGGGGAAGGTCCTTGGGCAGGTACAACTTTCGCAGGAACTTCTTTAATGGCCTTAGATATTCTTTACACTGAAGGGGCAACAGGTGAAGTGAGGGGCCACTGGAGAAAAGCAGTGGCAGACGGGCAGCCCCAAGTAACTAGCAGGTTGGTCCAGATGTCACCCTTAGGACCCAGGAAGGGTTACATGTGTTCAGTGGGGTGGCTGCAGTCAATGTCTTACCCCACTTCTTTCTCGAGAGGATGACAACTGGGGGATGAGCTGTGGATCTGAGGCCTGCCAATTTCTGACTCAGGTTTCCTGACTGGTGGGGAACAGGGGACAGGGTCCCGGGATGGCTCTTTACTCACAATTCTGAAGGTACACTGGTCCAGGCCCTTGGCCTGGCACACAAGTGAGCCTCTAGCAGGGACGGTGCTGGAGCTCCCCTCTGAGCAGAGTGTATCCATCACCTGGGAGGAGGCAGGGTTGGAGGTCAGAGGGTTTGGGCTACAGCTCGTGAGGGGCAATGCTGGACAACCACTGATCCAAATGCCGACCAAAGCCCTTTTCTGTTTCCACTGTGAACTTTTCCTTGACCCAGCACTGAGACGAGTGAGCCTGAGCCCAGAACCTGTCTCTGAGAATCCCTGCTTAGAAAACCTAGAATGTCCAAACCATTTTTTAAAATAATAATTATAGCATAGTACACTAGCTAACTTTTCAAAGCATGTGATAAACATTAACTCATTTTATTCCCCCACAAGTCCTATGAGCTTAGATATCATTATCCCTGGTTATATACAAGACTACTGTCATCAGTCCTTGGAGGAATGGGCAGGGATTCGTTTACCGAGTGCCTAAGCCCCAGGCCCACTTCTTTCTCTCCCTGACCTTTAGCATCATGCCACTCTAATGGGCACTCAGAAAAATGTGTGGTGATGGTAATGATGAGAAGGAATTTGCTGACAGAAGTGGGATAAAAAAAATCTAATTAATGAAGACAAAGTGATTGTGAAATAATACTTGAAGTCAGAGCACAGAATTAGGTTGACATGGCTGGGTTTGCACCTGACCCTTTCAAAGCCTCTCAAAAAGTGAGCATTAGTTCCTGCCTGTGTTCAGGGCAAACAAGGAAGATCCAGGCCCAGACCATTCTGAAGAGAGAGATCAGGATAAGGGAGAGAGGTGGATGGACAGGGTACGAGACAAAGGCTCCTCCTAAGAGAGGGGACTCTGGCTGATCAACTTTATAAACATATCACACAACCACGTACACAAATGCATGTGCATGTGTACACACAGGAGAGACTTTGTTTCTTTATAACCAACAATCAATCCCCTTTACAGAAAACTTCCCACCATCTTGCAAGTAGTACACATCCTTTAAAGGGATCTATTTGAATGAATTAACCTTCTCTTGTTCTTTTGGCTTCTTGCTAACTCGTGCACCTCACCAATTTTCTGTCCTCTTCCTTGAATTTCATAGTCTCTGCTTTCTAAAACCAGCCCCATGTGGATCCTCCCTTCCTCCCTTCCTCTCACCCCCAGCCCCATGTCACCTTTGCTAAAGGCTTGTCCCCTTCCCCTCCTTGCCCATCTGAGGGCTCCATCACAACAGGTGTGCTGGTGGGCTCCAGAGTGGCACTCCTCACGTCCCCTCAGGCTCTGACCTACTGCTTCTGTGACCCTGGTGTCTCAGGGAGTGGACAGGGTGGGTCTAGAACTCAGGTGAAAACCATGGCAACTACCAACACAGAACCCAGCCCCCTCCCCCTTCCAATCTCTCATTCTTCAGGGTGACCACCAGCCTTCTCCTTCAACTGGGAACTGGACTAAAAAAGTGAGCAAGGTGTACTGGGGAGACCCAGGACTTAGAGTGCACAGCTGGCCAGGAGATGCCGGCACCCCTTTTCCCAAGAGGGTCAGGTGCTGTGGATTTTGAAAACTGGTAAGGCTTCCAAAGAAATTTTCCTGCATGACCATTCATGCCGCCTCAGTTACACTGTGGGCTCTCTGAGAGTGAGGACCAGGATTTTAACAGTCCTTTCCGGATTTGAAATGAAGGACTAGAAGGTCCTGAGAAAATGGAATACAGCCAATCACTATTGAGCTAGAGCTTCTCTTCTATCCCCAGTGGCCTCTGAGATGTTAAACCCAATTGTGTTGGGTGTTGGTTGTTAGTTGGTTTGTGGTGGTGTTTTTAGGGGTGTGTACAAAAATACTAGCCACCATGTATTATCTCAATAAACCCTCAAAACAGCCTTACCTGAGGTAAGGTACCAGTAGAGGTCCCATTTCATAGAAGAGGAGTTGCCTTATATCCGCAGCCAATAAGTGGGGCGTGGCGATTTCAGAGTTTCAGTCGGATTCTGAAAGCTCTGGATTTTCCCACAGGCACCGCCCTCTGGGGATCTGGGTAGGTGTTCTCCTAGCCCCTCTGGGCCATAGATCTTCAGGGGCACTCCCTTGAGAACGTGGCAACGGTGCCCCCTTGCATCCTTCATCAGTTCACTCTGCAGGTTAGTAAGACCATTGCAGCCTTGGTTTACTTACTTAACCTGCATTTCCTTCCCTGGAAGGCTGAACTCCATCTCCAGCCCCCTGCCATCGTGTGGTCTGGGTCCGGGGTCCCATTTACCCCACCCAGTTTAGCCCTTATTCTTCTGCACTGGGTGGGACCACCATCCTCCAATTGAACGGAACCTGGGGCTTGGGTCCTGCCACTCTGTCCCCAGACCTCCTCCTCACCATCTGACAGAGGTACCTGTACATGATGGGGACATTGTGGCTCTTGGCGTATTCAAAGGACAACGTGGTTTTGCTCCTAACTGGGAAGCTGTTCTCTCTCTCTCTCTCTCTCTCTCTCTCTCTCTCTTTTTGGATTTTTCTGAAGTGCAAAGCAGGGAGGCAGAGAGACAGACTCCCGCATGCGCCTGACCGGAGTCCACCCAACATGCCCACTAGGAAGCCATGCTCTGCCCATCTGGGGCATTGCTCTGTTGTGGCTGGAGCCATTTAGTGCATGAGGCAGAGGCCATGGAGCCATCCTTAGCCTCAAGGCCAACTTTGCTCCAGTGGAGCCTTGGCTGTGGGAAGGGAAGAGAAAGATAGAGAGAAAGGAGAGAAGGAAGGGTGGAGAAGTAGATGGGCGCTTCTCCTCTGTGCCTTAGCTGGGAATCGAACCCAGGACTTTCACATGCTGGGCTGATGCTCTACCACTGAGCCAACTGGCCAGGGCTGGAAGCTGTTCTCTGAGCATTAATTCAGAATTATTTTGCAGCTATTAAGGAGGATAATTATATTGGCAAGAGTGAAGGGAAGGAAGTCTCTCTTATACACTTCATTATGAGTGATAATTGGTAAATAATCTATGTAGTAATGGAAAATGGAAAATGTGTATTTTTTTAACCATTTCTATGAATTAGAACTAAAAAGAGAAGATGTATGTATTAGGGCTGTTACAATGGTGACAACTTAGAAACAATTGAAGTGTTATAAACACACGTGTTGCATGCCATTGAGTAGGCTCTGACTCCTGGCGACCCTATGAATGAGTGATGTCCACAGTGTCCTGTCTTCAACAGTCCTGCTCAGCTCAGCTCTTGAAGATTTAGGCATACGGCTTTTTTTTTTTTTTTTTTTTTGTGGCAGAGACAGAGATTCAGAGAGAGGGATAGATAGGGACAGACAGACAGGAAGGGAGAGAGATGAGAAGCATCAATTCTTCGTTGTAGTTCCTTAGTTGTACATTGATTGTTTTCTCATATGTGCCTTGACTGGGGGCTACAGTAGACCAAGTGACCCCTTGCTCGAGTCAGCGACTTTGGGCTCAAGCTGGTGAGCCTTGCTCAAACCCGATGAGCCCATGCTCAAGCTGGCGACCTTGGGGTTGCGAACCTGGGTCCTCCGCGTCCCAGTCCGACATTCTATCCACTGCGCCACCGCCTGGTCAGGCGGCTTATGGCTTCTTTTATGGAGTCAATCCATCTTCTATTTGGTCTTCTTTTCCTGCTGCCTTTTATTTTTCCAAGCATTATTGTCTTTTCCAAAGAACTCTGCTTTTTCATGATGTGCCTGAAGTAGAACAGCTTTAGTTTTGCCATTTTTGCCTTCAGTGATGTTTCAGGCTTCATTTGCTCTAGAACCCACTTGTTCATCTTTCTGGTAGTCCAGAGTATCCATAGAGCACTGCTCCAACATCATATTTCAAATAAATAATATTTTTTCTATCAGCCTTCTTCACTGCTCAACGTTCACATCCATACATAGTAACTGGGAACATGAGGGTGTGAATGATCTTAACCTTGATCTCAAGTGACATATCTTTGCTCTTGGTAATCTTTCCTAATTCTTCCTTTGCTGCCCTTCTGAGTCTCAGTCTTCTCTTGATTTCTTGGCTACAGTCTCTATTTGAATTGATGACTGAACCAAAGTAAACAAAATCTTTAACAATTTCAATGTCTTGCCCTGGCTGGTTGGCTCAGTGATAGAGCATCAGCCCAGCATGTGGAAGTCACAGGTTCGATTCCCAGCCAGGGCACACAGAAGAAGCGCCCATCTGCTTCTCCACCCTTCCCCCTCTCCTTTCTCTCTATCTCTCTCTCTTCCCCTTCCACAGCCAAGGCTCCATAGGAGCAAAGTTGGCCTGGGCACTGAGGATGGCTTCATGGCCTCTGCCTCAGGTGCTAGAATGGCTCCAGTTACAACAGAGCAATGCCCCAAATGGGCAGAGTATCACCCCCTAGTGGGCATGCCAGATGGATCCTAGTTGGGCACAGGCGGGAGTCTGTCTCTCTGCCTCTCTGCTTCTCACTTCAGAAAAAAAAAAACAAAAATAAAAATTTCAGTGTCTCCTTTGTCTATATTTAAGTTGTGTATTTCTTCTGTAGTCATGATTTTTGTCTTATTAATGTTCAAATGCAGTCCTTGTTTGGCAATTTCTTCTTTCACTTTTATCAGAAATCATTTCAAATCATGGCTACTTTCTGTCAGTAAGATTATGTCATCTACATATCTTAAGTCATTGATATGTCTTCTACCAAGTTGTACTCCTTCCTTGAGTGTAGCCCAATTTTTCACATGATGTTCTGCATATAGATTAAACAAATGGGGAGATATAATGCACACTTATTTGATACCTTTGTCTATAGGAAACCATTCTGTTACTTCATATTCTGTCCTGACAGTGGCTTCCTATACACAATACAGGTTACACATCAGGACAGTCAAGTGCTGAGCCATGCCCTTTCAGACCAACTTAACCTTCTGAAATTCTTCGTAGCATTTCAGTATCCAATGAATGTTTGCAATTTTTTTGCACTTTTAATTTTTCAATTAGTTTAGTTTTAATATTATTTTGTATTGGTTTCAGGTGTACAGCATAATGATCAGACAGTCATTTATCTTACAAAGTGTTTTCCTGATAGTTCTAGTACCCACCTGGCATCATACATAGTTATCACAATATTATGAACTATATTCCCTATACTGTACTTACATCTCTGTGAATACTCTGTAACTACTAATTTGTACTTTTTTAGTCCCTTCACTGTTTTCACCTAGTCCCCCGACTCCTCCCTTCTAATACCCACTGGTTCACTCTGTGTGTCTTTTGAGTCTGTTTCAATTTTGTTTGTTCATTTATTTTGTTCTTTAGATTCCACATATAAGTGAAGTCATCTGGTATTTGTCTTTCTCTGATTTATTGCACTGAATATGTTTGCAATTTGATCTCAAGTGCCTCTTTTTTTTTTTTTAATCTATCTCGAACTTCTGACATTTCCTGCTCTATATAAGGTAGGAGCCTTTGTTGCATCACCTTGAGTATCACTTTACTTGCATGAGAAATTAGAACAATGGTCCTGTGGTTGCTACCATCCTTGGCAACTTGTTTCTTGAAGATTGAGATATATTGAACATTTCTAGTCTGTAGTCCATTGTTTTGTTTTCCATATTGTTGACTTATTCTTGACAAATTCAGTCTTTGTGTCTTGAAATAATTCTATTGGTATCCCATCTACCCCTGGTAATTTGTTTCTTTCCAATACTTTCAGGGAAGCTTTCACTTTGCTTTCTAGAATTACAGGTTCTTCCCATAGGAATCTCCTTTAAAGATATCTGTCATCCTTTTTTCTTCTTTTTTTTTAATTTTTAAAATTTTTTTTAAAATTTTATTTATTCATTTTTAGAGAGGAGAGAGAGAGACAGAGAGAGAGAAGGGGGAAGAGCTGGAAGCATCAACTCCCATATGTGCCTTGACCAGGCAAGCCCAGGGTTTCCAACCAGCGACCTCAGCATTTCCAGGTCGACACTTTATCCACTGCGCCACCACAGGTCAGGCTGTCATTCTTTTTTTTTTTCTGTGTGACTTTTCAGTGTGTTGTTTCCATCATCTCTTTATTTCTCCTGATCACATAATTATCCTTCCTAGTCTAGGTTTGAATTTCCCTTTATTTCTTGAATCTTCTGTAGTGAGTTCTTGTTTTTCCTCTTTTGTTGTTCTCCTCCATCTCTTTACATTGACTATTGTAATAGTTCTCTATCTCTATGTGATAATCCTTGAAAAACTGTGTTCAGGATTCTAACTCTGTTATCAATAAGATAGGGTAAATAAGGTGTGTTACCCATACTTAAAAACACTGCTCTCTTAAATACTTTATTTTAATTTTTATTTATTGATTTTAGCAAAAGAGAGAAGGACACAGAGAGAGAGACAGGAACGTGAACCTATTCCTATATGTGCCCTGACCAGGGATCAAACTGGCAATCTCTGTGCTTCGGGATAATGCTCTAAACCAGCGGTAGTCAACCTGGTCCCTACCGCCCACTAGTGGGCGTTCCAGCTTTCATGGCGGGCAGTAGCAGAGCAACCAAAGTATAAATAAAAAGATAGATTTAACTATAGTAAGTTGTTTTATAAAGATTTATTCTGCCAAACAGTGAAAATCCAACATAAAGTACTTGGTAAGTAATTATTATTATATGTTTTAATTTGCTGTAACTCTGCTTTATAAATTTTATAAAGTAAAGTTACTTCCCTACTTTATAAATCACCATTACTGTGGAACCGGTGGGCGGTTAGAAAATTTTACTACTAACAGAGATACAAAAGTGGGCAGTAGGTATTAAAAGGTTGATTACCCCTGCTCTAACCAATGGAGCCATCTGGCCAGGACTGCTCTATTAAATATTAAAGTTAAAATTAATTTAAAAAATACTTTACTACTAAAATGCTGCTGGTTATTAAAATGCTGTTCTATATAATATTAATTAAAAATTAAACTATTATATATAATACTAATTAAAAAATTTAAAATTTACATTATTATTCTATAGTTAATGACTTGGAAAACAGTACCTAACACATGTACAGTACAGTATATATTTATATATGCATAGAAAAATGTCTTAGAAGATATGCTTCAAAATATCAAGTGTGATTTTCACTTTCTTTGCATATTGTTTTAATTTAAAAAAATAATATGCTTTACATTTATAGTCAGATAAAAAGGAGACTGATCATTTTTAAAAGCTACTCATAATGAATAAATATCATTTAAAATGTTATATAATACTAACTTTAAAAATAGAACCCAAATGAGTATTGCATTATAAGTCACAATTAAGTAAGTGGACATGGATATGAACCAAGACTAGAAGAAACAGTTAAAAAAGAAACAAGGAATTGGATGAATGGATAGATAAATAGATACCTATTTCTCCCCCTGCCCCAAATAATATGTACAATTCAGAAGGGGGGAATAGGTGTCAGAACCTCAAAGATTTTCTGTCCCTGCCTGCTTCCTTTGCCACCCCCACCCCCATTTTCCCTCTCAGAGCCTCTAGCAAGTCCCAGACTCTGGATGCCTGCCCTATTCCCACAATGGTTTTATTATCAACCACAGGGAGAAGCCTGAAGAGACAATCAAACCTAACAGTAGCCAGGAATAATAAATAGCTCCACACTCAACTGTGAACTAAGAGAAAACAAAAACCCATTGCCTTTGGGAGACATTCTTCAAATTCCAATTGGTCAGTACAAAATTACTCTATGGGGCAAGTCAACTCATTCAACAGAGTCATTCTTCTAATATGTAATTTTTTAGAAACGCTTTGTGCCATATACTTTGGGAAGGTAGGGATAGAAGTAGAAGGGGGGTAGTGGGAGTGTTCAATTGTCCGCCCACTGCTTTATGCAGGTTGGCATGTTCCTGAATTGGTAGGAACTGGTTTCATAATCATTTTGTCTCATCTGCACTCCTCAGTGCACATGATAGTATGGTAAGGTACCAAAGAATTGAAGAATTAATATTTTAGGAGAAAGAGTCAGGTTTTTTGCTCTCTCCTTTTTGTAGAGAGTGAGGGAGTTTTCCTGGCTTGCAGAGACATACTGTGTAGAAAACCTCCTTTACTAGGAAGCTTAAAGGGCATTTTATAATTTGGGCTAAGCATACAGAAAGATTTTGTAAATATGATTTTTATACTTGTGTGTGATTTGCACCAACTCAGGATGGACGACAGCATTGTGTTATAAATAGAGAGATTTTGTGCCAGGTATTGAGTGGAAGTGGAAAGGAAACTTGGATCCCCACCCCCAGCCCCACCCCGCACCTGTGAGGAAGAGAATAAACAGCCCAGTTGGGGAGGGGATTAAGTGAAGCCCTCTAAGCCTTTCCTTTCCCTTTCTTTCTTTCTTTAATGGTCCATTCACAACCTTATCCCCTGGCCCATGTAGGTTCCCCCTCCCATTTTGAAGGCATATAGTTAATGTATATACCTCTAGAACAGAGATGGGCAATCTTTTGAGCTTGGTGTGTCAAAATTTGCCAAAAAACCGAGCATAATTCAGGTGGTGTGTCACTTCGAGAAAAAAACCCATAATTTCATATATTTATAGTTTAGATAACAAAATGTATAATTGTAATATATAACTGTATTTAATTAAACCAAAAACTAATTCTTTTAAATTTCTTTTCTTTTTTTAATTTTTTTTTACAGAGACAGAGTGAGATTCAGAGAGAGGGATAGATAGGGACAGACAGACAGGAACAGAGAGAGATGAGAAGCATCAATCATTAGTTTTTTGTTGAGACACCTTAGTTGTTCATTGATTGCTTTCTCATATGTGCCTTGACCGTGGGGCTACAGCAGACTGAGTAACCCCTTGCTCAAGCCAGTGACCTTGTGTGAGCTTTGCTGATGAGCTTTGCTCAAACCAGATGAGCCCATGCTCAAACTGGCGACCTTGAGGTCTCGAACCTGGGTCCTCCGCATCCCAGTCCGACGCTTTATCCACCACGCCACCGCCTGGTCAGGCCAAACACTAATTATTTAACTAACCTGCTTAGTGACTTCTTTGTTCATCTGTCAGTCGGTTTCTCTTGTTGGTCTTGATAATATTTAACTTGTATGAGGTGCCATGAACTAAGATAAGTGAGGGGGAGTGGGAATTCTTTAACTAACCTGCCTATTAGTGACTTTTTTGTTGCTGAATTTCATTGGCTAAATCTTCAATTGAAGGTTGGTATTTTGTACACTTTAAGCCCAAGCAAGCACTACCAACTTCATCTGTCAATCTGTTTCTTTTGTTGCTTTTGATATTATTTAACGCTGAGAATAAGGATAAGGTCTCACAAAAGTACGTAGAGGGAAAAATTATGAGTAAAGCCATTGCTATATTTTTCAGGGTGCTAAAAGTGTCTGGTAATAGGTTCCAGGCACTCCAAATTTCCTGTTCGTAGCGGCACTCCTCTTGATTCTCCAAGCGGCACCTTTCCAGATTCTCAAGCTTTGACATCAAGTCAACAAACACCTGAGCCCAGATACTGTCTTGAAATTCTGCAAGTTGCATCTTATGTAAATTAAGATGGCTGCCGCTATTTCTAGTGGTGGGAAACAGCACCCATAGCAAGGCCCTCGCCTCTCTTAGCCTCCCCCTCACTTATCTCAGTAATGATGGTCAATTAGAAATCCACAACACCCCAGAACAGTAGATTGGATCATGGTTGCTATGGTTATGTGGTTGCTGGTAATGGCGATCACAGGGCCCCCAGAGATGCGTCCCCCGGGGCATTCCACTCACTGCTCCACCAGCCAAGTGAGGTCAAAGATCCCCTAACAGCCTAACCGGAAGTCCCAGAACTAGACGCTCTGTGCTGGAGTTCTGTTGTTTTGGCTTACAGACCTCCGGCACAGAGTGTCTACACTACAGCAAATGTTTTCTCCCCGGCTACTGCATCTGACCATGCAGGAGCCAAGGGTGAAATGTTTTTCTCAGTATGCGGCCCCACACCAGATGAACACTAGAAAATTTGGAAATGTCTTTTAATATGTAAAACAACATTTTTCACTATTGTGTTACCTTGTAAGTTTTAATGTGTAGAAATTTTTTTTATAAATCCTATAGACAAATGAATTGCTAATGAATTGTGTCATCTCCCCTCCCCCCTCCGCCAACATGTATGTGATCAAAGGTATATAACCTGCCCCAGGGCTATAGTCTGGATGGCACAATTTGGGTCAGCTGTGCCCTATGTTAGTCATCATATGTGACTGGCATATTAATAAATCTCCTCCTTTAATAAAACTCCTTAAAAATTCATTTGGACTTGGTGTCTCTATGTAAACCCAGCGGAACAGTACTTTACAACAATAGAGCTCACAAAATTTTATTGTATGCCCTGAATTCAGTGGACGTGGAAAACCATTCTTAGCATCTACTTCCTCTAATAGATTTGAAGACCCTTCTCTCTCTCCAGGTTAAACAGTGTCTCAGAGCTGGCCTGTGGTGGCACAGTGGATAGAGTGCTGACTTGGAACACTGAAGTACCCGGTTTGACGTCCTGCGTTTGCCCGGTCAAGGCTCATACAACAAGCAACCAATGAACAACTAAAGTGAAGCAACTACTTCTCATCACCCACCCCTGCTCTTTAAAAACAACAAAAACAAACAAACAAAAACAATAAAACAGTGTCTCAAAGACTTTTACTCTCCAAAGAACTCTACTCTACTGTACTCTATCCCTTTCTTTGATAAGGGTATTTTGGCATTGCCCAAAGAAGCTTCTTGATTACCCACTTACTCAATTAGCATTGTATCAAGAATCTAAGAAAAGGAAAGGCATTCAAATTCCTGTCATAGCTGGAGAGCTAGATCTGCAGGGCCTGTGATAGTTCTTAACTGAGAGCCAAGGCATTCCTTCTCCAAGGCCACAAGGGTCTAAATCACTAATGCAGAGTCTCTTAACATGGGATTCACTATTGGGCTTGAGGGAGTCAACAGACCCTTTGAAAGTCTAACTAGCAAATCGTATGTGAGGGCCCCAGCCCTCATCAGATAATCACAGAGGTCTATAGCCCCATGGAAGTTAGAAGCCAGTGATCTAAAGAGGTTTAACCTGTCTGGCTTGTAGTATTACAGTGATAAAGCACCGACCTGGAATGCTGAGGTTGCAAATTTGAAACCCTGGGCTTGCCCCTCAAGGCACATACAACAAGCAAGGAGCAAGCAGTGAACAACAAATGTGAAGCAGCTATGAGTTGGAACTTCTCGCCTCCTGCCACCTCTCTCTTTCCTCTCTGTAAAATCATTAAATAAAATCTTTAAAGAAGTTTAACCTAAGGATATGCACCTTCTTCTGAGCAGCAGCTTTTCAGATGGGTCTTTAAAACTGAGCTTATGGAAACCTTCAAATAGAGACCCTAAGAAAAATGCCAGAAAGAGGGCTAGTCTGGAGAGAAGCAAGATGGAGGAAGAAGGCATGGAGATTTTAGGCCTAACTATCCATATTTCACACCCAACCCAAGAAATGAGGGACTAGGCGAAAGGCCAGTGAGGTCTTTGACTATGTCCAGTAAGACTAAGTTGTGTCCCCAGCCAGCAGCCTACACCCAGCCCTCACCAGTGGGAAGGAAGCTGACTCCTGTGCTGTGGCAAGGCCGAGAGCCTGTCAGGACACACCCGCAGTGACAGTGGAGGCCTTTCCCTCCCCCCTTGGCAGGACACAGGCACATCTCTGCATGCTGATCAGGAGCATCTTTGTCTCCCCTCCTCTCAGAATAGTTCTCAAAAATATTTGGTACTTTTTTCTTCACTCTGTCTGATATTTACTGTAGTTTTCTATTAATGGAGTCTGGCTTGATTTTACTTTTTTTTTTTTTTTTTTTGTAGCGATGTTTTAATTTATGTGCTCTAAAAATATCTTGTCAGGGCATCTTGTAGAATGGCATACTCAGAACTTCAGAGCATGTTTCTAAACAGTCTAATGATACGCAAGCTTCGGCAGTCATGTCAGATTGCTGGGCCTGGTGATTTCTACTTGTTTTTTTCTGGAAGTCTTTTTTTCTAAAATGGGATTCAGGGAGGTGAGCAGGAGAGAATTGTATGGTCAATGAGTATTGAGCTGGGAAGGATTTTGTAAAGAAAAATGCCACCTCCAAATTTTCAGAAAGTTCTCCCCAAAGGAGTTATCCAAAGAATAGAATGTGGAAATGTAACTTTATAGTGAGGAAGCCTGGTAGACACAACATTAACCTAGTGTTAAAAGTTAATATTACCAATGATGTCATGTGGATTTCATGTACTCCTAGGTATGATGTGTGATTAGAAGAGCAGTATATTTTTTTTTTTTGAGAGAGAGAGGAAGTGAGAGAGGGGGTGAGAGGGGTGAGAAGAATCAACTCGTAATTGCTTACTTTAGTTGTACATTGAGCTTCTCATACATGTCTTGACCAGGGTGGATGCACCAGGGCTTGACTAGCTCAAGCCAGTGACCTTGGACTTTTCAGGTCAGCAACCTTTGGCTTAAGCTAGTGAGCTTTGGGATCATGTGAATGATTCCTCCACTCAAGCCAGTGACCTCCTGCTGGTGAGCCCAAACTCAGAGCCAGTGACCTCAGCAATCCTGGTCAATGCTTTATCCACTGCACCACCACTAATCAGGTGCAGTATTCTTTTCAAGCACCCATAACACTAGTCTAATCATGAGAAAAACATCAAATTCAGATTGGGAGACATTCTATAGGATATCTGGCCGGTACTCCTCAAGATAGTCAAGGTCATGAAAAACAAGCAAGGACCAAGAAACTGTCACAATTTAGAGAAGACTAGGGAGATATGACATCAATGGAGAAACTGGTGAAATCCAAATAAAGGCTGGAGTTCAGATGTTAATAAGATTCTAATGTCAATTTGTTAGCTTTGACAAATGTACCATGGTAATGTAAGGTGATAACAATGGTGGAAGCTGAGTAAGGAGTATAAAGCAATTTAATTATGTATTGTTGGGGACCGAAAGCCAATAGGGTCTTTGCAGTTTATATTTTTGGGAGACAGAGGTGTGGGGAACTGGCAGTAAGCTGACAATCAGCCCAACCCCCCACCTCACTTGTTCTGTGAAGTTGCTAAAGGCTGTTAAGCTATGGTGCTGGATTGTTTCTACTCATCCTACCTCCATGTCCCCCGAAAGACTGGAGGCAAGTTTCTTTTATCCTTTGTTTTATGAAGTTAAGACGTTATGTATGGTGGGGTTTTTCTGCACTTGGTAGAATTTTGGGTTGCCTTGGAAATGTGATCAGAGATCTCTCTGATTTGCTAATGGCCCATTTTGCCCTATATATAAAGCAAGAAGTGTGTGTGGAGTGTGCTCTGTTCTTGCCATCAGCATTGCAGATGCCTTCCAAGCCCATCCTTTTACTTTAATCCTATTTTCTTAATTCTGTGCCGTTCCCACTCAGGACCTGGAATTACTAGCTGTGCTGGTTCATGGCAATGTATGGCCACATTCGTATTTAGCAAAAACTTGGGGCCCTATGCAGATTGTTGGGGCTCTTTTTTGGTATACTCTCCTCCATTTTGCTATTCTGTGTAGCAACTTCCAGCTGCCTCAGAATGAGTGAATTCTAATCTCTGTCAACTTAATTCAGTGAAACTGCTGTGTTCTGTCATGTTCTGAATTTATGATCCAGATGTCTGCCTCTGGGCAGAAAGACAGGGCCAGGGTGGAACTCACCTCATTTGTTTTTCTTCTCTCAATGTCAGTTCTGCACTGCCTATTGCTCAATGTGTAAAAACAGTTGTTTTATATATTTTGTCTAGGTTCCTAGTTGTTGATGGCAAGAAGGTAAATCTGATGCCTTTTACTCTGTAATGGTCAGAAACAAAGGTCCTCCACTTCATGGTCCTTTGATTAGCATAAATTTTTGAAAATTGGTCAATCTAACAAAATGGAGTTTGTAAACCTAAAAATTCCTCAACTGAGGTGACTGCATTAAGATTAGTGTCAACCTTGGGAGCCAACAGGCCTGTCTAGGTGACATCTTACACTCCAATTTTTTTTTTTTGTACAACATGGTTATTTGACATGTTTACTGATAAGTGAAATGCTGAATAAACATAATTAAATTGACCTTTCTAGGATAATTAAATTAGTCTTTCTAGGATCCAAAAGAATGGCCAGATGTAGAGCAGCTGTGTTAGGTTTGCTCACAGGTTTACCAGATGCAAGCACTTTACTTGATTAGCACATGAGCACGTGGCAGAGGCATGTGTGCATAGCCTATATAAGGTTATGGGTGCTTCCTCTGGGCAGTGATTCTTCCAGATTGCTCTCCTGCCACGCCACCATGAGGTGCAGTTTTTCTTGCTCCCTTGCCCTTACTGCAAATAGCAGATGTTCCTTTGTTTATTAGCTCTTTCCCTTCTGTTGTTTATTTGCTCGCCAGTTTTTGTCAGCCTCCAATAAATGGGTATGGCCTGACACTTTCCGACTCGGTAGTTTCTCTACTGTCTGCCCAAATCCAATGCCTCGGCCACTGGTATTACATCTGGTATAGCGGTCAGAGTTCAGAGCAGATGGGTATGGAGCCGTGAACACCCTTGAAGGGTGGGGTAGAGGAGTGGTTGCTGTTCTCCAGCATATGGTTCCCCATGGCTGTCCTTTTGGGGGCCATAGGCTGGGTGTTTTTTACAGCCCTGTGAGAGGAAACCAAGAGCTCTGAGTGAGAGGTGGCCCAAGGTGGAAAGCTCCAGGTGAGCTGTGGACCGAGCGGCAACAATGGCACGAGCTGGAACAGTCACTAGAGAAAGAGCTGCAGATCTGAAAGTTGCAAGTCAGACTGCAGGCTGAGAATGAGGGATGGCATGAACTGGAGCCAGCACTGGAGAAGGAGGCTAACCAGGTTCAAGAGTTGTGGTGTGAGGTACAGGCTGAACACCAATGGTGCCTGGAACTGGAGCAGTCTCTGGACAAGGAATTGCAGGTTTGAGAGTTGCAATTTTTCCTGGAAGCTGAATGTTGCCAGCTATTGGAGAAACAACTGCAGGTTCAGGAAGGGGCTCGAGAGTCAGCTTCAGGCTGAGAGCCGGCAGCCGCAGGAGCCAAAGCGGGTGCAGAAGACGTAGCAGCATTCCTGCTGGTGGAGCAGCTCTGAGTCAGCGGGAGGAGGACTCTTCTGAGGGGAGGCTCAGGCTGCAACTGCCATCTGCAGACTCAGAGTCCATCCAGTGGTCGCCAAGAAGGTAAAATCCTAGCAGCAGAGAATCCCTCAGGGTCAACCACAGCCGCCTCCACAGATAGAAGAGCACTCTGTAGTCCGGCCCTACACCCAAGCAAAGCTGTTGGAGTTGGAGGTGCAATTCAGGCAGAAACCCATCAAACGCTGGCATCCTGGTTACTGAGGTTGTGGGACATAAGGGTGGATGGTATCATGCTCTCTGGAACAGAGATGGAGAAATTGGCTGCCATTACCACACACTCCTTGAGGCAGCATCTTCTGAACTTCATGACAACCCAGGAAACCATGCCCTATTTACCCTATTAGAATGGGTGATGGTTGCCATTCGTACAGTCTGGCAGAATGCTGGGGACTTGCTGGGGGCAGTGAGTCAGTCACAATGCTATAGTGAGCTAGTAAAGGTCCTTCGGGAACTAGGTATGAAGAATGCTGCTTTCTACCCAGGGTCCTGTGGACCAGACGAGGAAGTGTTTATGGCGGGGATGCAGGATCTTATTCTCTGCAGTGCCCCATCAGCCCTTTTTGGGTCACTAGTGGCTATCCGGGGCCCCTATGTGGGACAGCCCATCAATGCAGTTACACAGATGGTAGCAGATTTGGGGGAGCTGGAGGTAACATGGAATCACAAAGCTGTGAAGGCTGCTGCCCATGCTGCCCCTCCGACTAGCAAGAGGAATGGGCCTGTGAAAGTCACCCGAACACAGATGTGGGTAGATTTAATTGTGGCCGGGGAAGATAGGGAGAAATTGGATGGCAGGCCTAATAAGGTTCTTTTGAAGCTTTGGCAGCAGCTTAACCCAGGACACAGATTCTAGCTGCTGAGATGAACGGCCCCAGTAACTACCAATAAAATGGTTGGTGCATAAGCGGCATGGTTACAAGATTATATGATGAAGACTGCTGAAGGAGAGGAGGAATCCCAAGACCTGCTGTTCCAGTTTGAATAGGGGGAAGGCCAAAGGACCCATCTAGCAGGGACTGCGACAGGAGGGGGGCACTAGCTCCTTCACTGGATGGACATGCTGCTTGTGGACAGTACTCCAGATTTTGAATGAAGGACCTCGAGGAGGTGAGGGGATAGCTCTGGTGGAGGCCCTCCTGCGCCGGGCAGCTGCTCCCATCCAGTTGCAGATATGCACAAGGACACTTTGCTCAAGCTGGGCTCTGGACAGCAGGGCAATGTGCTTTTGCCTGCCCCAACAGCCCTCCTTAAAGGCCAACGGCTTCAATGGACATGGCCCTGGACTGTACAGGCACCCCACCTACGATGGGTGGCCTTGTTGGCACCGTGGGGTAGGGAGCTGGAGGTGGACCTCCAGTTAACTCCCTAGGCAACCAGCACCTGGCTGTCATGGCCAGGTAGGTTCACATTGAATTCAGGCAGATGGTAGAGAAACTGCAGAGCTGGAAAGTGTGGGGCCATACCCATTTATTGGAGGCTCGCAAAGACAGGCGAGCAAATAAACAACAAAAGGGAAAGAAAGAATAAATGAAGGAAAATCTGCTATTCACAGTAAGGGCAAGGGAGCAAGGAAAACTGCACCTCACGGTGGCATGGTGGGAGAGCGATCTGGAAGAATCGCCACCCAGGGGAAGCACCCACAGCCTTACATAGGCTATGCACACGTCTCTGCCACATGCTCACATACTAACCAAAGTGCTGCAGCTGGTAAACCTGCGAGCAAACTTAACACAGCTGCCCCACATTCCACCCCTTTAGGGTTGCTCGCCTCACAATCTACATGGCAGATTTCTTCAGCAATGGTCCTTGTGTGAGGAGTAAGGTACATCACAAAAACCAAAACAGTAAGTCTACAGCAACAGCACTACAAGCACCACTATGGACAAAATGATAGAGTGGTCAGCGGCACCAAGAGAGGCAAATCTTTCCCTTCTGGCAGAATCCAGGCCAGAGTTCTGTCTGCAGACAGAACAGTAGCAATGTGGACCTGCATGGCCTTGGCCACCAGCATTACAGGAACTAATTCCAGGCTCTTTAGTTACAGGAAGCTGATGTGCCTCCTATTCCTACAATTTCTCTAAAACCCAAGCCAGATGCCTTTAGTATGGTAGGTAATACCACAAGACTATTGAAAAGCTGAGATGCTACATGGCCAAATCTCCCCTATCAAAGAGGGATCTTGGGGTGTGGAGAACTCTGGGCTAAAGTGTGGGAGGTGATGGTGTCTTCTTGTAGACATCTGGGCAAAGGAAGAACTACAGGGTTTTCCATTAGCCCACAGAAGTTAACAGAAAGGTCAAGTTATGACTTGCACCTGGAATTAAAAATATCAAAATACTGATGCTAGGGATCTATTCCATGTGCATCACATTTTGAAAAACTTTATGTGGAAATAACTTCAAACTTATAAAAAAGTTTCAAAAATAAGAATAGTACATATGCATACCCCTCACTCCGTTTCATCTATTGTAAGCATTTTACTCAGTTTACGTTATTATTTGCATTTTCTCTTTCCTTTCTCTCTATAATACATGTATGTACACTATATATATGTATACATACCCATATATATGTGTATATCTCCTAGCCTCAGATATAACACTGTACCATTTCTTCTGCATTCTATTACATTTTGTTTCTATTGAAACAAAGTGCTGCTCAGGCTCAAGGGGAAGAGAAATAGTTTCCAGAAGAAAGAAAGTGTGTAAAGATACTTTGTTTTTTCCTGAACTATTTAAAAGTGAGTTTTATCAAGGTCTTTCCCCTTGATAACTCCAGTGTGTTTTTGTTAAGAACAGGTACTCAAGGCAAGAGACACTGTATCAGAGAAAACACATCCAAGACACCTTAATCACACCTAGGCCTGATCTAGATGATGAGATCCTAGACTTCAAGCTTGAACCTAATGCCGTAATGGTGATTTTGGAGAAAGAGGTAAATGTACAGGCAGGCCTCATTTTATTGTGTTTGCTTCACTGAGCTTCACAGGTGTTGCATTTTTTCTTACAAGTTGAAGACAAAACCCTACACCAGCAAAGAGATGAAAACTTGCAAAAAAAAAAATTATTACAACTTGCTGTATTGTGATTCTCATTTTATTGTGGTGATCTAGAACTGGACCTGCAATATCTCTGAGGTGTGCCTATATAGTGTATATGGGAGGAATGTGTGAATTGTTGTGACCAGAGGGTGGACTGTGGCACAGCAATATTTTTCTACATTATTTCCCCTTCCCTTGAACCTGGGAAGAACTTTGTGACTGCTTCAATGATTAGAATGCAGCAGAACTGACATTGTGTTACCTCTAAGGCTGGGTCATAAAAGGTGATACAGCTTGGCTGCTCTCTCTCTCTCTCTTCACCTTTGGAAGCAGGCCACACGTTGTGAGAAAAAAGGAAGTACATTACATGTGTAGTTGTTCCAGCTACAGTTCCAGCTGAGATTTCAGCCAACAGCCAGCATCAACTGCCAGACATGTGAGTGAGCAAGCCTTCCGAGGATTCCCAGCTTCCAAGCTGTTACAGCTCACACTAAATGGAGTTAAGGTTAGCTATCCCGACTGAATGTTGCCCACACTGAAGATTCAGGAGCAAAATAAATGTTGTCATTGTTTTGTGCTACTAGATTTTGAGGTAATTTCTTATGCAGTAATAATAACCAGAATCACAGTAGCACCGGTATTCACAACTGTGTGAACAAAAATATACATCCTAGAATGTAATACCAATTAGTGCTCTAGAACTTCAGAAGAATAACAAAGTAAATTTAAGATCAATGAGAGATGGAGTATTGAGGATGAAGAAAACCCATATATTAGTGTTTATAGAGTGCAAGATTGGGTATAGTTAGTAATTGCATACAGTAACCTATTAACTAGAATTTAACTCTGCTCACTTTTTTGTTCCATAGCTACAGAAACGAGATTTATGTTAACTTATCACCTTTTTTTGTGAAGTTGGCCTATGAGTCTAGTACATGTTTTGAGCTACTAATTAAGAGTTTGTCTGAGTCAGAGAAATTTAAACTTTTTCCCTATGGATGATCTGCTGACAATCTATTGGCTACTCCCTTAGATTTTTGCATAAATTAATTTGGATGTCATTTTCACTTACTAACTTACACAAAAGTACTGGCCTTAACAATCTCTTCTGAGTGACATTCAGGCTGAAGTTCATGCATTGGGAGAGATCTACTTTCAACCATTAATTATCACATCTACATCTTGGCCTAATTTATTCTTTTAGATCCAATTTTAAGAGTACATTATTTTAAGGGTTCTGTCCCCAGAATCTCTTGTCATGTATTGCTCACTGATAGCTCAAAGACATTTAACAGAAACCAGATAAAAACCAACTTGGTTCTTAAAATCAACCTAAAAGCATTCTTCAAATGCTTGTAATTCTTACCAGGTGTTGAAAATGAGGACGATCGCCTTGCCAGTTAATGGATTTTGATTTTTCAGTTGTTTTCGTAGCTAGCTTTGAATCTCTTGGTACAAAGGCATTTCTGATGAGACAGAGCTTCTTCTGAGTTCTACTTTATATCTCTGTGTCTTTATTCACACTTTTCTTTTTTCTTGGCATGCCCTCTCCTCTTTGTTGCTTTCCTACCTTACTAGCTTCACCTTCTCAGTCTTTTTGCTAGCTTCCCATCTTTGAAATTTTAATGTTAGAAGCTCCACTCACCTTGGGAGTGTGTGATGTCTTAGGAAAGTGTTATTCAACCTTTTTCATCTCAAGGCACCCATAAATCAAAACATATCTTTTTGTCAAGTTGACAAAAAAAAAAAAAAGGCATAATTTTGATTCATTCACACCAGATGGCTATTGTTGTGTTGGCTATTGTCATTTTTAAATTTGACAGTCTAAGAGAAAAGAGGTCAGTGCCCCTGACTAGTTGGGTATTGCATGTTTTAAAACTTCTGCGGCACACCGGCCAAAAATTCCTGTCCCAGGAGATCTCATCCAGTCTCATGATTTCAAATACCATAAATCTCTCATGACTCCTCAATCTTTTTCTTCAGCATGGACGTTTCTAACTTCAGATAAATAAATATTTAACTCGAATAGGCATCTCAAACAACAGGTCCAAAGCTGAGCACTTGCTCTTGCCCCACAAACATCTATTATCTTCCTCATCTGAGCGAATAGCAATTTTGTCCTTCTAGTGACTTTGGCCACCAATTTTGGAGTCATCCTTGGATATTCTCTCAGACACTTCAATCCAATCAATAAATCCTTTTTTCTCTTTCTTCAAAATATTGTCTTGGACCCACCTTCTCATGCCCTTTACCCTGACTGCCAGGATAGCTGCAATAGTCTCCTAACTGGTCTCCCTTTGCTTACCGTTTTATTTCTTCTCTCACCCCAGTTCATTTTCAACATGACAGTCCAAAAAAGATCCTCATAAAATGTATGACAGGTATCTTCTCCATTCAAAAACCTTCAATAGCATATTATTTTTCAAAGACTTAAGAGCCAAGTCTTTAGGGAAGATTTGCCTCTATCCACTTCCCTCATTGTTGCAGCCACACTGTTACTAGAACTTGAATACCAGGTTCTTGAGTCTCAAGGTCATAGAAATGAGCACTGAACTCAGTACAAGATCAAGCAGAGGTTACTGGAAAGAGGTTGAGCACAAAGTAGTCGACCTTGTTGCCTCAGTGCCTAAGACACTTTTCCCTTGGATATCCACAATGTTTGTTCTATCTACTTCAGTTTGTTTTAAATTTCACCTTTTGCCTGACCAGGCAGTGGCACAGTGGATAGAGCGTTGGACTGGGATGCGGATGACCCAGGTTCGAGACCCCCGAGGTCGCCAGCTTGAGCACGGGCTCATCTGGTTTGAGCAAAGCTCACCAGCTTGGACTCAAGGTCGCTGGCTTGAGCAAGGGGTTACTCGGTTTGTTGTAGTCCCACAGTCAAGGCACATATGAGAAAGCAATCAATGAACTAAAGTGTCGCAATGAAAAACTAATGATTGATGCTTCTCATGTCTCTCTGTTCCTGTCTGTCTGTCCCTATCTATCCCTCTCTCTGACTCTCTCTCTCTCTCTCTGTAAAATAAATAAATAAATAAAAATAAAAATCACCTTTTGCCTTTTTTTTTTGTATTTTCCTGAAGCTGGAAACGGGGAGAGACAGTCAGACAGACTCCCGCATGCGCCTGACCGGGATCCACCCGGCACGCCCACCAGGGGGCGACGCTCTGCCCCTCCAGGGCGTCACTCTGTCGCGACCAGAGCCACTCTAGCGCCTGGGGCAGAGGCCAAGAAGCCATCCCCAGCGCCCGGGCCATCTTTGCTCCAATGGAGCCTCGGCTGCGGGAGGGGAAGAGAGAGACAGAGAGAAAGGAGAGGGGGAGGGGTGGAGAAGCAGATGGGCGCTTCTCCTGTGTGCCCTGGCCGGGAATCGAACCCGGGACTTCCACACGCCAGGCCGACGCTCTACCACTGAGCCAACTGGCCAGGGCGCCTTTTGCCATTTTTAATAGCAGCCTTCATCTCAGCATTTCCTGTCTCCCTTCTCTGAATTTTTTCTCTATTAAGAACTTGTTACTGACTGAATCACCATCATTTTATTTGGTTTGCTTTTTCTTTTCCCACTTACATGTTAATTTCATAAGAACAAGACTTTTTCTTTGCTCAATTCTGTATCTTCAGTGTCTAGGAACAGAGCTCCAGCGCTTTCAGTATTTGAAGGAGTGAATGAATGGCTGATTTCTTACTCATCTTTCAAGGCTTCCATCCTCCAAGGCTTCCCTCCTTCACCCACTCCTTCAGTTTGGATTTATACCTATTGCTACCTAAGTTTCCCATAATATACTATATTTATCTTGATTATAGTACTTCCCAGAAGCTTTTTAATATTTGTTCATTGTTGTATTTCCTAGGGTCTAGCACATCCCTTACACAGAGATAATACTTAATAAATGTTAAACTATTTGCGGCATTTATACCAAATGTTGGGGCAGTGTGAAGATTTTAATTGGCATAAGGGACTTCCTAACTTCCTCTTTTTTTTTAAAATGAATTTCCTTCCTCTTTCAAAGCAAGCCAGATTTGCTTCCATCTCACCCCCACCCCTAGATGATTAGTAATTGAACATAACTCCAAATAACATTTGATCAAATACTATTTTATAGCTTTCAAATCACTTTGAAAGATAATTTTGGGGTCCTGTTCAGATAGCTCGGTTGGTAGAGTATCATCCTAAAGCCCAGAGGCTGCCAGTTTGAGCCCTGGTCAGGGCACTTTCAGGAACAGATTGATGTTCCTGACTCTCTCTCTCTCTCTTTGCCTCTCTTGGGATGATGCTCTGACCAAATGAGCTACCTGACCAGGGCTCAATTAACTTCTGTACAGTAAGAACTTTCTCTTCCATTGCAATTCTGAAGCAAATAAACTATTTATTATAGAGGAGAAGTTTAACTGGTGGTTTTATACTTTATCAATTATATTTTTATATTCAGTTAACTTGGTCATGAGAGATGATTTTCCATTTCTTCAATTTGAACTTTTTGACTAGGTTAATCCATTTGCAAATTTGTATTCTTCTAGCACCTTTCTGAAACCCTCACAAACCGTAAGGTCAGCCTGGCTCTGGACACACTCCAAACACTGGTTCATCTCATAGTGACATGGGTTAAAATGCTGCTGCTGCTGCTGCTGCAATGCTGGCTGAGTTCCCTGAGGCTCCTGGTAAGTGATGTCGATCTTGAGGGCTCAGTATTACTTCCTCCATTGAAGCCCTCAGTGATGGCACAACCTACCGTGTGGCCCACAGGAGAGCCCACAGCCACACCAGCTGCAGTGGTCGCCATCTGGGCCATCAGGCCTTGCTGCTGGGGTGCAGCAGCAGGTGAGGCAACAGCAGGTGGTGGAGCCAGTGCCAACATCTGAGCCAGGCAGGAGGTGAGGCTTCAGCTTCCACAAGGCATCACAACTGCGCTGTGGTTTGGTGTCTACAAGTATGAAACTCAAAGAAGACCCACACTTTATTTTTTAGAGCAGTTTTAGGTTCACAGCAAAGTTGAGCAGAAGGTACAGAGATTTCCTATATACCACTTGTCCCCACATATACATAGTCTCCCCCATTAAAATAATAATTATTGATCAAAAGGAAGTCCAGCCTGACTAGACAGTGGCTCAGTGGATGGAACATCAGATTGAGATGCTGAGGGCTCAGGTTTGAAACCCTGAGGCTGCTGGCTTGAGCGCAGGCTCACCAACTTGAGTGCGGGGTTGCAGGCTTGAGCATACGATCATAGACATGTCCCCATGGTCGCTGGCTTGAGTGCAAGGTTGTTGGCTTAAGCAAGGGGTCACTGGCTTGGCTGGAGCCTCCTGGTTAAGGCATGTATGAGAAAGCAATCAATGAACAACTAAAATTCTGCAACTACAAATCGATGCTTCTCATCTCTGTCCCTGTCTGTCTTTCTTGCTAAAAAAAAAAAAAAAAGAAGTCCACAGTCAAGAAAGGAAGAGGAAGAACAATTAGACAAACAGCAGACTGGTAGTTGAGGAAAAGGTGGGCAGAAAAGAAAGAGTGTGTTAATAGCCAGGTAATAAAAAAACTCAGGCTGGACTAAATATAAAACAGATTTGAGCTGGTAAAACAATATGCATTTCAAGAGATAACAGAATTTACGAACTAGAAAAAGCCTGGTTGAGTTTGAACCTCTCATCTACTAAATGAAAAAATCAAAGTCAAGGTACACAGCTAGAGACAGCAATTCTCAAACATGTAAGAAACCACATTAGAATGATAAGTGGACTTTAAATGATGACAAAGCTTATTTAGAACCTAGAAATTAAAGTAAGCTATAGTCTATTTGTTCAGAGCTGGATTTTGTATTCTATGCTTTAACTGCCGATTAGAATTCAATTAAGGTACTTATTCTTAAACTTGTAGTTTTTATTTTTCTGACAAAAACTGGCCAAGGAATACAAAACAGTTGCCACATAGAAGGAATAAGGATATTAGAGGAGGACTAAAAAGAAGCTGCTAACAAGAAAAGGAAGCCACTCACTGGTGGTACAGTCCATAAGACCCATTTCCTAACCTTTGTAAACAATTTGCAAGGGATGTAAATACAACTTCATAGCAGTTGGGGTGGGAGAGAGCAATATAGGGATATTATAAAAAGAAAATATTTGCTTTAGAGTGAATAAAAATATAATACAAGTCACCACATTCTCATATTATGTCACTATAAGGTAACAAGTCCATAGTGCTAGAAAATAAATTCTCTTATTGTGTAGTCACACTTCATACATTGTTGGTCTTACTTGGTAGTAATTAAATTATACATAAATCAGGTGCTGTTTCACCCCCTTCTTTATTGTGTTGACCTCTATCTCTTTTTGGCTAAGATTAAGTGTTTATTGTGTTGACCTCTCCGTCTGTGTCCTAAGCTTCTTTGGCAAGTACTATAACAACTCTGTCCTTTTTCTGCGTCATTTCTCTGGGAGTATAAACTGGGGAACTGTCACTTAGGTTGACCAACTGGAAGTAGAAATTACATACCAATCTCTCATGCTCTAAATCTTCTGATGGGCAACTCTTTCACAGGCATGTAATTATAATTAAAGCAATGGTTCCCCAAGTACAACCTAACATTGAAAGTCAGGTGGCTGGCCAACTCTTAAGTGGGTTAAGTGAAATATAATGAAACTAAACAAACTAAATGGTTACTAGAAGCCCTTTCAGCATGACAAATTATATTTAAGATTTTCTACATCATCAATTTTAAATACTGTATCAAATTTAAATTATAGAGGGATATTTAACATTTGACTTGCCTGATACTATGTAATAAAAACCAAAAGACATGTTTTAATCCCAGTTTACCATTTAAAATTCCCATGAGACATAACTATCTGCTTCACTGTCTTTAATAATAGGCTTATTTAAACTCAGACAAAGGAGAAATAGTATTTCTTAGTTTTCCACTTCAACCACAATTTTAAAAGTGGTTAATTTTGAAAAGTGTTTACTCCATGATAAACTCTGTAATGGGGTGAAAATTTTTATGGCTCTAGGGGAAACCAGGCCTAAAACTAAGAAGGAAGTTTTTAAAGTTCCTGGATGTTAATACTGCTCTAAATTTTCATTATAAAGTTTACATTCTATTTTTTTTCCTGAGTATTTTGTAATAATTTACTAATTCAGGAGTTAGACTAACTCCAACTCCAGTCCCATCTTTCAAGTGGCACAAGTAATACAAAGAGGTAAAACAGTTTGCTTCCAATTCCACTGTAAATCAAGTGTGAAGATCTATTCTTTGTACTATGTTCAAGTCTGTTCTTTGTACACAAACGCCACATTTAGGTACTGATTATTTAGGAGAGGAATTATACCTAGGTATCTGGCACTTGAACTTTCGGGGTCTTTTCTCCCATAGCTGAACCCTTAAGATTCGCTTCCCATTTATTACTTTAATCTAACTGCAGGCTGGGGATAACTGAGTTGTTTTGTCTGGAGACTTCTGTCTACATCAAACTGATGACCTGGAAATTAAAGGCTTTGAACTACATTCCCATGGCCTTATTCATGCCCTTTTAGTAATGAAATTAATCTGCCTCACAGTGAACTGGAAAGGGAAGCACCATGAATAATGCCACGCTGCTAATCTGGTCTACCAGGAAAGATGAGTAGAGAAAACAGAGTATTACCTTCTTGGCATATTATAATCTGTTGGTTTTAGGGACTAAAAACCTTTTGCTGGCCTTGCATTACCTGTCTGGCACCTTGAGTCTAATCTAATCAAAATGGTTATTTTTCAGAGTTGTTTCCTTATCCAGAAGCTTTATACTGTGACTTTCAGGGTGAAGACAAACGAAAGCAAACCAAATAGAGTTCAAAAGCGAGGGACTGAGAGTATTCCATTGTATGTGTATATCACATTTTATTTCTGTCTGCTGAAATCGGGTTGCTTCTTCCTTTTGGCTATTGTGAATAATGGCCTATAAACATAGATGTGTAAATGTCTCCCTGATTTAAATTCTTTTGGGTATATACTCAAGGGCATATCTGGATCATATGGTAAACCTGGCAGATTGTGACACATGGTACAACATGGAAGAACCTTGAAGGCATTAAATGAAATAAGCTAGCCACAAAAGAATAAAGAACTCCATTCATGAGGTACTTAGAAAATGGTGAAAATGGTAATTGCTTTGTAGAGGGTGGGGCAAAAGTAGGTTTACAGTTGTTTGTATAGAAAATAATAATTAGCAAATAGTAATACAAGGAAAAAATCGTTTCGCATACTCACTGTAAACTGTACACGTTCTTCGCCCCACCCTGTATATTTTACCATTAAAAACAAAATACTTTTTAAAACAGGAATTCTGTTCTGTCTGGTGACCCTCCCGTTTCTGGTGGGGAGAATTTTGAAGAGGGGTTCAGAGCGGGAGGGGGGCCAGCGCACGGGGCCTGTGGATGTGGGAAAAAATCGAGTCAACTGAGGTGGAGGGTCAGCTAACGCTAAAATGTAAGATGCTGTCAACTTTGTCACAAGGTTCACTTTCTTCAGGGATTTCCACAATAGGATGAAGAATTCTTTCGTCACAGGAAATCCTTGAGAGTCTCCTTTCCTTACACAACTCCCTCCGAGTCAAAAACTGCTGTAACATGAGGAGTCCATCGCCAGCCCGCTCCTTTATCTCAGAATCTTACGGCTCAGACGCCAATCAGCGAGGATTCCACATCTTTTCCAACATGGGTGTCAGAGCCGGGCCAGACCAACCGTCAATGGCTCAAGCACCCCCCCCACCAGCACCAGATGTGTGGGCTGGAGCGACGTTCTCGAGCGCCCCGGAAGTCACCGCCCCCCAGGAGGGAGAGGTCCCGGTTTCCCGGCTCCGGATTGGCGGGAAGGTGGGGGTAATGCGTCACGCGCGGGGTCCGGCCCCACCCCTACGGCCCTGCGAGCGGCTAGCGTGGGGGCGGGAAGGAGTGTGTGGCCCTGGGCGGCCATTACCCGGAACAATCCCCGGCCTCGCGGGAGGGACACTGGGGGAGGGAAGTGGGCGTGAGGAGGGGAGGAGAGTCGAGAGGGAGGAGTTGGGGGGAGGGGGGAGCGGGTCACGTGATCCAGCATGGAGGTGGTGGCAGCGGCCGGGAGGAGCTGCCTGGGCAGAAGCCGCACTTGTTAGTGTAGGGGGAGGAGGGGTCCGGGGGACGCCGACTCTGTCACCCAGGGACGCTAAGGAAAAGCGGGGGCAGGGGGGTGGGGGCAAGATTAGGCTCCGACCCCCGGCCGAGGGGATGAGGGGAGCATGGGCGCCAAGGAGTCACGGATCGGATTCCTCAGCTACGAGGAGGCACTGAGGAGAGGTGAGGGGGAGGGGTCTGGGCGAGCAGCCGGGAAGGCCAGCCACGGACTGCCTGGAGGGTGGGTGGCCGCGAGAGGGGAGGGGAGGTTGGGGCGTGTGGCGCCTGAGGCCGGAGGGCAGAGGCCTGCGAGGGTGAATACTATGGGGGAGAAGGGTCGGTGGGAGCAGTGTTGGGAAATTTGGACCTTATAGAAGGAAAGGGTCAAAGCTTGCCCGGAGAGAGAGGCTGGCAGGGCAGTGTCCGTGATTTCTGATGTCGTTGTTATCCTGGGTGGGTCCAGAGAAGTCCTCCTCTCCCCCTTCCCTTGGGTGGCACCAGCCCTTCCAACCCCCTCATCCCTTACTGCCATTTTCTCTTATCACTCCTTCGTAAAAATGTCCAGCAACATCCTAACCTCGTACCTAACAGTCTCTGCTGGAACGGGGAGAGTAGGCGGCTGCAAAGCCCTCTCCTTTGCTGGTTGGAGGCGCCTTGCAGTGTGGGGTCTCTGCCTTTTCCGAGGGCCTTTGCCAGTCTCTTGGGGGCTCTCACCATCCACACCCTTGGAGCGGCTGACTTTGCTGAGAACGACCTGAAATTAAGTTGTGTGTGAGGTGAGATGAGCCTGGACAGCTGGTGTTGCCACAGACCTTGTCTTACGTTTCATCCCCTCAGAGTTGGCCAGAGCCTTTTATTGCGTTTGATCGATAGTGCTCCCTCCCCTTCTCCCCATAAAATGGCATTCGGAAATCCAGCATTCTGGTATTGGTATAGCTCCCTGTAGAGACTGGCCTTGCTGCCAGCCCCAGCCTGATGCTATTGGCTCTGATGCACAGTATGTTGTTAACAGCCCCAACCCCCTACCACTGACCATGATTATGAAAGCACACGCTAACTGGTAGTGTCTGTTGTACAGTTTATGGCCAGAATGTGACTTAATTTTTCATGACTGAGATTTGAGAGTATGTGTGCATGTGTGCGCGTGCGCGCATGCATGTATATCTGTGTGTGCTTCTATTTGCGACATTTAATGGATTTTCTTGGTAACAAGTGACAAACATATTTGGTGTTAGGCATTATTTTTAACGGGTTTCCAATTCGACCAGCCATGCTCCAGGTAATGGTTTTAATAGCTAAAGACATAAAATAGAAATTAGATTTAAAGGCATTCAAAGCGAGAATTTAGTAGTGAACACTTGTTAATATGTAGGAAGAAAAGGGATAAATTTAGTGGGTCATCACCTGAAAATAATTACAGAATTTAGAGGTATTGTGGACTGACCAGAATAACAAAAATATGCTTTTAATGTCTTTTCCTGTGGAACAGTATGATTGTTGTATGGACAATCTCACTTGAACTTTTTTCCTTGCCTCAATATGAGAAATATTCCAAATTCTTGATGTCGTTCCAGCTCTAGTAGGCTAGTCATTTCCGGGATGCTGTTGAGCCTGACAGGTCTGGCCTCAATTAGGCAGTGGCTTATATAGTATGAAAGAGGACATCAGTCAAACTGATTTACAGGTTCAGAAGTGTTTAGTTCAGGTTTGATGGTGATGTATCTGGCACGTACGAATTCTAAAATTAAACTTTTGTCCACATCTAGCCTGCTTACTCTCATATCAAACTAAGACTATACCTGTGTATATAAATGAAATTAATAGTTGGTGCATTTTAAACTGATTTGACAAGAGGTCTTTGTTCAGTTTGTTGTGAAGTGTATGCCTATTGAATTTTAAAACATATATTTGAAGAAGTAGTAAAATACTGGTTCAAACCTTATTTAACTCTTTGAACGAATTTATTTTATAAGTTTTGTTACAGAGGAAAAAGCAAAAAATAGAAGCAAGTTGATAAAATAATACTTATAAATGTAAACCAGAAACTTTTTTTTAAATGGGTTAATTAATTCTTTTGAACAGGATACTGTTTACTGTAGTAAATGTCAGACTTTAATATAGAATTTATTTTAGTAAGGTTCTAGAAAGAATTTATAAAGCTTTTAATAGAGTTAAAACATGGTTTGAGAACTTTGGGGGGCACTTGAGTAATCTAAGTAGGTACTGAAACCTTCATCCATTAGTCTTATCTGCTTGTTTATATTGTATAAGGTGAATTGAGGGAGATGAGGAAGGTGAATTGGACAAACATATACAGTGTGTGTTACATGAATCATTGTATAAGAACAAGGCAGGCTTGATAAACTACTGAAATACCTATCCCCTTGGTTTTACTTCAAATTATTGAGCACTAAAATAATGCCTAACCATAAATAAGTATTAGTATTAGAATGATAGTCAAGCATATATTGCCTCATGCAAAGGGGAATTGGAGGCAGTTTATCTTGCAGAATGGGACCTTGGAAATGGAGTGTTATGTTAATGACAGATAACACTTACTAGACCCAGTGAAAGGGCCATCTAGTGACTTCTTATTTATTTACATTCCTGAGGCTCTAGAAATTAGGAAGATAGGCTTTGCCTACTATTTTGGCTTGACTGTATTGTCAATTATAGAAATATTAATAGTTTTCTGAAAGTATACCTTAAAATTTTTAAAGGGAGATGTATTAGTGGTGGCTTTTATTTTTGGCTTGTATCTGTTTTTCTTGAATATCTTGGATAGAACACAAGCCTTACTTTGAAGGTTTGATTTGTTTTAGATTGCATTTACTTTCTAAATTATGCCTAGTGCAGTTAATGGGTCCTGAGAATATTAGCAGCTATGTTCATTATCTATTCATTTCTAAGTTTGCATCTAAGTGTGGCTTATGTATTCTTAAAAATTATTCTCAATGCTTAGAATATAATATAAAAAACATTTAATGATGTCCCTGGCCTGTTCGCTCAGCGTTTGAGCGTTGGCCCAGTGTGTGGAAGACCCGGGTTCAATTCCGTGCCAGGGCACACAGGAGAAGCGCCCATCTGCTTCTCCACCCTTCACCCTCTCCTTCCTCTCTGTCTCTCTCTTCCTCTCCCGCAGCCAAGGCTCCACTGGAGCTAAGTTGGCCTGGGTGCTGAGGATGGCTCCATGGCCTCGCTTTAGGCACTAAAATGGCTCCGGTTGCAGCAGAGCAATGCCCCAGAAGGGCTGAGCCCCTTGGTGGGCATGCCAGGTGGATCCTGGTCAGGCACATGCTGAATAGTTTGTCTGTCTGCGCCCCCCCCCACACTTTGGAAAAATACAAAAAAAAATTTAATGAAAGATGAATTACAGTTTCAGAGCATCTCAGAACTTTAAGAATCCTTAAAAATCTCCAGTTAATTCTTCTTTTTCCTTTTTCCTCTCTTTCATCATTCTGTAAGTGGAATTATAAACTCCCCTTCCAAGAATTGCTGACTTAAAATTATTCTTAGCTTTTAAATTGTGGTAGTAAAATACAGCGGCTACAGTTTCTTCTAATCCTTTTCTTAAAGTAGAATTTGGCACTTCTGTTGGATTAAGTAGTTAGATGATGAACTATAACATGTTAATTATGCATGGGTTTATATTTTTGAGGTCCCTGTGCTTATTAATTTCTCAAGTTTTTACTGAGCACTGCCTATGACTTAGACACTGATGGAACAAAGATTGCTAAGACCCTCACTCACTGAAATGTGTGTATCTCAAGGTTTATGCAAGACTATGCAAGGTGGGGAGGTGGGAATAAAATGTTAGAACTTCTATTTAAAGTTCAATTTTGTGTATGTTTTTTTTTAAATTTTTTATTTATTTACTTTTTTAGATTTTTTAAATTCATTTTTATTAGAGAGAGAGGGGAGAGAGAGAGATAGAGAGAGAACAGGGGGAGGAGCAGGAAGCATCAACTCCCATATGTGCCTTGACCAGGCAAGCCCAGGGTTTTGAACTGCCGACCTCAGCATTCCAGGTCGATGCTTTATCCACTGCGCCACCACAGGTCAGGCCCAATTTTGTTTATGTTTGATGATATACATAATGTTTTTTAAATGTAGAATATATTTCTTTATAAATGATTAAAATTTAGTATATTAGGTGTGACAATACTGTGGAAGGAAATGCTAGTGGAATGCATAGTTTGTGTGGGCGTAGTTGGTGGCCTAGTCACTTAATGGTTGTTGTGTTCGCTAGTGGAATAATTAGGCATGTAATAGTTGAAGATTGTAGTACTTTTCATTTTTGCTTATCCACCAAACCTAATATGCTCTAAAACATTGATTTCCCAACCAAGATTTTATTCCCCAATTTTCATAGTATTAATATTAAAATTTCACTAGTATTGCATCACCTATGATGTGATGTCAGCTGGTTTGGCATAGTAAATCATTGTATGAATGAAAATTGAATTCACAGTTGGTATCTTCTGGAATCCACTATTCCCTCTTATTAAAGCACTTATTTGCCTTTGTCTGAATTTATTAAATTTACCAGTGTTAGTAAGTTTTGGTTAAGCCTTTTGCGAGTATACTTAGCCAGCTGTTATTATAAGTAAAGGAGAAAAATGGGTTGGTTTTCAATTAGTCTGCTTATATGTAGTCACTTAAGTAGTTACAAAGTTGCTGTTCTTCCTAAACTCTGGTTTGACACTTGATAGTGAGTGTCAGTGATAAAGAGGAGATAAATATACCCATGAATCCTGAATTTGGAGGAGATGAGCAGAAAGAGGTGATAACTTGATGGTTAGTGGCCTCCCCATTTACCAAACTTGACAGCTGTTTTCTTTTCTTTTTTCCTTGTTTGTTTGTCCTTGTGATTAGTAAGATTTCAGGGTGAAAGCATTCAGTGTTACCTTCCAGACAGATATGTAAGTAACCTAGTAGTCAGGTGTTTTCTCAGGAAAGGTTTTTTGGCAATTGATTATATGATAGGTCACAGGAAAAATTAGGATGGTAATTATTATTCTTGCTGTGACTATAGAATAATCTGGTTTTGGAGCACCTAGAGATTAATGCTGAGAGTTTGGATTAGAAGCTTTAATGTTAAACAGCTGCGGGGTGGAGAGATTTTATTTATGAATTAAGAGTTGGTGGTTTGATAGTGGTACAGAGAAGACTAAAATGCAACTGACTGTTCTTTTCATACTGTATCCTGGAAGCCTGGCTTCTCTTTTCAGGGCTTGTTTATGTTCCTGCTTTTACCTTTTGGGCTTCATGGTATTTGTGTTTAATCTTTATTTATTTATTTATTTATTTATTTATTTACAGAGACAGAGAGAGAGGGATAGATAGGGACAGACAGACAGGAATGGAGAGAGATGAGAAGCATCAATCATTAGTTTTTCGTTGTGACACCTTAGTTGTTCATTGATTGCTTTCTCATGTGCCTTGACCGTGGGGCTACAGCAGACCTAGTAACCCCGTGCTCAAGCCAGCAACCTTGGGTCCAAGCTGGTGAACTTTGCTCAAACCAGATGAGCCGGCACTTAAGCTGGTGAGCTCGAGGTCTCGAACCTGGGTCCTCCGTATCCCAGTCCGATGCTCTATCCACTGCGCCACCACCTAGTCAGGCGGTATTTGTGTTTAAATTGAGACCCTCTGCCTTATTCTGCATGCCAGTAAGTTCTCTTGTTTTGTTTTATTTTTAAACCCTGTCTTTATTTTATTTATTTACCTTTTTGTGACAGAGACAGAGAAAGTCAGAGAGAGGGACAGACAGACAGGAAGGGAGAGAGATGAGAAGCATCAGTTCTTCATTTCAGCACCTTAGTTGTTCATTGATTGCTTTCTCATATGTGCCTTGGTTGGGGGGCTACAGCAGATTGAGTGACCCCTTGCTCGAGCCAGGACTGTGGGCTTAAGCTGGTGAGCCTTGCTCAAACCAGATGAGCCTGCACTCAAGCCTGTGACCTCGGGGTCTCGAACCTGGTCCTTCTCATCCCAGTCCGAGGCTCTATTGACTGCGCCACTGCTTGGTCAGGCCTCTTGTTCCTTTCATCTAATAAGACAGTGTTCGTGAAGGTCAGAGGTGGATAGTTGATTACTGACATCAAAACCTGATAAAACCAGCTTTTAGGTATTTACTATTATAGTCAAAGACATCTATTAGAAGACCTATTTATTTAAAACCCTTTGAGTAGTACGAACATGCATGTACGGCCTCACTCAAAGGATTAACAAAAAATTCACTACTCAAGGGTTAAAAATGAAGGCCTTTACATCCCTCTTTATTAAGGATTTGGTATTACTTAACATAACGCTTCTTTATTTAGGGAAATCCCAAGTTTATCACTATCTTGTGAACAAAGTTTAGGAAAACTGGTATTATGAAATCTTGCTATAACACTGTTCTTGGAATCCTTGATATTGGACTGTATTAAAAGCAAAACTATGGTAACATGAGGTTTTACAGGGGAAGTTTTCCAACTTCTTTCATTTTTATAAAGAAGTTAGATTGTCTCAGCATCTTCTTACCCTTTGCGGAAAAAGCCTTATAAGGTTTGCTATGGTTTCTTGCCTTTTCCTAATGACTTGTGAAAGAGTCTAGAGCAGGGGTCTCAAACTCGCGGCCCGCGGGCCGCCTGGTCTAGAGAGATTCCAGTATGAAAGGGACCATTTTATCAAGGTAGGTCTCCCCTAGTCTGTCCCATGATAGTAAATGGCACTACTATTCCAAACCCAATTGTTAAAGCCAAAAATCTAGAGGTATTCTCACTTCCTTTCTTTCATTATGTGACCTAACCTTTTATCTTCAGTTTGAGTCTTACCCAGTTTTGTTTGGTGGCCATTTCAAACTGTTAACTTCTGCTCATCTTCACTGCTACTACTCTAGTCCCAGCTGCCATAATTTCTTGCTAAAATACTGTGCAGTGATTTCCTGTTTTCACACAGCAGCCAGTGAAATATATATTTTTTAATTCAGTCATTGATTTTTAGAGAGAGGGAGAGAAATATAGAGAAACATCTATCTGTTCCTGTATGTGTCCTGACCGGGATCGACACTGTAACCATCTGGCCAGGGCAACTACAGTAATCTTAAAATCCAAATTAGATACCATCATTTCTTTTCTCTCAGTGTGTATTTTTCTTAGCTCCGAAAGGCTATTTACAAATATTCACATGCTGCCTGACTGGGTGGTGGCGCTGTAGATAGAGCGTCGGACTGGGATGCTGAGGACCCAGGTTCGAGACCCTGGGGTCGCCAGCATGAGCGCGGGCTCATCTGGTTTGAGCAAAGGCTCACTAGCTTGGACTCAGAGTCGCTGGCTCGAGCAAGTGGTTACTCGGTCTGCTGAGGGCCCGCGGTCAAAGCACATATGAGAAGGCAATCAATGAACAACTGGGGTGTCACAATGCACAACGAAAAACTGATGATTGATGCTTCTCATCTCTCTGTTCCTGTCTGTCTGTCCCTGTCTGTCCCTCTCTCTGACTCTCTCTGTCTCTGTAAAAAAACACCACAAATAAATATTCACATGCCTGGCCCATTCATCATACCTGAAGTCCCAGATCTGATGGCCTTAGTGAGGCCTTCTTTTGTCACCTTATATGACATTGTCTTCTGTCACTGTTGCATTATTTTTTTTTTAAGTGAGACAAGGGGAGATAGACTACCACATGCACCCTTACTGGAATCCACTCAGCAGCCCCCGTGTGGGGCTGATGCTTGAATCAACCGAGCTATCCTCAGTGCTTGAGGCCAGCCAAGTTATCCTCAGTGCCTAGGGCCAATGCTCTAACCAGTTGAACCACTGGCTGTGAGAGGGGAAGAGGGAGGGGGAAGAGAGTGGGTAAAAGAAGCAGATGGTCGCTTCTCATGTGTGTCCTGACCTGGGATTGAACCCAGGATATCTGCTCACCGGGCTGACACGCTATCCACCGAGCCACCCGGGCAGGGCCCCTATTGTACTGTTTTGTGTAGTTTATATATGGCCTTTATCATAATATGTAATTACCATGTTTATTGTGAAGTCATGATGCTGAATCCCCATTGCCAGGATAGGTGTAGTGTGTATAGAGTACTTTTTTTCATTTTTAAAATTTTTATTGAATTTAGGGAGAGGAAGAGAGAGTGTGAGAGAGAGACAGGAATATAGCTCTGTTCTTGTATGTGCCATGACTGGGGATAAAACTGGCAACCTTTGTGTTTCCGGATGATGCTCTCACCAATTGAGCTATCTGGCCAGGGTGTACATGGTGTATTTTGGGTGCTCAGTAGATATTGGATGACTGGGTTAATGTATAAATGTATAAATGATGGAGAGGAGACTTGGAGGATTTGTATAATGTTTGTAAGGTTGAAGGGTAAAGAATGGCCTGCTGATAAGGATTATATGTATCAATCTCAAAATTTCTTTTAAAGGTTGTGAATGATAGTTAAAAATGTAAGAGCCTTAAATGTAATATGTAATTTTTTCTGTTTAGTTCAATTTAAAATTGACAACTAATATAAATTCCTGAGTAGTCATTGAGAGATTAGTATGAACACTTGAGAATGCCTTTTGGAAATATATAATATTTTATAATTTTGTGTATGAAATGATTTATTTTTATACAATGATCTTCATATACTTTTTATCCAGGATGACAAGTATCATTCTACTGCCATATGTGAGGTTAGATTTGGATACTTATATGCTTAAAATGTTGTATAGAGTTACTCTGGAAGCTGAAAATAAAATTCACATCAATAGTCAGAGCACTGTCTTATTGGTTCTAAATAATCCAGGTGATTTTAAACTAAGTTTTATGACTATCTTTATATATATATTTTTTTGGTCTAAAATTCTTTTTCCCTTATACATCATGGCTAATGCTTCCCTCCTCCCTTCTCAGTCTTTTAGTTTTAATTTTTATCACTGATATATGGATATAATTTAGAATCAAATGGTTATATGGGACTTATTATGAAAATAACAGTACTACTATTATCCTTTCCCCCTCACCAATATTCCTCTACCCATTGACCAATACTTTTATCACTTAAAGCATTAATTTGGTCTTTATATCTCGAAATAATTTGCTACTTTCTTTCCCATTTAAGGAGTATTCATTGTTTTCCTACTATAAAAGATAAGGATTTAGCTCATTGTTACCTGTTACCAGTCCCCTAAACACTTGTACTCCCCTTGTCTTCCCATTTCTGCATCTTGGTATCTGTATAACTGCTTCAGTCGTTGTTCAGTGTTTATATAATCAGACCTTTATAAATGCTGTTCAGAGCTAAGCCACTTAATATACCAGGATTACTTTTTCTTTCTTTTTTTTTTTTTTCTTTTCTGAAGCTGGAAACGGGGAGAGACAGTCAGACAGACTCCCGCATGCGCCCGACCTGGATCCACCCGGCACACCCACCAGAGGGGACGCTCTGCCCACCAGGGGGGATGCTCTGCCCACCAGGGGGCGATGCTCTGCCCCTCCGGGGCGTCGCTTTGCTGCGACCAGAGCCACCCAGCGCCTGGGGCAGAGGCCAAGGAGCCATCCCCAGCGCCCAGGCCATCTTTGCTCCAATGGAGCCTTGGCTGCGGGAGGGGAAGAGAGAGACAGAGAGGAAGGAGGGGGTGGGGGGTGGAGAAGCAAATGGGCGCTTTCTCCTATGTGCCCTGGCCGGGAATCGAACCGGGGTCCCCGCACGCCAGGTCGACGCTCTACCGCTGAGCCGGATTACTTTTTCTTTCCAGTATTTGTAATTTGCTCCTAAATATGTCCTTTAATAGTTGCCTTTTATTTTATTTGCTTACATTTCTAATTACTGTAATTCAACCCTGAAAGTTTTCACCAATTGTTAAATCTACTCCATATGTATATACAGTGTGTCCATAAAGTCATGGTGCACTTTTGACCGGTCACAGGAAAGCAACAAAAGACGATAGAAATGTGAAATCTGCACCAAATAAAAGGAAAACTCTTGGCCCTGGCCAGTTGGCTTAGTGGTAGAGCGTCGGCCTGGCGTGCGGAAGTCCCGGGTTCGATCGCTGGCCAGGGCACACAGGAGAAGCGCCCATCTGCTTCTCTACCCCTCCCCCTCTCCTTCCTCTCTGCCTCTCTCTTCCCCTCACGCAGCCAAGGCTCCATTGGAGCAAAGATGGCCCGGGTGCTGGGGATGGCTCCATGGCCTCTGCCTCAGGCGCTAGAGTGGCTCTGGTCGCTACAGAGCGACGCCCAGGATGGGCAGAGCATTGCCCCCTGGTGGGTGTGCTGGGTGGATCCCGGTCAGGCGCATGCGGGAGTCTGTCTGACTGCCTCCCCGTTTCCAGCTTCAGAAAAATTTTAAAAAAGAAAAAAAAAAGGAAAACTCTCCCAGTTTCATACCTATTCAGTGCAGTTCGATGTGGGCTCACGCACAGATTTTTTAGGGCTCCTTAGGTAGCTATCCCGTATAGCCTCTACAGACTCGTCACTGACTGATGGCCTACCAGAAAGAGGTTTCTCCACAAAACTGCCGGTTTCCTTCAACTGCTTATCCCACTGAGTAATGTTATTTTTATGTGGTGGTGCTTCGTTATAAACGCGCCGATATTCACGGTGCACTTTGGTCACAGATTCGAATTTAGCGAGCCACGGAACACACTGAACTTTCCTCTGTACTGTCCACATCTTGACTGGCATGACCGTGGGCTGCTCTGCTGTATACATGGTGTTACATCATCATCTACGCATGCGCACATGCTGCCTCATCCTATAGAAACTGGGAGGGTTTTCCTTTTATTTGGTGCAGATTTCACATTCTATCGTCTTTTGTTGCTTTCCTGTGACCAGTCAAAAGTGCACCATGACTTTATGGACACACTATATATATCAGATGTTCACTCAGTTCATTGTATTGAAAAAAAATTTCCTGGCCTTCTGGCCTGCTCCAACCTGTACCTATTGTCCTGGTGCTCAAAGCATGGCTGCCATCTAGGGATCATCCTTTGTGGCTATCCTGGAGACATCTTGTGTTGGATCTCCTGTTTTCCGTATCCCTTATTTCCTTCCTCTTTCTTGATTGACTCTTCCATTTTTAGTGGAGCTCATTCTCTGATAGCTTTCTGTAAAAAGGTGTGTAGGAGGTAAAATTTGGAGACTTTTACTCTTTCAATTGGTGCTTTCTCTAAAATAATTCTTTTATCTTTACTCTTCTGTCAACTCTTTAGTTTCCAAAAGGCTCTATGATTTTACCAAGTAATTACTCTTAAGTTACTTTTTATAATTCTTACACTTGATTGCTGGTCATGTGGGACTTAATTTAGGCCTCAGGGAAGATTCATTGCAGTGATCAGTTAGAGACTGAGACAGGAGGAAAACAAAGCAGTTTTCATGATCATGTACCACTAGATTGTAAAACTCCATGCAGATTGGGGTGTCTGTCTTACTTACTGCTATTTCTCTAGACTTGCATAGTACCTCCCATAGATTAGCTATTGGATACATATTGTTGAATGAGTGAATTGTATATGAAAGCAGTATGTTCTAAAAACTAGATTGAACTTTTATAGGAATCTTGGTTCAGGATATGTGTGTGTGTGTTCATGTGTGCATGCCCTGAGGTTTAAAACTCATTTTTGTTTCTATATTTAAATGCATCTTTTTATTTTATTTATTTTCTAATTTAGTGAGAGAAGGGGAGGCAGATACAGACTCCCACATGTGCCTCCACCAGGATCTACACAGCAAGCCCGCTAGGGGGTGATGCTCTGCCCAACTGGGCTGCTGCTCCATTGCTTGGCAACCGAGCTATTTTAGCATCTGAAACAGGCTGTGGAGACATCCTCAGTGCCCTGGGCCAACTTTGCTTGAATCATTCAATCCATGGCTGTGGGAGGGGAAGAGAGAAAGATAAAGAGGGAGTGGGGGGAGGGGGAGAAGCAGATGGTCCCTTCTCCTGTGTGCTTTGGGACTCAAACCTGGGACTTTCACATGCTGGGCAATACTTTACCACTGTGCCCAACCAGCCAGGACTTTATCATGTGCCACTGAGTCCTGACTTCTGGTGACTGTGAGTAATATCCTATCCCAAAAAGCCCTGCTCAATTCTTATAGACTCATCCCTATGGTTTCTTTTATGGAGTCTGTTCATCTCATATTTGGTTTTTATCTTTTCCTCAGTGGAAAGTATTCACATCCTATAGTTTGAAGTTAGTCTTTTTTATTTTTTTAATTTAAAAATTTTTTATTTTTCTGAAGTGAGAAGCAGGAGGTGGCAGACAGACAGACTCCTGCATGCGCCTGACAGGGATCCACCCAGCATGCCCACCAGGGAGCAGTGTTTTGTTCAATTCCCAGCCAGAGCTTACAGGATAAGCGCCCATCTGCTTCTCCACCCTTCCCTCTCTCCTTTATCTCTGTCTCTCTCTTCCCCTCCTGCAGCCAAGGCGTCACTGGAGCAAAGTTAGCCAGGGTGCTGAGGACTACTCCATGGCTTCTGCCTCAGGCCCTAGAATGGCTCTGGTTGCAACAGATCAATGCCCCAGATGGACAGAGCATCGCCCCCTAGTGGGCATGCCGGGTGGATCCCAGTCAGGCACATATGGGAGTCTGTCTGACTGCCTCCTGGCTTCTCACTTCAGAAAAATACAAATAAATAAATCGATAGTACTCTGGATGGTCAGGAGGCATGAGGACATACATGAATGTTCATACTACTTAAAGGGTGAACATACACATATAACGTGTATATACATATACTGCTCACACAAATTAGGGGATATTTTATAATGAATATGAAGCGATAAAATAAAGCATTTGATTATTTTTTATTAAACAAGAATATCAGAAAAGCAAACGACAAGTCAAAGAAAGTGATTTTGCAAATGAGATGCAAAACCAACTTTTCTTTCATTGGTGAAAATGTACTATACAAATGGCTGAAAGTACTGGAGAATCTACACATTCTCTGATCCCCTAATTTTTGTGAGCAATGTACATATAATGTTTTGTGAGTATTTAATCTCCCCACAAGATTACAAGTTTCTTGAGGAGGAATCCTTTATTTAAAAAGCAGTTTTTACTGTTTCAAGCACAGATAAGGTGTTCAGCATATGCCTGATGATCAAGAGAACCAGATGGTTATAGTCATTTCTGTCTTTATATGATTGTGATGTGTTGTTTTTAAAATCAGTAGTTATCTCTTATTTACTTTTGAGCTGTACCATTTTTTTTTTAATTGAAGTTGACTAAGTCTTTTTATTTATTTTTTTACAGGGACAGAGAGAGAGTCAGAGAGAGGGATAGATAGGGACAGACAGACAGGAATAGAGAGAGATGAGAAGCATCAATCATCAGTTTTTCGTTGTGACACCTTAGTTGTTCATTGATTGCTTTCTCATATGTGCCTTGACCGGGGGCCTTCAGCAGACTGAGTAACCACTTGCTGGAGCCAGCGACCTTGGGTCCAAGCTGGTGAGCTTTCTGCTCAAGCCAGATGAGCCCGTGCTCATGGTGGCGACCTCGGGGTCTTGAACCTGGGTCTTCCGCATCCCAGTCCTACGCTCTATCCACTGCGCCACAGCCTGGTCAGGCTGAGCTATACCTTTTAACTTTAATCTCTGTTTCTTCTTCTCAAGGTTTAAATAACGTATAGCTTATATCTCAAACTCCTAATTTGCAAGTTTATGGGAATATGACTGATAGTTAAAATTACAGGTATAGGAACTGCACTGCATGGCCGTTTTATATATGTTAGAAGAACTTATCAGAAGATAGACAGTTGTAGGTTGCACTGGAATTGAAAGTCTTTTGCTTATTTTATGTATTTGTGTCATTTTGAGAATTTGAAAATGCACCTAAGACATCTTCTCACCAGTAACTTGTGATCCTGGCAGGCATAAGCTAAGCTGAAAGGGTAAACTTTTTATGTTTATCTTATTATTCCCAGTCCCTATACCTGGAATAATATTTAGATGCTTATGCATTTCCCTATGCAAGTGAAAACACTACACGTGGATTTTTCAGCTTTTCAAAGTTTTCACATTTATTAAGTCCTTTACAATTATCTCCTAATAATGAAAAACAATTATTTTCCTTAAGCCAGAGCTAAGTTGACATATGTATTTTTGTAAAACCCTTTCTAAAAGTTATATATTTTTCCTAATATGAACTACTGACTATATGTACTTTTCCCATATATATACATAACAGAAAGCAAAAATTGCACTAAATTATGATTTTTTTTTCTTTTTAAACGAGAGAGACAGAGGTAGAGACAGAAAGAGGGGTAGATAGGGACAGACAGGAAGGGAGAGAGATGAGAAGCATCAAGTCTTTGTTGTGGCAACTTACTTGTTCATTGATTGCTTTCTCATATATGCCTTGACTTAGGAGCTAGAGCTGAGCCAGTGACCCCTTGCCCAAGCCAGCGACCTTTGGGCTCAAGCCAGCGACCATGGGGTCATGTCTATGATCCCACACTCAAGCCAGCAATCCCACTCTCAAGCCAGTTAGCCCATGCTCAAGCCGGCAACCACAAGGTTTTGAACCTGGGTCCTCTGTGTCCCATCCGACACTGTATACACTGTGCCACTACTTGGTCAGGCTAAATTATGATTTCTGAATATAATAGGAATATAGTCTTATGATCAGTATTATATTTTCAACCATATGTCCTGGATCATTGTAAGGGACTTCTGTAATATTGCATGTGAATTTTTGTCTTGTCTTCACAAACTCAGGTATGTCCATAGTGTTTTTTTGTTTTTGCTTCACCAGTTTATTATAATTGTGGTAAACTATACATAATATGAGATTTACTCCTTGAACCATTTTAAGAAATATAATATAGTGGCATTAAGTACATTCATGATGTTTTGCAACCATCGCCAGCACTCATTTCCAGAATTTGTTCATTATCCCAAATAGAAACTCCTTATTCATTAATTAATAACTAACTCCCCATTCCTTTCAGTCCTTGTTAACCTTCTCCTTATTCGAGGTTCCTCATATGAGTGGAATTATACAGTATTTATCTTTTCATGTCTTCTTTTCTCATACCGTATGTTTTCAAAGTTCATGTTGTAGCATGTAGCAGAATTTTATTCTCTTTTATGACTGAAGAATATGTCTTTATACATTTTGGTTATCTATTATCTGTTTGTTTTTTCCCTTTTTTCAAGTGAGAGAAGGGGAGATAGACAGACTCCTGCATGCTCCCCGACTGGGATCCACCTGGCAATCCCCATCTCTGGCTGATGCTTCTGCCCATCTTAGGCCATGCTCGCTACCAAGCTATTTTTAGTGCCTCAGCTAGAGGCTCCATGGAGCCATCCTCAGTGCCCAGGGCCAATGTCCTTGAACCAATTGAGCCATGGCTGCGGGAGTTGAAGAGAGAGGGGGAAGAGGGGGGAGAGGTAGAGAAGCAAATGGTTGGTTTTCCTGTGTGTACAGACTGGGAATCGAACCTGAGACATCCACACGCTGGGCCAAAGCTCTATCACTGAGCCAGCCAGTCAGGGCTGTCCATTATCTGATGATGAACATTCGGGTTGTTTCCACCATATTGCTGTTAGTAATGCTGCTGTGAGCATTGATGTCTAAAGATCTATTTGAGTCCCTGCTTTCCGTTATTTTGAATATATACCTAGGAGTAGAATTGCTTGGTCATGTGATAATTTTATGTTTAACAAAACTTTGAGGAACTGCCAAACTGTTTCCTAAAGTGGTAGCACTGTTTTATTCTCCCACCAGCAATGTATGGGAATCACAATTTTTCCACATCCTTGCCAACACTTACCTGTCTTTCTTAATTTTGCCATCCTAGTGGATGTGAAGTGATATTGTATTTATGTAGTTTTTATTTTATTTCCCTAATGGCTAGTGATGTTGAGTTTCTTTTCCTGTGCTCTGTCATTTATATATATTCTCTGCTCATTTTTGAACTGGGATGTTTGCTTTTTTTGTTTGTGAATTCTAGAAGTTCTTTATATTATATATTTTGGTTATTAATCTCTTATCAGATATATGACTTGCAAATATTTTCTCCCTTTCTTTAGGGTGTTTCTTATGCTTTTTTTGTAAGTTAAAAATATTTTAAATTGATTTTAGAGAGAGTGAGAGAGGAAGGAAGAGAGAGCAAAACATAGATTTGTTGTTCCATTTACTTATGCATTCATTGGTTGATTTTTGTGTGTGGTCTGACCAGGGTTAGAACTCACAACCTTGGCATATTGGGATGATGCTCTAACCAACTAAGGTACTGGGTTAGGGCCTCTCATGCTTTTGATAGTGTCTTTTTATGTTCACAAGCTTTTAATTTTGATATATACTTAGTTTTGGACTTATAATGTTATAGATTGTTCAGAGCATATAACCACAAAATCATAGAAGATTGACCCCACAACTGTAGAAACCAGAGTAGAAAGAACCCTATGCCTTGTACCCAATAGACTTCCATAAATAAAGAGAATCCTTAGGAAATAATTTTCAAATAATACACATAGCCTATGGATAAATTAAAAGCAAACAATACTTGTAAAAGCAGTGCTTCCTATAATGGAAGCACAGGAGAGCCAACTTCATTATCAAATCTTAGGGCAGAAAATCAGGTTATTCATTGAGGAATTATCAAAGAAAAGGTCAGCCTCTATTATAGCAAACATGTACAGAAATGATAATAGTAGTCAGTCTCGGCCCTGGCCGGTTGGCTTAGTGGTAGAGAGTCGGCCTGGTGTGCGGGAGTCCCGGGTTCAATTCCCGGCCAGGGCGCACAGGAAAAGTGCCTATCTGCTTCTCCACCCCTCCCCCTCTTCTTCCTCTCTGTTTCTCTCTTCCCCTCCCACAGTCAAGGCTCCACTGGAGCAAAGTTTGCCCGGGCACTGAGGATGGCTCTGTGGCCTCCGCCTCAGGCGCTAGAATGGCTCTGATTGCAGCAGAGTGATGCCCCAGATGGGCAGAGCATCGCCCCTGGTGGGCATGCCGGGTGGATCCCGGTCAGGCACATGCGGGAGTCTGTCTGACTGCCTCCCCGTTTCCAACTTCAGAGAAGAAAAATAGTAGTCAGTCTCTTCCCTAAGACTAAGGAAGTGTCTTCATGAATTCTAAGATTTTACCTTTGTTAACCCAGTTGCTGTAGAGGCCTAAAACTTGTTTTATGTGTGCTACTGGATACAAACTGTGAGGCTATTTGTTGGCATCACCATCAGAAATGTTTGTGTTGCCAGAATTAGATAAAAAGGTCTTGGCCTAGTTGATCAATATAATTGAAAAAAAGTTTTTAAAGAATATAAAATACTTTCTTCAACATCGAAGTTTAGAGGACTGCTGGCTATCTTTCATTAGCTTATGAAGAATTGAAGACATTTTGAGTTCATCCTTAAGGTAATCTTGGTAAATTGTGTGTGTGTGTGTGTGTGTGTGTGTGTGTGTGTGTGTGTGAGAGAGAGAGAGAGAGAGAGAGAGAGAGAGACAGACAGACAGAGATAGAGAGAGACAGAGACAGAGAGGGCCAGATAGGGACAGACAGACCGGAGGGAGAGAGATGAGAAGCACCAGTTCTTCGTTGTGGCACCTTAATTCATTGATTGCTTTCTCATATGTGCCTTTACCAAGGGTGTAAGGGGGCTACAGCAGAACGAGTGACCCCCTGTTCAAGCCAGCAACATTGGACTCAAGCTAGTGAACCTTGCTCAAACCAGATGAGCCCATGCTCAAGCCGGTGACCTCAGAGTTTCGAACCTGGGTCCTCCACGTCTCAGTCTGATGCTCTATCCACTGTGCCACTGCCTGGTCAGGCTAAATTTCTAATAAAGATTTTTTTTTTTGTATTTTTCTGAAGTTGGAAACGGGGAGGCAGTCAGACAGACTCCCGCATGTGCCTGACCAGGATCCACCTGGCATGCCCACCCAGGGGCTATGCTCTGCCCATCTGGGGTGTCGCTCTGTTGCAACCAGAGCCATTCTAGCGCCTGAGGTGGAGGCCACAGAGCCATCCTCAGCGCCCGGGCCAACTTTGCTCCAATGGAGCCTTGGCTGCGGGAGTGGAAGAGAGAGACAGAGGAAGGAGAGGGGAAGGGGTAGAGAAGCAGATGGGCGCTTCTCCTGTGTGCCCTTGGCCAGGAATTGAACCCAGGACTCCTGCACGCCAGGCCGACGCTCTACCACTGAGCTAACCAGCCAGGGCCTAATAAAGATTTGATAAGGCCCTAGTCCAGGGGTCGGGAACCTATGGTTCGTGAGCCAGATGTGGCTCTTTTGATGGCTGCATCTGGCTCGCAAATATTTAATTAAAAAAAATAACATTAAAAATATACTATAAAACACTCATGTTCATGGTTGTGGGTGGCTGGAGCCAATCACAATTGTCCTCTGGGACAACACCAAATTTTTATTGGATAATGCGTAAGGTACACGGGTCGTTGTACGGCTCTCACAGAATTACATTTTAAAATACAGTGTGTCCGTCAAGTCATGGTGCACTTTTGACCGGTCACAGGAAAGCAACAAAAGACGATAGAAATGTGAAATCTACACCAAATAAAAGGAAAACTCTCCCAGTTTCATACCTATTCAGTGCAGTTCGATGTGGGCTCACGCACAGATTTTTTAGGGCTCCTTACGTAACTATCCCGTAATAGCCTCTACAGACTCATCACTGATGGCCTACCAGAATGGGGTTTCTCCATCAAACTGCCGGTTTCCTTCAACTGCTTATCCCACTGAGTAATGTTATTCCTATGTGATGGCGCATCGTTATAATCGCGCCGATATTCACGTTGCACTTTGGTCACGGATTTGAATTTAGCGAGCCATAGAACACACTGAACTTTCCTTGTATCGTCCACATCTCAACTGGTATGGCCATGGGTTGCTCTGCTGTATACACAGTGTTATGTCATCTTCTGCACATGCACACATGCTGCCACATCATCCTACAGAAACTGGGAGGGTTTTCCTTTTATTTGGTGCAGATTTCACATTCTATCGTCTTTTGTTGCTTTTCTGTGACCAGTCAAAAGTGCACCATGACTGTACGGACACACTGTATGTGGTGTTCATGGCTCTCTCAGCCAAAAAGGTTTCTAACCCCTGCCCTAGCCGGTTGGCTCAGCGGTACAGGATTGGCCCAGCATGTGGATGTCCCGGGTTTGATTCCCAGTCAGGGCACACAGGAGAAGTGACCATCTGTTTCTCCACCCCTTCCCTCCCTCCTTCTCTCTCTGTCTTTCTTCTCCTCCTACAACCAAGGCTCAATTGGTTCTAGCAAGTTGGTCCCCAGGTGCTGAGGTTGGCTCCACGGCCTTCTGCCTCAGGTTTTAAAAATAGCTCAGTTGATTCAAGCATCAGCCTTAGGCAGGGGTTGCCCAGCGGATCCCTGTCAGGGCGCATGTGGCAGTATGTCTCACTATCTCCTCTCCTCTCACTTAAAACAAAAAACAAAAACAAAAAAGACCTCCCAAAAAGTAGTAAAAGACAAAGATGGAAAAAGGTAAGAAAATTAGAGGATAAGTCCAGGAGGTCCAATATCCAAATAAAAGAATATCAGAAGAAAAGAAAATTGGATAGGAAATGATCTATGAGATAATTAAAGAAAATGTCTCAATTGAAGGCCTTCCGCCTTCAGATTAAAGGAACCCATTTTTATTAGCAAACAGGTGAAAACAGAGCCATACTAAAATACATCCCTGTGAGATTTCAGAAGATTGTGAATAAAGATCTTGTAAGTTAACAGAAACAGGAACAAAAACAGTCTTAAGAATCAGAATGCTCACTGGATATCTCAACGGCAACATGGGAAGCCAGGCTAAAAATGAAGCAATAATGTTTTTAAATTTTGAAGAAAAATGATTTCTAACTTAGAAATTTTACTCAAACTTTCAAGTATGATGACAGATTTAAGATATTCAAACTTAGAAATCTCAATTTTTCTCTAAAAAAATCCTGGAGTAAATCATCCACCAAAATGAGAAAATCCTGAAAGCAGAATATATGAGATGGGTTACAAAAGATCTATATAGTACAAGAGAATCCTCAAGATAAGGTTGAAGGGAATTTCCAGGTTCATAATCATGGAGCAGGTTCAATCCAGTTTGAAGCCAGTCCAAAGGCTACATGAAAACACTAGAATGAATTGACATCTTATAATCTTCAGAGAAGACTTGGGCAAATGACAGTGTAGGGTTGAATTAGTGCTAAATACTTCGATTACTAAACAAACAAAAATAAAACCACAGTTATTAGCTCTGGAATAAACAAAAAATTGTGCTGAAAAGTAATTATAGCTTAACTACATAACTTCAGCTATGAATCATATATACATGGTTATAAGGTAAACGCTGAATATTTAAGCATAATTAGCATATAGCCACAACTATAGTGGTAAAATGAAAGAGGAAGAGGGGAAAAGGAAGTGGCTAAGGGAAAAACAAGGGGAAGAAACTAAATTCTCATGCTCAGAAGTGAGAAGTCAACACATAATAAATACCTAAAACTGAAAAAACTATACCAAATACCAAATTAAACTTAAAGAATAAAAAGTAGGCTCTTTCTGGGAAACAAAAAATTCCAAGGAAGATTAGGCAACTGATTCTTATTCAACAAATCTTACACAAACTATTTACTTTATACTATATTTATGTATAACACTGACAAAAACAAACATCTCAGAAAAAGAAAAACCAAGATACAAAATTGCATGTGTTATAATTAAAAGAATATAAAGCCCTGGCCAGTTGGCTCAGCGGTAGAGCGTCGGCCTAGTGTGCGGAGGACCTGGGTTCGATTCCCGGCCAGGGCACACAGGAGAAGCGCCCATTTGCTTCTCCACCCCTCCGCTGCGCCTTCCTCTCTGTCTCTCTCTTCCCCTCCCGCAGCCAAGGCTCCATTGGAGCAAAGATGGCCCGGGCGCTGGGGATGGCTCTGTGGCCTCTGCCTCTGGCGCTAGAGTGGCTCTGGTCGCAACATGGTGATGCCCAGGATGGGCAGAGCATCGCCCCCTGGTGGGCAGAGCTTCGCCCCCCCCCCCCATGCCGGGTGGATCCCGGTTGGACGCATGCGGGAGTCTGTCTGACTGTCTCTCCCTGTTTCCAGCTTCAGAAAAATGCAAAAAAAAAAAAAAAAAAAAGAATATAAAACATTTATTTGGAAAAAGAGTAAAAGGAAATAACTATCTGATGGGATTATTAGTGAAATTTCCCCCCTTTTCCAATTTCAGTAATATTGTTATATAGCTTTTATAATTTTAAACAAATTTTTATAAAAGTGCTGTTGGTTTTTAGCTGACATTCTTGGTTGCCTTTCTTTCCAGTGCTCCTTTCTCTGTAGCTACCACCCTAATTCTTGCATTGCTACCTGAACAGCTAATCCTCTGTTTTCTTCTTCCTCTTTTCCGAATGAGAGGAGGGGAGATAGACTCTTCCTATGCGCACCAACCAGGATCCATCCCCAGCAACCACCATCTGAGGCCAATGCTCTGCCCATCTGGGGCCATGCTTGCAACCAAAATATTTTTAGCACCTGCAGCCTGAGGTTTAAACTAGTGACCTCTGTTCTGGGACTATACTTTATTCACTGTGCCACCAGTGGTCAAGCAAGCTTAGATAATTTTTTCACTTTCATCAGTTTTCATTGGTCTACCTCCTCCCAATCCTTGGTATTGAGTATTTTAATTTTTTAACAGATTGATTTTAAAGAGAGAAGGAGGGACGAGAGAAAAAGAGACATCACTTTGTTGTTACACATATTTATACATTCATTGGTTGATTCTTGTATGTGCTCTGGCCTGGGATCAAACCCACAACCTTGGCATATGGGAACAACACTCTACTTGGCCAGGGCCAGTATTGAGTTATTTTAATCTTAGACATTCAGATTGGTGGGAAGTAGTACCTCTCTGTGGTTTTAATATGTATTTTTTTGATGGCTAATGATGTTGAATACCTTTACTTGTGGATTTGGCCATTTGTATGTTCCTTAAGAGCCCTGCTGTTCTATGAATTTTGTTGACTGGCATCTTGTTTTATTTTTCACTTTTGTTGTATTTTATCTCTTTGAAAACGTTAATAATACATTTCTAAAAGTTTTTTTCCTACCTCTATAGGCTGTTCCCCCTGCCCCTAATTTTTTTTTTTTTTTGAGAGAGAGAGAGAGAGAGAGAGAGAGAGAGAGAGAGAGGAAGGGGGAGAGAGTGTGAGAAGCATCAACTCGTAGTTGCTTTCGTTTTAGTTGTATGTTGATTGCTTCTCACATGTGCCTTGACCGTGGTGTGTCAGTGTCCCCTTGCTCAAGCCAGCAACTTTGGGCTCTTCATGCCAGTGACCTTTGGGTTTAAGCTAGTGAGCTTTGGAGCCATGTGGATGATTTCCCCACTCAAGCCAGTGACCCCGTGCTAATGAGCACACACACAGAGCCAACGACCTTGGCTTGGAAGCAGTGACCTCAGCGTCCTGGGTGGACGCTTTATTTACTGTACTCCACCACCACTTGTCAGACCGCTTTGTCTTTTGCTTCTTTAATAGGGGTTTTCAGCCTGACCTGTGGTGGCACACTGGATAAAGCATTGACCTGGAATGATGAGGTCACCGGTTTGAAATTCTGGGCTTGCTTGCTCAAGGCACATATGGGAGTTCATGCTTCCTGCTTCTGTCTGCCTTTTCTCTCTCTCTCTTCTCTAAAATGAATAAAATCTTTTAAAAAATTAAAAATATTAGGAGTTTTTACAGGTACCTAATAATCAGCTCATAAAGCTGATTAGAAGTTCTATGTTAGAGGGGCTTCTTGCTGAGCATTTTCATTGTGGAAACCCCCTCATCCCCACACCCAAGTCAGTATCTTTATTTAGAGAGGTCTTAAGTCGGGAAGGTAAAGGTTTGGCTGCCAGACTGGAATCTCAGAGGAAGAGGTAAGATGTCTCTATATTCCCATGCGTGTGTTTAATACCTCTGTTTTTAGAATGGCTTATCTAACCTCATTTATATTTGGTGTCCAAGGATATTTTCTGGTGTCCAGAGAAGTGTTTCATATCTTCCAGACAATAAACTTCTAGTCTTTTGCCATGGTTGGGAAGACTTGTTAGGCACGCTCTGTCAATTGGGGTCCAGGATCTCTGAAATGTCATTGCTTTTTAAATAGCTTTGAGCCAATAGCACTACTGTCTTCTTTATTCTCATCTTCCTACACCTTCTAGAATCTAGAGGTACTCTAGTCCCACTAATTCTTTTTTTTGAAGAGCCTCCTGTCCCCTAGAACAGAGTTTTTTGTTTTTTAGGTTTATTTTTTTTTACGATTTTATTTATTAATTTTAGAAAGAGGAGATAGAGAGAGAGAAAGGCAGGGGGGGAGGGAGGAATGGGGAGAACCAACTCTCAGTTGCTTCTCGTGTGTGTCTTGGCCAGGCAAGCCCAGGGTTTTTGAACTAGTGACCTCAATGTTCAGGTCGACACTTTATCTACCATGCCACCACAGGTCAGGCAAGTCTTACTAATTCTGAACCTTTACAGCAGGGGTCCCCAAACTACGCAGGCCACATGCGGCCCCCTGAGGCCATTTATCCGGCCCCCACCGCACTTCCGGAAGGGGCACCTCTTTCATTGGTGGTCAGTGAGAGGAGCATAGTTTCCATTGAAATACTGGTCAGTTTGTTGATTTAAATTTACTTGTTCTTTATTTTAAATATTGTATTTGTTCCCGTTTTGTTTTTTTACTTTAAAATAAAATATGTGCAGTGTGCATAGGGATTTGTTCATAGTTTTTTTATAGTCCGGCCCTCCAGTGGTCTGAGGGACAGTGAACTGGCCCCCTGTGTAAAGAGTTTGGGGACCCCTGCTTTACAGGGTTCTCTGTTGTATAAAAAGCGCACCTTGCCTGACCAGGTGGTGGCGCAGTGGATAGAGCGTCGGACTGGGATGTGGAAGGACCCAGGTTCGAGACCCTGGGGTTGCCAGCTTGAGCACGGGCTCATCTGGCTTGAGCAAAAAAGCTCACTAGCATGTACCCAAGGTCGCTGGCTCGAGCAGGGGGTGGGGGGTGGGGGTGGGGGTGGTGGTTACTCAGTCTGCTGAAGGCCCGCGGTCATGGCACATATGAGAAGCAATCAATGAACAACTAAGGTGTCGCAACGAAAAACTGATGATTGATGCTTCTCATCTCTCTCCATTTCTGTCTGTCTGTCCCTATCTATCCCTCTATCTGACTCTCTCTCTGTCCCTGTAAAAAAAAAAAACCAAAAATCCAAAAACGCACCTTTTCCTTTTGGCAGTTTAGGACTTAACTTTCTTACATCTTTTAATATATGTCTACCAACTTTCCAACTTCCAAAATTTTCTTAGTTTTAGCTCCTATTATAATTTCTTTGTCTTTGTCTTTATAAAGCCATTAAAGAAGGAAACAATCCCTTTAAGTTTTAGTGGGCTTTAAGAAGGGAATACAGGCCCTGGCCGATTGGCTCAGCGGTAGAGCGTCGGTCTGGCGTGTGGGGGACTGGGGTTCGATTCCCGGCCAGGGCACATAGGAGAAGCGCCCATTTGCTTCTCCACCCCCCCTCCTTCCTCTCTGTCTCTCTCTTCCCCTCCCGCAGCCAAGGCTCCATTGGAGCAAAGATGGCCCGGGCGCTGGGGATGGCTCCTTGGCCTCTGCCCCAGGCGCTAGAGTGGCTCTGGTCGAGGCAGAGCGACCCCCCGGAGGGGCAGAGCATCGCCCCCTGGTGGGCAGAGCGTCGCCCCTGGTGGGCGTACAGGGATCCCGTGCCGGGTGGATCCCAGTCGGGCGCATGCGGGAGTCTGTCTGACTGTCTCTCCCCGTTTCCAGCTTCAGAAAAATACAAAAAAAAGAAAAAAAAAGAAGGGAATACAGTAAAATGAAATTATGTTTCAACCTCGTTTTTTTTAGTCAGAACTTTGTATACTTTTATCACAGTATATATCATATCTTATTTTTTTTACAAATTACCATATTTTCATAATTGTAATTTTTCTTGGTTGCTTGTTATCCCATTGCTTGGATTACTCATAATTTACTGTTGCTTTATTACTAGATACATGTTTCTTCTAATATTTCACTTACTACATTCTATTGAAGTGAATATCTTCATTCGATTCCCCCAATTTTAGGATTATTTCCTTAGAATAGATTTACAGAAATGACAATTCTTTTGATACTCAAGATCTCAAGATATTTCATATTAATTTTTAAATTTAAATTTTCAATTACAGTTTACATGCAATATTATTTTGTGTTGGTTTCAGGTGTACCGCATAGAGGCTAGAGGGCCTCTGATACTTCTAGTACCCACCTAGCACCATACATAGTTATTACTACATTACTTACTGACTGTATTCTCTATATTTTACTTAACATCCTCTGAACTATTTTGTAACTACCAATTTGTACTTCTTTAATACCTTTATCTTTTTCACTCAGTCCCTCCAATCTCCCTCTCCTCTGGCAGCCATCAGTGTGTTCTCTGTATTTCTGGGTTTTTTTAAATTTTATTGTTCATTTATTTTGTTCTTTAGATTCCACATATAAGTGAAATGATACGGTATTTGTCTTATTCTGGCTGACTTATTTCACTGAGCATAATACTCTCTTGGTCTGTCCATGCTATAGAAATGACAATCTTTTGACTCAATTTTCTGAAAGTGATATATGAATGTTGATTTTACTAACATTTGTTAGAAATGGATATAATTTGCAAAAAATTCTGTTAATTTAATAATCTAAAATGGTACTCTGTTTTAGTTTGTATTTTTTGAATTAGTTGTCAAGGTAGAATCTTTCCCCACATTTTTGGTAGTTGTATTTCCTCATTTTTCTTTTTGACTTTTGTTCTTTATCAACATAACTAGTTTTTAAATTTTTTTAAAATCAATTTGTAGAATTTCTTATAATACATGCCCTGAATGTTAACCATCTGACAGATCTTCTACTAATATTTTTTCCAATTGACTTAACATTTTATTGCTATTTTTGTTATTTTTAATGTGCATGAGTTTAGTATTTGTATATAGTTATATATCTATTTTTAATTATTTATTTATTTATTCATTTTAGAGAGGAGAGGGAGAGACAGATTTAGAGAGAGAGAAGAGAGACAGAGAGAGAGAAGGGGGGGAGGAGCTAGAAGCATCAACTCCCATATGTGCCTTGACCAGGGTTTCAAACCGGCGACCTCAGCATTTCCAGGTTGACGCTTTATCCACTGTGCCACCACAGGTCAGGCCGTATATAGTTATATTTGATAGTTGCGTTTCGTATTATTTCAGAAGATTCACATTTTTACTCTTAGCGTATGTTTTAAAAAGAATCTGTAGTAATTTATGACAACATATTTTTAGTATTTAATTTTTTCTTACATTCACCTGAAATTTATTTTGGAGTATGGTAAAAGGTAGGATGTAAATTTATGGATTTCTTTTTTGTTTGTTTGTTTTAATCAGGTAACCTAATATAATCTAATATAGTCTAATCATTTCTATTCTCATTTAAAAAAACTTTAAAATAATTGAATATGTGTAATAACTCCAATTTTGCCTCATACATTGTGTTCTAATTTGTTCCCTGTAGCCTTACATCAGAAACTTGTATATTTCTCAGAGAAACTTGCATTGTATTATATGAAGTCTACACTTCCTCATTTTAAATTATTTTGTTCTGCTTTGGTTGTTTGGGAAGTGTTTGTACACTTTTGCTTTTATGTAATAAAACTTCAGAATGTTGCCATCTCGAAGTTGTTTATAAAACCATGTATGGTTGTCAGGAATTGCTGACAACAATGAAGTGTTTATTATATGCAATAAGGAAAATTTACTCCTAGACGTATTTTATATTTACTTTTTAATGGCCACATTCAATTCTTGGTTTTAACAGTTTGTTTTGATTTTGTTTTACTATAACCTAAGTTTAAAATTTGTTTTTCCATCAAGTTTTTTTCTTTTTTTAATCTTATACTGGCCCTACAACTAATAGCCTTGTTTCTTTTGAACTAGGGGCTTTTGGTGAAAAGATTTTCCTCTAGTAGAGACAAAGGTCCTTTAAATCTTTATATCAGGATTTCTTGTTAACTGTAAGCAATACAACTCCCCTCCCACTTGATTTCTATAAAAGTATTACACTTTCAAATAAAAAGCATTATAATCTTTATATTAACTGTATTTTAAATTTTTTTACATTAAAATAAATAAGTGGCCTGGCCTGTGGTGGAGCAGTGGATAAAATGTTGACTTGGAATGCTGAGGCTGCTGGTTCAAAGCCCTGGGCCTACCTGGTCAAGGTACATACGACAAACAATCAATAAACAACTGAAGTGAAGCAGCTATGAGTTGATACTCCTCGCTCCCCTGCCCCTATCTCTCCTCTCTCTAAAATCAATAAATAAAATATTTAAAAAATAATAAGCAACAAATGGTACACTATTCAATATAGTAGTACAGCATGAGTGCTTTACTATCATTAATTGCTTTATTTCTCTTACAACAGGAAGGATGAGATTTTTTTATTTTAGAGACAGGAAAGGAGAGGGATGAGAAGCATAAGCTCTTAGTTGCATCACTTTAGTTGTCCATTGATTGCTTCAAACTGTAAGCTGGTAGTGCTGTTGTTTATTCTTCTACCTGAATGTTTAGTAGAACAGTAATGAATTTTTTTCCTATGCTTATGGATGAACTGGTAGTATGTTGCCATTTATGCCAGTGGTTTTATGATTAGGTACCTGTCTGAAAGTTGCGATTGAAAATTTAGGATATAAAGTATATCATTGATATCAGAAAATTTGAGATCAGGGATATCAGGGAATGATATCCAAAATATTCATGAAAATTTAGTATTTATGGTATATAAATTCTGTCTTCAAATTTGAAGCTGTTTTATTATAATTTTAACTTAAAAATTTCAGATTAGGAGGGGGTTGTGAGGGGAGTTAAAAGGGACAAATATGGCCCTGGCCGGGTTGGCTCAGCGGTAGAACGTCGGCCTGGCGTGCGGGGGACCCGGGTTTGATTCCCGACCAGGGCACATAGGAGAAGTGTCCATTTGCTCCTCCACCCCCCCCTCCTTCCTCTCTGTCTCTCTCTTCCCCTCCCGCAGCCAAGGCTCCGTTGGAGCAAAGATGGCCTGGGCGCTGGGGATGGCTCTTTGGCCTCTGCCCCAGGCGCTAGAGTGGCTCTGGTCTCGGCAGAGCGACGCCCCAGAGGGGCAGAGCATCGCCCCCTGGTGGGCAGAGTGTCGCCCCTGGTGGGCGTGCCGGGTGGATCCCGGTCGGGCACATGCGGGAGTCTGTCTGACTGTCTCTCCCCGTTTCCAGCTTCAGAAAAATACAAAAAAAAAAAAAAAAAAGGGACAAATATATGGTGATGAAAAATTATTTGACTTTGGGTGATTGGCTTATAATGCAATCAACAGTTCAAATGCTATAGAAATGCTTACCTGAAACCTGTGTACTCTTATTGATGAATGATACCCATTAAATTTCATATTGTAAAACAACAACAACAACATTGATTAAAGCTCCCTTGGATGAGAGGAAGAAAAAATTGAAATTTCGGATTAAGCCTGACTGGTGGTGGTGCAGTGAATAGAGCGTTGACCTGGGATGCCGAGGTCCCAGGTTTGAAACCCTGAGATCACTGGCTTGAGTACTGGCTCATCTGGTTTGAGCACAGGCTCACAGCTTGAGTGTAGTCACAGGTTTGAGTGTGGGATCATAGACATGACCCTTTGGTTGCTGGCTTGAGCAAGGAGTCACTGGTCCGGCCTGTGCTCCTTGGTCAAGGGACATATGAGAAGCAATTAATGAACAACTGAAGTGATGCAACTACGAGTTGATGCTTCTTTTCTCTCTCCCTTCCTGTCTGTCTCTCTTGATTAAAAAAAAAATTCAGATTAAAATATCATTATCAGGTTGTTGTATACCTTCTAATTATAAAGCATTGGTAAACACTCGAGAAAATATAAAGGAAGAACTTAGTTTGGGGAGCATTTGAGATCTTGCTTCTATCATATGTAATCAGTTTGGCTCAAACTTTTTTTTTTTGAGACAGAGATAGGGACACACAGAATGGAAGGGAGAGAGATGAGAAGCATCAGTTCTTTGTTGCGGCACCTTAGTTCATTGTTTGCTTTCTCATATGTGCCTTGACTGGGGGACTCCAGCTGAGCCAGTGACCTTTGGGCTCAAGCCAGCGACCCCACGCTCAAGCCGGTGACCTCAAGGTTTTGAACCTGGGTCCTCTGTGTCACAATCCAATGCTCTATCCCAGCAGTTCTCAACCTGTGGCTTTAAGCGACCCCTGTGTTTTGGTCGTTCGACCCCTGCTGGGGTCGCGACCCACAGGTTGAGAACCCGCTGCTCTATCCATTGTGCCATCACCTGGTCAGGTTCAAATAAACTTATAAAAAATTAATTCAACTTGTAAACATGTGAGTTTCTTTAAAGAAGAGTTCAGAACTGTTGTCCATACCTAACTCATCCATTTGTAAAATATTTTCAGAATTGCTTTTGATATTGGGAGGAGTAACATATGAAGATTTGTCATATGTTATATATTGTTACCACTAATAGTACCGAAAATGGCATTTTTCCTGTCACTTGTTGGGTGTAGTATAGTTGCCAATACATCAGTTTGTTTTCAAAGTACAGTGTTTCTTCCTAAATGAAAACAGAAACACATTATATGTATTCTTTTCACCAGTTTGCCAAGACAGATGTTCCAATTATTTCTACTCTATGGAAAGCAGAAATATTTCAGATTTCATAAATAGGTTTTCTTTTGACAAGTACTTTTGTTTCCAAATTTCTTTACCACATTTCCCCATATATAAGACGCACCTTAATTTTGGGGCCTGAAATTTGAAAAAAAATGTATTACATAAAGTTATTGAACTTAATTTTTATTCATCATGAAATTCATACAACTCTTCATCACTGTCAAAACACCCATCCATTAGTTTGTCCTCATCTGTGTCTGATGACGAATCACTGTCTTTATATGTTGTCCATCCTCAGTTCCGTTTGTGGCATTTGAAATGACACAACCACTGTATAAGACGCACTCAGTTTTTAGACCCCAAATTTTTTGAAAAAAGTTGTGTGTTATACATGAGGAATTACGGTAATTTTCTTCTAAGGTGGTTTTTTTTTTTTGTAGTTCCTGTCAGCAAGGATCTGAGTGACACATAATAATTGGTCAGTTCTCATACAACTGTAGGAAAAATTTTATGATTTCTTAAATTAAAAGGCATAAAAAATAACTTTCAACTTGAATTATTGGTTCAGCTAGTACTAGTAGTATAATGTAGGTGATCTGACTTGTAATTCTGTAATCATTTGATGAAGACGTACATCTGTTGTAAATTTCATTGGAGGATTGGGCTTTTTTCTTCTTTATAAATATATTAGTGAAATAAAATTTCTGGAAAGGTGACGTTTAGGATATACTGTATTATGTTATAAAAGGCTGCTCTTAAGTAAAGTAGGATGGAGGTAATAAATGGTTTTTAATTTATGAATTTTAAATGTGATTGGCTTAGCAGGTTTTGGGCAGTGAAAGAGAAACTTCACTGGTTCCTTTAGGGAACTTGAATGCTTAATACTTGTGTGTGAGCCAGCCTTCCCTCCCTTCTGTTCCCCTTGCCTTTCTGCCCCTGCCTCCCTGCCTTTCTTTTTCTCTCCCTCCTCCTCCCCTCCCCCTCCCTATTTCCCTCACTTTCTACTCCCATCTCTCCTGTCCCTCCTTGCTTTCTGTCCCTTTCTCTCTCTCTCTCCTCTCCCAAACAGGGAAGAACTAACATGGAGATGTATGTTATTCTTGTCTTATAAGACTATTTAAGAATTTTGTGAGATGGCGTCTGTGAAATTGCTTTTCAAAAAATAAAATGCTAGGGTAGCTATTATATTTAATTTAATTTTGTTTAAGTTTAAAAACAGTGAAAATAACCTGTCATTACATTTTTGTTAGATTTGCAATGGAATTTGAGCTACTGACACCCTCACCCCCAGGAAGGTACTTGGAAGCATATATTTTAATGTAGTTGAACTGATGAGTGCCATGTTGCTGATTGCTCAGAAGTTTATGAACCAGGAGAATAATTAATTTGAGTGTGATTTGAGAAATTGCTGGAAGCAAGTGAATCAACTAGAAAACTTGTCATCAGCATATGTTAAATAGTCCTTTTATTATATTATATAGAATATAAAAAACCCTAATGAATACTTAAAGGCATTCTTCACATGATATTTTTAAGACTCTGGCAGTGTTTATACAATAGGTTTCATGTGACCATAAACTAAGTGGTGCCATTTTTTATTTATATTCTTTTCTTATGGGAAGTTTTCAAAGACACATTTAAAAAATTTTTTTTAAATTTATCTATTGATTTTAGAGAGAGGAAGGGGAGGAGAGAAACATTGATTTGTTGTTCCACTTATGCATTCTTTGATTGATTCTTGTGTGTGCCCTAACTGGGATTGAACCCACAATCTTGATATATTGGGAGAACACTGTAACCAACTGAGCTACCCAGCCATGGCCAAAAACACATTCTCCCTAGAATCATTTGAAGTTGTTAACTATACTTGGCATGTTTTAGAAGGTGAGCGGGTTCTTAGTGGAAGAAAACTTGTACAACTTGCTTGTGTGTCTATTTGTACTCTAAGCTTATAAAAGTTACCGGTTTATTCATTAACAAAGGAGCTTTGTTGTCAAACACACAGATTCCATTCATATTATTTTTTCTTCACATTTTCATGCTTGTTAATAAAAAATTAAGAAAAGAGAAGAAGCAAAATTTTTTCTTAGACTAATTTTTTATGCAGTGCAGCAAAACTCAGGAATACTGGGAACAGAAGTAGTGGCAGATGGTCCAACCTGATGCTCTGCAAAGTTATGGTGGTTCGTTTTGATTACAGTCACTGGCAGTCTGTGAAGTGAAGATATAGAGCCACAATCTACTCTACAGGCTGCACTAACCCTGTGTGTGTGTAAAGCCAAGAACAACTTTGTATGGACATAGTAGAAGAGATAACTAGTTTCTAGGCACACCCACACATAGCAATACTGTCAACATTAAATTTTTGAGCACTAAGGCCAAATGGTATATACGTTGCCACATTATTTTCTACTTGGAATCACAGATAAAAACTGGTATGTAAGAGCAGGGAGCTAGATTTATACCTTCTCAATAACAGGGAAGTAGAGATACAGCTACCATTGGATCTGCTATAATGGCTAGATTCTTATAGAAATTTTTGTTTGAATTACAGAGATTATATATATAAACCATAGTTAAGAAAAGGCAAAGAAAGTACAATTGTAGGAATGTAAATTGGTAGAGCTAGTTGGAAGGAAGTTTGGCAATGTTTATTCAACTAAAAAATGTGAATGACCTAGTGCTTACTAGATAAGTTTGTGTGTGTGTGTGTGTGTGTGTGTGTGTATTTTTTTTCTTTCAAGAGGACACGTGAGTTTTCATGGCAACTGTTTTATGAAGGGGAAAAGGAGAAACAACCTAAATGTCCAGTAATAGGTGAAGAGCTGGATAATTTGTAGTATTGTTATATAATAGAATACTATGTAAGATAAAGGAATCAAAAATCAAAAAACTGTTACAGATGATGATTGGATTCATAGGGAGCTGGCTTATAGAAATTTACATAATCAATTAGGTGAAATGTGGTACATTTGCAATAAAAATTTAGGAACAATACTGTGGGATTAAGCACAATAATAATAAAATTGAAAAAGTCGTTTAAAAATATATGTAAATACTAATGTTTGAAGATATGAAATACCCTCCCTTGCTAGGCCATCCAGCTCTTTTCAGATGCAGCCTTAGAGTATTAATCAATTACTATTAGACACAGAGAGGGATAAGAGTATACTTAGGGGATTTTTGTCAGTTTGTAAGGAGCTGGTTAGTTGTCAGTAAGTCAGATATTTGTACTGTCATAGGACTGGTCTTGTGTATCTGGCATAGTTTTACTCATTTTTCATGTAGTAGAGTCTACTCTTAAATCAGCCTTCTTGTGCTCAGTAGAGTATTTGAGTTTTATCAATGTTGTATAATAATGTATCATTTTTTTGTTCACTTGTGCATGAACATTTAGGTCATTTCCAGTTTTTGGCTATTACCAGTGAAGTTACTGTGAGCATTTTGTACAAGGCTTTGGGATCATATATATATATTTTATTTTATTTATTCACTTTAGAGAGGAGAGAGAGAGGAGAGAGAGACAGAGAGTGAGAGAGAAGGGGGGGGAGGAGCTGGAAGCATCAACTCCCATATGTGCCTTGACCAGGCAAGCCCAGGGTTTCGAACCGGCAACCTCAGCATTTCCAGGTCGACGCTTTATCCATTGCGCCACCACAGGTCAGGGCTTACATATATTTTTTTAATAGACTTTAAAAAATTTTTTATTTATGTATTCATTTTAGAGAGGAGAGAGAGTAGGAGAGGGTCCCACCTGTGTGCCTCCACCGGGATCCACACAGCAAGCTCTGCCAATCTGGTATCACTGCTCCGTTGCTTTTCAGCACCTGAGGCAAGGCCAGGGAGCCATCCTCAGCGCCTGGGGCCAACTTGCTCAAACCAAGCCATGGCTGTGGGAAGGGGAAAGAGAGAAAGGAGAGAGATAGAGAGAAGGGAGAGGGGTGGAGAAGCAGATGGTTGCCTCTCCTGTGTGCCCTGATTGGGAATCTTACCCAGGACTTCCATGTGCTGGGCTGATGCTCTACCGCTGAGCTAACTGGCCAGGGCCTATTTATTTTGAATAAATAAAAATACTGTTTATTTTCAATAAACATGGATTGTGGCAATATTTTAGTGTCTGATATTCTATTTTGAGCATATACAATAACTTCTTCAATTTGTCCTCTATTGATGGACTTTATTCTTATAAATGTTTTAAAAATTTTGTCCATTTTCTTGTTATAAATGAATAAATTTATCAGTTATCAGATTGCTGACTAAACAGTTTTTCAAATAATTTGTAACCAACAGTGTTATGTGGTTATTATTTTATGCACAGGGGTTGATTTTCTTGTCTCTTCCACTGTGAGCATCCTAATTTGTTAAGTAAAGCCATTAATGAAAATTAGACATCTTGAAGAAATAGGTATTCCAGTAGCTGAAGTAATTCTCTGTTATTGTAATTTATGAGATGAATTTGGTTGTTTTTCATATTTGTAATCTAACAAGGAAAAAATGTATTAGTATACTGGGAATATTAATATTATGAGTCTAATTTTTAATGAATTAAGCATCTAGTTTCACACTTTTCTCTAGCTCCTTATTCAAGCATTAGTTCTTATTGTATTATCATTGCTCAACATGTTGTGGAACCCATGAAGTTTCCCTCCCTACCACAGACACTTACTGAATGATAATCTATGTTCCAGGCACTCTTCATCAGTCTTTATCTTTCTAGTCCTTTCTTACTTGAGGCTGTAGACCAGTCCCTCTTCCTGTTGTTTGGAGATCACAGTCTTGTTTTTCCCGTTTCAAGTATCCCCCTATCAACTTTCTTAAAGTATTTTTTCTTTCTCTGCACACATTTGTAAGAATAGATCTCTTCCTGTTTTGTCTGTCTCTTGGTGCTTCTTAGTTGTGATGTTAATTGCCATTTATATGTGATGACTCCCATTACACTTTTCCTAAACTTTACACTCATAATTGTAAAAAGCCAGTGGATCTCTCCAAGCGTCCTCATATTTGATATATCCTTACCAGAATTTGTTAACTTTTCTTCATCACATAATTGTTTTCTTACATTCCCTTCTATATGATGATACTGTCTGTCCAGTTTCTCAAGATAGAATCCTGAGTATTACATTCTAGCTTGCTTTTACTTTCAGTCAAGGTTCAGGTTCTACTGACTTTTCTTTGCAGATATGTTCCAGATTTAGCTTCTCCTTTTCTTTTTGAAGTAGCAGTCTACTTTTTGCTTCCAGGTTTGTTCAGTTCTCTGAACTACTCGTAGAGTGAACTGAGTTTTATCTGTGTTCCGTTTTCCATCTGCTTGGAGTGGAGTTTGTATCTAAATTGTATCTGACTGTATCTTTTCGTTATTATGACAGAACAGAATCTCCATTACTTGGTCAATGACTGGCTCTCTAGGTTTATCATTTACTATTTCCTGCTTTATTTATTTTGTGATATTATACAATTCTTCATATACTCTGTGCATCACTGTACTTTGAAACAAACTTATCTCTGCCTGGATGCCCTTGTCTCTTTTGCTTGTAATCATTTCCTCTGTCTAGAACTCTTCTCTTTCTTTCAGCATGGTTCTTTCTGGTAGAGTATCATTTTTTAAATTTGTTTTGTGTATGAGAGAGAGAGAGAGAGAGAGAGAGAGAGAGAGAAGAGATTGAGAAGCATCAACTCGTAGTTGCTTCACTTTAGTTGTTCGTTGATTGCTTCTCATATGTGCCTTGACGGGGGGGGGGGGACCTCAAGGAGAGTCAGTGACCATTTGCTCAAGCCAGCAACCCCCATGCTCACACAGGTGAGCCCACACAAGCTGGATGACTTTGGGGTTTTGAACTGGGGATCTCAGCATTTTTGGTTGACGCTCTCTCCACTGAGTCACCACTGGTCATGCTACAGTATCATTTCTTTGTCTCCATTGTGATTCTTGTACTGACTGCATAGCATTAAAGAGTGCTTATTTTTCTGTCCTTGTAGACTGAGATTGTTCTATTCAATGACGATGTCTTCAGTGGCTAAAAGGAAGTAATGGCTCAGTAATGTTTTTTTTGATAGTGGGTGTCTAAAAATTTTAGATTGTTAGAATCATCTTTGTAAATGATAACAAAATCTAATCTAAATTTGGGGCTATCCTCCACATACACTGCTCACAAAAATTGGATATGTTATAGCTTCGTATTCATTTTGGAATATCCCCTAATTCTGCTCACAAAACTTAGGGAATATTTATAGCTTCATATTCATTTTAAAATATCCTCTAATTTTTGTGAGCAGTATAGATAGATGCGTACTTAAGGACTACAAATATCACTTTCATCTTATAGGAAATGAGTGCATTGCTGCTGAAAACATTAATGCTAGAACCTAATGCCATTTAACTTACTGATAATTTGAAATACATGTTGCTTCTTCCTTGCTCCTGTCTGATTTGTATGCATAAAGTTCTGTTGCTTGAATATAGTGGGTCAAAAATTTTCTTATTTATTTTCTAGATTAGATTTGGAAATATTAGAATTATGACTAAGTATCTTTAGGTTTGGTTTACTTATTTGGGAAGAGAAGTAATATTTGCCAAATTTTATTAGTAACTGGGTTGAAAAAAATGAAAAGATTTTGAGAGACTGTTTTTCTCTTCTGGTTTCTTATCCAGCTTCTATTTCTGAATTACAGTTACAGATGTAGAGCTGAAACGACTGAAAGATGCCTTCAAGAGGACTTGTGGACTCTCATGTTACATGGGCCAGCACTGTTTCATCAGGGAAGTGCTTGGGGATGGAGTGCCTCCAAAAGTTGCTGAGGTAACCTTAAACTCTGTGTTCTAGGTTTTCCTTTGAGATAGTTATCCACCAGCCTGAAACTTGAGGGGCCTCCTGATCTTAACACACTTAATCTTCCCCTCACCCCCATTATTCTTCTTTCTGAGTAGGTAAGTACATCTTGTTTTAGATGTTAATATGGCTGTGTTCTTAGCGGCCAAATGGAAGTACTGAGTTGCAATTCTTTTGTACTTCTGAGCTTTAATAGCCACTGATTATAATTATGAAACTATTTGTGTGACTGGCTTCTAATTCTTATAAACTTCATCACTCTGACATTTTTTTAAAAGAGAGATGAGAAGCATCAACTCATAGTAGTAGCACTTTAGTTATTCATTGATTGCTTCTCATATGTGCCTTGACTGGGGCCCTAGCCGAGCCAGTGGCCCCTTGCTCAAGCTAAGCAACCTTGAGCTTTAAGCCAGCGACCCTTGGGCTCAAGCCAGTGACCTTTGGGTTTAAACAAGTGACCTTGGGGTTCAAGCCAGCAATCTTGAGCTTCAAGCCAGCGACCATGGGATCATGTCAATGATTCCATCATGCTCAAGGTGGCAAGCCTACGCTCAAGCTGGATAAGCCCCTCAAGCCCATAATCTCAATCTCAGGATGACTAGCAAGTGTAGTACTACCACTCCATCCTCCTCTGTAAAGCTGCCTATAACAATTTTAGCCCACATTGTTTTTCTGCCATCTGTAAACTCTGACAGGCCTTAGAGCCTACCTCTGTACTACATAGCACAAGGTCTTATTAGATAATGGTCGTTCACTAATTGTTTATTTAAATCTCATGTCTCAACTAAGTTATGATTCTTGATGGGCAGACTTTATGATGTTTTAAAAACTGGCTTGACCTTTGGTGGCACAGGGATAAAGTGTTGACCTGGAACACTGAGGTCACAGTTTGAATCCCTGGGCTTGTCTGATCAAGGCACATACAGGAAGCAACTACTATGAGTAGATGCTTCCTGCTTCTTCCCCTTCTTTCTCACTCTTTCTCTCTTCCTCTGTCTCCGCTCTCTCCAAAAATCAATAAATTAAAGAAAACATGCCCCAAAGTGTTGTGCATGTAGTATAAACGTAGTGAGTATTTGATTTATTAATGCCTTTTGTTTTTAGTAATTATATTATTTTGCAAAATTCTGTTACAAGAATGACCAGGACAGTGACCAGGAAACCGTACTCCTGAAGTCGGTTAGCATTGCTGACTTTGCTGTCTTTGAAAATTTAACCTTTTATAAATTAGAGGAAAATGCATTTTATGCAAAAGCAGTCTTAGAGCCTGGAGTGATTTCATAATAAAGATCAAGATGTGAAAACAAACAGCTGATTAGTAGGATATTTTTTCATTATTATTGGTAAGTTTATGCTGAAATATTCATATTGTATTTAGATGTCCGTGGGGACTAGAAACATGGATTTACTGGATAGTTGAGGTTTAGGGGAGTTACCTGACCTTTGAATAATGATTTGTGTTTGTTATCTTGCTTTGGTGAGAGTTTTTTTTTGTATTATTGATTGCATCCCTTTATGTTGGATTTACTAGGATAGGTAACTTTCTTGACAATTTTAGTCATTGATTTTAGCTCTTGATGCTATTGATTGTTGACTGTTGTAATATATTTCATTTTGTCTCCCTTACCCTCATTTGATTCCTTGCACATAGGGAATTATTATCTGAGGTATAATTTTTATTTAGTTATTTGGCTTTACGAATAGTTTGTTTTCTTTTTTTTTAATGGAAAATTCTTGTTTTGTTTATTACTTATTTTCAAATAAGTTCAAGTTCTAAATGTATGGAACTTTGTTGAACTTTTTTCCAGGGTTATTATGCCCTTAGGTGAAAAACTATTAAAGCTAGTAGTAGAGAGAAAGTCTTTTTTAAAATTTATGGCCAGCCTGACCTGTGGTGATGCAGTGGATAAAGCGTCGACCTGGAATGCTGAGCTCGTAGGTTCAAAACCCTGCACTTGCCTGGTCAAGGCACATATGGGAGTTGATGCTTCCTGCTCCTCCCCCCTTTCTCTCTCTCTCTTTCTCTTTCTCCCTCTCACTCTTTCTCTCTCTCACTCTCTCCTCTCTAAAATGAATAAATTTAAAAAATAAAATAAAATTTATGACCTGGGCCCTGGCTGGTTGGCTCAGTGGTAGAGTGTTGGCCCAGCATGTGGAAGTCGTCCCGGGTTTGATTCCTGGTCAGGGCACACAGAAGAAGCGCCCACCTGCTTCTCCATCCTTCCCCCGCCTTTTTCTCTGTTTCTTCCCCTCCTGCAGCCAAGGCTCCATTGGAGCAAAGTTGGCCCGGGTGCTGAGGATGGCTGCATGGCCTCCACCTCTGGTGCTAGAATGGCTCTGGAGGAAACAGAGCAATGGCCCAGATGGGCAGAGCATCGCCTTCTGGTGGGCATGCCAGGTGAATCCTGGTTGGGCGCGTGCAGAAGTCTATCTGACTGCTTCCTCACTTCTAACTTCAGAAAAATAAAAAAATTAAAAAAAATTTTTTTTAAATAAAATTTATGGCCTGACCTGTGGTGGTGTAGTGGATAAAGTGTTGACCTTGAATGCTGAGGTTGCTGAGGTTGCTGGTTCAAAACCCTGGGCTTGCCTGGTCAAGGCACCTATGGGAATTGATGCTTCCTGCTCCTCCCCCCTTCTCTCTCTCTTTCTTTCTCTCATTCTTCTCTGCTCTCTAAAAATGAATAAATAAAATATTTAAAAAAAAGTTATTGATTTTAGAGAGAGAAAGGAAGGGGGGAGAGAGAGAGAAAGCATTAAATTTTTTCACTTCGTTCCATTTAGTTGTGTACTCATTGATTGCTTCCCATACATGCACTAACCAGAGTCAAACCCTTTACCTCTGGTGCCCTGGGTTGGTGCTTTATCCACTGAGCTACCCAGCCAGGGCTGTTACTGATATTTTCAAGGCTAAGTATTGAAAAGCTCTTTGGACTGAAAAATAGTCTTATTACTGATTATCATTGTCTTTTTTCTTCCCTTATTAAAGTCAGGGTTATTACTAATTGTAGAGTAATCTCTGAGTACCCCATTAAGCCCCCATGAGCCTATTTATTTGAAGGATAATTAAATATATATTTAATATCCTTGAACTCCAAAATGATACTTCCAGAACTCTTTAATTTTCATTAGTCTCTTTCTCATTAGGTTATTTGAGAGCATCATGCTCTAATGTTCAAGGTTGTTATTTTTATCCTATGGATAGTTTCAGCTGAACCCAAAACTGACAATATCATAGTTATATATAATAACATAGTTTAGGAGATGTTTTATTAGGTACAAATAAAAGCAATTTGTTTATTTGAAACCAAACCTTTCCCTTGGAGATACTATATCACTGTGAGGGACTTTGGTTGTTGTTTATTAATATTATAGGCTAGTTACCTATTAATTGCTTTGCAAGTATGTCATATAGTACTTTGAACAACTACCTGTAGTAGTTTATCCCATTAACAGGGATATTAACTTTGAGCACTTGGTTAGATTGTGTTTGCCTAGTGAATTCATAAATTTTTATCTGACAACTCATTTAAGTTATTGTATATGATATTTGTCATGATGCAAGTACTGATGTTGTTATCATTTTCTGAGTGAGGAGAAAAGATCTTCAAACTTAAGGAAGTTAGATTCCTTCCTTCAAGCATAAGGAAGGTAAGTGAGCAGATCCAAGGTAATGAGCAGATCCAAGATTCAAGTGTATGTATCCAAATCCATATTAGTTATTGTTCTATGTTGCTTCCCACCGATAATGATAGTAACCAGCATTTATGGAGTTATTTACCATGTATCTGTCACTATAGTAAAAATTTTATCTCAAGTAATGCTCACCATATCATGTGAGATATAGATGCTATTCTTATTAATCCCACTTTCTAGGTGAGCAATTTAAATTTTCTAAATTGATCTAAGACCACGTGACCCCATGCCTTTTTGGTTCCAGAGTTATTAACCATTTTGTTTCACTTAAAACTCACCTGCAATTGCATTCACATAACATTGATTTGTCATGTTGATTCTTTTACGTTTATAGAAAATTCAAAGCACTGTCTCACTTGGTCCATTGGAAAACTGTCTTGTCTGGTGACCATGACTTTGTTTTTTGCCTTAGTTTGTCTTCATTGGTAAAGACTGTTAGAAAATGTATATCATTTTTCTTTCTCTTTATACATTTTAACAGGAGACACATTCTCATAGTACAAATTTTTGAAAAGGACAGTGAAAAGTTTCCTTTCCACCTATTCCCTTAGCCACCTAGTTTTCCTTCCCTTAAGGAAGGATATTACCAGTTTTTGATGTAGTCTATTAGTTAAACTGTATTTTGTAAGTATGAATTAGATTATTTACTATACTTTTAAAAAATTGCGAATGATGTCATAGTAATGGCGGTGTAAGAGATACTCCTGATCTATCCCCTTGAAATTTCAACAAATTGAACAACTATAACACATCCAGCTGGGCTCAAAGGCATGCCTGAAAGATCTGTACACTGGGGATGGGTTGAAATGGGGAGCGGAATATAAAATGTATTTGCTGTGGGCTCTGGGGAGGAGACAGACCCCAAGTGACTAGGTTTTTTGTTTTCTCTGCTGGACTAAGGGGAGGAAGGAAGCTCAGGCTATTTGGATTTTGTCTGAGGAGTATAGAGAGGGGAACCTGGAGTGACTGGGTCTCTTTCTGCTGGGAGTAATGGTGAGAGAGGGGCAGAGGGGGAGATAAAAAAAACAACCAGAACATGGGGTCACGGCCAGTGTTCCTATGGTCTGCCTGCAGCCCATATTCGGCACAGAGAAAACTAAAGTGCAACCCCTCCAGCCTCCCAGATCCCACCTCCCTTACCTCATGGTACAGAGAGTGGCAGAGACAGACCCCACAGTTAGCTCTCCAGAGCCACTTTCCCCTTAAGAACAGAAGTGCTCCATGTCTGGTCCCTACGTCTGTTGAGACATGTGACAGAGTGCCCGGAAGCCGATATCACCATTGCTAGAGTCATAAAACCAGAAAACTAAAGTGGTAAAAGCCCTCACAACATGCCCCACCCACTGATGCAGCTGCAGCCCCACCTACATCATTGCTACAGCAACATCTCAGCAGAGGACAACCCGGAAGCCTCACAGAGCTAAAACTTGTAATACAGTGATAACTACTGGAAGAAACGTCTCAAAATCAAAATTTAATTTTTCCTCATTTTTCCCTTTTTCCCTCCTTATTCTTTTTTTCTCTTTTTCTTTTTTGGAATTTCATTTTCTTTAATTTTTATATATTTTAATTTATTTTTCTGGGTGTTTTGTTTTTGATTTTTTTTTTTTTGTTTTTGATCTTTTTTCTATGGATTTTCTTTATTACTTGACATAATTTTTAAAATTTTTATATTTTCATTGAATTTTTTTAACTTTAAATTTTTTTAGTTGATTTTTTGTTAAGGTTCTTAGCAACACTACTCTCAAGTGCCATTGAGGAAGAAGAAATTGAATACCATGGCTACACAAAACAGAGATGTAGTTCAGAAAGAAATGGAAAAATTTCCAGAAAAAAATCTCAACACATGGAAACCTTAGAATGAAATGATAGAGAATTCAAAATTGAAGTTCTGAAAATAGTGAGATGTGAGAAGACACCAATAGGTAACTTAATGAGCTCAGAAAACAAAATAAGTACCTTATCAAGATGATTGAAACTTTAAAGGCAGAGATAAAGAACTCTACATGAATTGAAAACTGAGGTAGCAAGTTTGGCTAATAGAACAAGCCAGATAGAGGAAGGAATCTTTACATCAAAGACAGTCAAGGCCTGACCAGGCGATGGCGCGGTGGATAGAGCGTCGGACTGGGATACAGATGACCCAGGTTCGAGACCCTGAGGTCGCCAGCTTGAGCACGGGTTCATCTGGTTTGAGCAAAGCTCACCAGCTTGGACCCAAGGTTGCTGGCTCGAGCAAGGGGTTACTCAGTCTGCTGAGGGCCCATGGTCAAGGCACATATAAGAAAGCAATCAATGAACAACTAAGGTGTCGCAACGAAAAACTGATGATTGATGCTTCTCATCTCTCTCCATTCCTGTCTGTCTATCCCTCTCTCTGACTCTCTCTCCGTCTCTGAAAAAAAAAATTAAAAAGTCAACTAGAGATCCTACAGAGAAGAGGAGAGAAACTCACAAATTAAAAAAACTAAGAGAGTTCTATAAGAATTGTCTGATTCCATCAGAAAAAGTAATATAAGAATAATGGGTATATCAGAAGAAGTAGTGAGGGAGAAGATAACAGAGAGCCTATTCAAACAAATAATTAATGAGAATTTTTCAAGCCTATGAAAAAAGAGCCTTGAATCTAAGAAGCAAACAGTTCTGGGTTACCTCAACCCAAACAGGCCTACTCCAAGGCACATCATAATAAAATAGTCAAAAATCGAAGACAAAGAATCCTCAAAGCAGCTAGGGAAAGGAAGACCATAACATATAAAGGAAAGCCCGTTAGGTTATCATCAGATTTCTCAGCACAAACTTTACAAGCCAGAAGAGAGTAGACCCAAACATTCAAAGTACTGAAAAGGAGGAATTACCACCAGCCAAGAGTTCTGTATTCATCAAAGTTATACTTCAGAACAGAAGGAGAAATAAAAACTTTTACAGACCTACATACAGAGACTCAGGGAATTTTTTTAAATTTAATTATTTTTATTCATTTTAGAGGAGAGAGAGAGAGAGATTTGGGGGGGGGGCAGGAAGCTTCAACTCCCATATGTGCCTTGAACGGGCAAGCCCAGGGTTTTGAATTGGCAACATCAGCATTCCAGGTCAACACTTTATCCACTGTGCCACCACAGGTCAGGCGAGAGACTCAGGGAATTTATCACCAGAAAACCCCCACTGCAGGAAATACTGAAGGGATTTATTTGATGAGACACAAAGAACAAAACAAAACTATTGTATATAAATAAAAGCTTCAACAAGGTCACAATAAAAACAAATATAATCTGTGACAACAATAACATAAAAGGGAAAGGGATAAAGGTCTGCAGTAGCAAAGAAGCATGGAGTGCAGGAGTACTCATAAGACAAAGGACTCTGTACATAGGAACATTTTTCTCTTAATAACCTAATGGTACCACCCACAAAAAAAGCCACTACTGAAATACACAGCTTTAGAAAGAAGACACAGGAAAGAAGTATGGAATAAAAACAATGGACAGAAACAAAAAAAAGAGAAGAACCAAACAAGACACAGCTACCAGAAAACAAAACATAAAATGGCTGTAGGAAATCCTCACACATCAATAATTATCCTAAATGTAAATGGACTGAACTCACCAATAAAGAGGCACAGAGTAGCAGATTGGATCAAAAAGCAAAACCCAACCATATTCTGCCTTCAAGAGACATATTTAAACTGTGAGGACAAAAGTAGACTCAAAGTGAAAGGTTGGAAAACAGTTCTCCAAGTAAATAATATCCAAAGGAAAGCAGGTGTAGCCATACTCATATCTCACAATGCTGATTTCAAGACAACAAAGGTAACCAGAGACAAAGATGGACATTTCATAATGATAAAGGGGACATTGTATCAAGAAGACAAAACACTTAATATATTTGCATCAAAATCAGAAGCATCAAAATATGTAAGACATCTACTAACTGATCTAAAAATAGAAGCAGACAAAAACACTATCATACTTAGGGATTTCAACACACCATTGACAGCTTTAGATAGGTCATCCAAACAGAAAATCAATAAAGAAATATTAACCTTAAATGACACACTGTACCAAATGGACATTTTGCCCCCAAATATCAGATTGTATACTTTTTTTTTCAGTGTGCATGGAACATTCTCAAGAATAGACTATATGTTGGGCCACAAAACTGACATTCACAAATTCAGAAAGATTGAAATTATACCAAGCATATTTTCTCACCACAAGTCTTTGAAATTAGAATTCAACTATGAAAAGGAAGTTAAGAAATACCCAAAACTGTGGAAATTAAACAACGTACTTTTGAAATCTACTGGGTCTAAAAAGAAATAAAAGCAAAAATCAAAAGAAATATACAAATGAAAATGACAACACAAAATATCAAAATTTCTGGAATGCAGTGAAAGCGTTGTAAAAGGGAAGTTTATATCATTATAGATTTGTATCAAGAAACAAGAGAGATCCTGAATAAACAACCTAACATCACATGTTAAGGAACTAGAAAAAGAACAAAGGCAACCCCGAAGTCAGCAGAAGAAGGGAAATAGTAAAAATTAGAGCAGAGCTAAATGAAATAGAGAACAAAAATAACTATAGAAAAAATTAATACAACAAAGAGCTGGTTCTTTGAAGAGATCAATAAAAGCGATAAACCACTGACTAGACTCACTAAGGAAGAAAGAAGGACTGATATAAACAAAATTTGAAATGAAAGGAGAAATTAGCACAGACATCATAGATATAGAAAGTGTCATAGAATATTATGAAAGATAATATGACATCAAGTTCAACAACCTGGAGGAAATAGATAAATTCCTAGAACTATACAATCTTCCCAGACTGAGTCACGAGGAAGTAGAAAACCTAAATAGACCTATGAGCAGGGAAGAAATAGAAACAACTATTGAAAACTTGCCCAAAACAAAAAGTCCATGACCAAGTGGCAACACTAGTGAATTCTACAGAATATTCAAAGAAGATTTTGTAGTTATCCTTCTCAAAATCTTCCAAAAGATAAAAGAAGTAGCAATAATCCCTAACACATTTTATGAGGCCAACATAACCCTTATACCAAAACTTGTCAAGTACAACACAAAAAAGAAAACTACAGATTATTATTTTTGAATACAGATGCAAAAATCCTAAACAATACTAGCAAGTTAAATACATCAACACATTAAAAAAATAATATGTCATAATCAAGTGGGATTCATTCCAGGAGTACAAGAATGGTTCAACATACAGAAATTGATCAACGTAGTACAACACATCAACAAAACAAAGAATGAAAATTGTATGATCGCATCAATAGATGCAGAAAAGGCATTCAATAAGATACAACATACCTTTATGTTTAAAACACTCAATAAAATCAGAATAGAAGGAAAGTACCTCAGCATAATAAAGGCCATATATGACAAACCGTCAGCTAATATCATACTAAATGGTGAAAAAAATGAAGGCTTTTTCTCTAAAATCAGGAACAAGACAAGCCTGCTCACTCTCTCTAGTCTTATTCAACCTAGTCCTGGAAGTTTTAGCAAGAGTGATCAGGCACGAGAAAGAAATAAAAGGCATCCGTATTGGGAACAAAGAAGTAAAGGTTCACTTTTTTGCAGATGACATGACCCTGTATATAGAAAACCCCAAAGACTCCGCCAGAAAACTATATATTAGGAAAAATAAACCAATACAAGTAAAGTCGCAGGATATAAAACCAATATACAGAAGTCAATTGCTTTCTTCGGAAAATGAACTCAAGAAAACAATTCCCTTTACAATTGCAACAACAACAAAAAATACCTAGGAACAAAGGATATAAAAGGACCTATATACTGAAAACTACAAAACATTATTGAAAGAAATTGAAAAAGACACATGAAAGGGAAAAATATTTCATGTTCATGGATTGGAAGAATCATAGTTAAAATGGCCATAGTACCCAAAGCAATATACAAATTTAATTCAATCTCCATCAAAATCCCAATGTTATTTTTAAAAATAAATAAAACAAAAAATTACCAGGTTTGTATGGAACCATAAAAAACCACGAATAGCCCAGCAATCCTGAAGGAAAAGAATCAAGCCAGAGGTATCACACTACCTGACTTCAAGTTATAGTATAGAGTCACGATAATCAAAACAGCATGGTATTGGCAGAAAAACAGACATACACACCAATGGAGCACAATGGAGTACCCAGAAATAAATCCACCTGTATATGGAAAAATCATCTTCAGCAAAGGAGCCAAAAACACACAATAAAGAAAAGAAAGCCTCTTCAATAAATGATGCTGTGTAAATTGGAAAGCCACATGCAGAAGAACGAAACTTGACTATAGTTTGTCCCCCTGAACAAAAATTCCAAATGGACCAAAAAGACTTAAATATAAGATCTGAAACAATAAGTTACATAGAAGAAAACATGGGTACTAAACTCTTGGACCTTGGTTGTAGATAATAATTTATGAATTTGCCCCTAAAGGTAAGGAAAGTAAAGGCAAAAATAAATAAATGGGACTGTATCAAACTAAAAAGCATCTGCACAGCAAAAGAAACTGACAACAGATCCAACAGGCAGCCAACTAAATGGGAGATGATATTTTCAAACAACAGCTCCGATAAAGGGTTAATATCCAAAATATACAAAGAACTTAAAAAACTCAGCAACAAACAAACAATCCAATTAAAAAATTGGGATAGGACCTGAACAGACACTTCTCCCAAGAGGACATACAGAGGGCCAACAGATATGTGAAAAGATGTTCATCTTCACTAGCTATTTGAGAAATGGATATCAGAACTACAATGAGACACCACCTCACACCTGTTAGATTGGCTATTATCAACAAGACAGGTAATAAGTGTTGGAGAGACTGGAGAAAAAGGAACCCTCATTCACTGCTGGTGGGAATGCAAATTAATACAACCATTATAGAAGAAAGCACAGTTGTTTCTCATGAAATTAAGACTAGAACTACCATATGACCCAGCAATCCCTCTAGTGGGTATCTACACCCAAAACTTGAAAACATTGGTGTTTAAAGACACATGCACCACCCTGTTCATCTCAGCATTATTCACAGTGGCCAAGACATGGAAGCAACTGAAGAGTCTCTCGATAGAGGATTGGATAAAGAAGATGTGGTACATATATACAATGTAATACTACTCAACCATAAGAAATGATGACATAGTGACATTTATGACAACATGGATGGACCTTGAGAACTTTATACTGAGTGAAATAAGTAAATCAGAAAAAGCTAAGAACTGTATGATTTCATACATAGGTGGGATATAAAACTGAGACTCATGGACATAGATAAAAGTGCAGTGGTTACCAGCAAGAGGAGGACATAGAGGAGGAGGACAGGGGTAGGGGTAGGGGGAAGGATGTAAAAAGGACAAATATTGTATAAGGTGTTGGAAAGTGATTTGAGTTTGGGTAATGGATATACAACATAATGAACAGTTCAAATGCTGTTGAAATATTTTCCTGATCAATGACACCCTGTTAAATTTAATTTTCTAAATAAAAAGTTTTAAAAATTGCTATTGTAGCAGTTTTCTTAATTTTCTAAAATATATTTGTTACCCTGGAGTTTACAGTATCTAGCTCTTCAGGGTTTTTTTCTTTTCTTTACCTTTTTTTTTTTTTTTTTTTGCAAAACCATCGAAGTTCTCTCTTAATAAGTTTGAGTTGTGTAACAGAGTCATCAACTATATATAAATAGTTGTGCCCTGGCCGGTTGGCTCAGTGGTAGAGCGTCGGCCTAGCGTGAGGAGGCCCCGGGTTTGATTCCCGGCCAGGGCACATAGGAGAAGCGCCCATTTGCTTCTCCACCCCTCCGCCGCGCTTTCCTCTCTGTCTCTCTCTTCCCCTCCCGCAGCCAAGGCTCCATTGGAGCAAAGATGGCCCGGGCGCTGGGCATGGCTCTGCCCCCCCCCCCCCCCCCCGGGTGGGCAGAGCGTCGCACCTGGTGGGCGTGCCAGGTGGATCCCGGTCGGGCGCATGCGGGAGTCTGTCTGTCTCTCCCTGTTTCCAGCTTCAGAAAAAAAGAAAAATAGTTGTGATACACACACACACACATATACACACACAGTGGTGGGATTCAAATAATTTAACATCCGGTTCTCTGCCCTAATGAGAGTATTAAAAAATGATATAGCAAGAGGTAGTTTATTATTTCATACATTTAAGGCTTAAATAAGAACAGTAAAAGAGGTAGACAAAACTAGATTATGTTATAAGAGTTTTAAAATATTAATGAAAAAATATTAAATAATACCTAGCAAAAAACTATACAAGTTGTCACCCCTGGTTGTTTGGCACTTTTTTTCTCTTTACATTATATATTTGTTTACTGAAGTAACAAATGTGGAGGAAATTAAAATTAGTATTTCATCAGAGGTATAATGAGTTTTATGAAATGAATAAATATTACAAGCTTATTCTGTCAAATATTTTTCACTTGTGGACAGAATGAACATTCCTACAGGTGCTTAGAAAATGCTGTTGCACAGATGAATGTTTAAAAAGACCAAAAAATGTAAATTTGTGATTTCCACATTGGGCAGCTGCCCAGGCACCCACCTTAGAGTGAACCCTGATTACAAGTGCCATTTTAAGTGATTATTTTTTCATTGATTTTAGAGGAAGGGGGAGAGAGGAGAGACAGGAATATCAATCCATTCCTGTATGTGCCCTTACCAGGATTGAACTGGTTGCTTCTGGACGATGTTCTAACCAACTGAGTCATCAGACCAGGGTAACAAGTGCCATTTTAACAACTGGTTCTCTGAACTCAACAAAAATTAAGTATCGGTTCTGGCAAACTGGTGCGAACTGGCTGAATCCCACCACTCTGTGTGTGTGTGTGTGTGTGTGTGTGTGTGTGTGTGTGTAATATCAATATATTTTTACAAACCTTGTCCTATTTCCCCCACCTGCCTTTTTTCTACTCTTTTTAAGTCAGACTTTCTAAGATTTCACATGTAAGTGGTATCATGCAGTATTTATATTTCTCTGTCTGGCTAATTTCACATAGCATAATGCTTTCAAGTTTTATCCATATTGTCACAAATGGCAAGATTTCCTTCTTTCTTGTGCTTGAATAATAACATTCCATTGTGTATATATACCACATCTTTATCTTGTCATCTGTTGATGGACACTTTGGTTGTGTCTGTATCTTGGTTATTGTGAATAATGCTACAGTGAATATTCTGATTTTATTTGCTTTGGATATATGCCCAGGTGTGGGATTGTGGGTCATATGGTAGTTCTATTTTTTATTTCTTGAGGAACCTCTGTACTGTTTTCCATAGTGACTGCACCAATTTACATTTCTACCAACATTACACAAGGGTTCCCTTTTCTCCACAGTCTTACCAGCACTTATCTCATCTTTTTTTTTTTTAGTTTCTTTGAGATATCATTGACATACCAGCACTGTATTAGTTTACAATGTGTGATGTAATGATTTTAATGATTTGACTTACATATTTTATCAATGTTACCACAATGAGTTTAGTTAACATTCATTATCTCATATAGATACAAAAGAAAAATATTTTTTTGTGATGACAACTCTCAGATTTTACTTTCTTACCTTTCCTATACCATATTGTCTCTCTCGTTTTTTTTTTTTTTTTTTTTGAACTTGTGCAAGGCAGTATCTTATTGTGGTTTTGGTTTGCATTTCCCTGCTGATTAGTGATGTTGAGCACATTTTCATGTAGCTGTTGGTTATTTGTATGTTTTTGGGGAAATGTCTGTTTGGTTCCCTGACTTTTTTTCTTTTTTTTTTGTATTTTTCTGAAGTTGGAAACAGGGAGGCAGTCAGACAGACTCCCGCGTGCGCTTGACCGGGGTCCACTCAGCATGCTCACCAGGGGGCGATGCTCTGCCCATCTGGGGCGTTGTTCTGTTGCAACCAGAGCCATTCTAGCGTTTGAGGCAGAGGCCACAGAGCCATCCTCAGCGCCCGGGCCAAGTTTTTGCTCCCATGGAGCCTTGGCTGCGGAAGGGGAAGAGAGAGACAGAGAAGAAGGAGAAGGGGAGAGGTGGAGAAGCAGATGGGCGTTTCTCCTGTGTGCCCTGGCCGGGAATCGAACCTGGGACTCCTGCACACCAGGCCGACGCTCTACCACTGAGCAAACCTGCCAGGCCTCCCTGACTTTTTTAAAATAAAAATTTTAATTAATTTATTTTCTGCTTTTGAGTTGTATGAGTTCTTTATGTATTTTTGAATATTAACTTTTTTTTTCTTTTTTCTACAGAGACAGAGAGAGAGAGAAACAAATAGGGACAGACAGACAGGAATGGAGAGTGATGAGAAGCATCAATCATCAGTTTTTCGTTGCGACACCTTAGTTGTTCATTGATTGCTTTCTCATATGTGCCTTGACCGCGGGCCTTCTGCAGTCCGAGTAACCCCTTGCTTGAGCCAGCGACCTTGGGTCCAAGCTGGTGAGCTTCACTCAAACCAGATGAGCTCGCGCTCAAGCTGGCGAACTCGGGGTCTCGAACTTGGGTCCTCTGCATCCCAGTCCGACGCTCTATCCAATGCGCCACTGCCTAGTCAGGCTGGATATTAACTTCTTATCATAGATAGGGCTTGCAAATATTTTATTCAATTCTTTCTTTTTTATTCTGTTGTTGGTTTCCTTTGCCGTGTAAGGGCTTTTTAGTTTGATATAGTCCCACTTTCTTGTTTTTGTTTTCGTTGCCTAGAATGACTACGTGTTTGGGCTAGTGCAGTGTTTCTCAAATTTACCTGATTTTAATATATCACAGAGTGCTATTTATTTGTAAAATGTATATATTTGGTAACTGAGGGAGCAAGTAAGAGAAGACTACCTTGGCCCTCGCCGGTTGGCTCAGTGGCAGACCGTTGGCCTGGCGTGCAGAAGTCCCGGGTTTGATTCCCGGCCAGGGTACACAGGAGAAGCACCCATCTGCTTCTCCACTCCTCCCCCTCTCCTTCCTCTCTTTCTCTCTCTTCCCCTCCTGCAGCCGAGGCTCCATTGGAGCAAAGATGGCCCGGGCGCTGGGGATGGCTCCTTGGCCTCTGCCTCAGGCACTAGAGTGGCTCTGGTTGCAACAGAGCTACGCCCCGGAGGGGCAGAGCATTGCCCCCTGGTGGGAAGAGCGTTGTCCCCTGGTGGGCGTGCTGGGTGGATCCCAGTCGGGCGCATGCGGGAGTCTGTCTGACTGTCTCTCCCCATTTCTAGCTTCAGGAAAATACCAAAAAATAAAATAAATAAATAAATAAATAAAAATTAAAAAAGAGAAGAATGCCTTGGCACAAGTTATTATCATTCTTCAAATAGCATTTTAGAGCCCATGTACTGTATTTTTAAAGGTAGTCCTAATGCAGCATCTGGTTATGACCAGCACGTCACTGGCATTCCCTGGTTTCACTGTTGCCATCCTTCCAGGTTTATTATTGTAGTAGCCAGTGTGTATGTGTGCAGAAAATGTGCTCTATGCTCAATTGCCTTATTACTTCTTGACCTGAACTGGAAAAGAAGAAATGAACAAAAGATAGATAAACATGTTACTATCTGCTTGAACAGTCCATCCTTAGAGAAAGATGGTCGTGGTTTTAGGAATGTGATTTATTTTTTTATTTTTATTTTTATTTTTTTGTATTTTTCCGAAGCTGGAAACGGAGGTGGTGAGACAGACTCCCGCATGCGCCCGACCGGGATCCACCTGGCATGTCCACCAGGGGGCGATGCTCTGCCCATCTTGGGGCGTCGCTCTGCCACAATCAGAGCCATTCTAGCACCTGAGGCAGAGGCCACAGAGCCATCCTCAGTGCCCGGGCAAACTTTGCTCCAGTGGAGCCTTGGCTGCAGGAGGGGAAGAGAGAGAAAGAGAGGAAGGAGAGGGGGAGGGGTGGAGAAGCAGATGGGCGCTTCTCCTGTGTGCCCTGGCCGGGAATCAAACTCGGGACTCCTGCACGCCAGGCCGACGCTCTACCACTGAGCCAACTGGCCAGGGTCAGGAATGTGATTTAGAGTAATACTGCCAATGATATTTTTGAGATGTAGGGACTGGATAATGTTTGGTGCTCCTACTCTGGTTGCTCACTGTGTTTCTTTAGCTTACTTTTGTTCACCTAATTATCTCAGCAGTGGGATGAGACAAGGACCAAGAAGGGAGGAGAGATGGGAGGAACATATTTATGTTATCTTTTTATTACCTTTTTATTGGATAATGCAGATATTTCCAATTAGAAACAATATTTATAAATTATGGGTTTTTTATTTTTTTATTTTTTTTTTGTATTTTTCCGAAGCTGGAAACGGGGAGAGACAGTCAGACTCCCGCATGCGCCCAACCGGGATCCACCCGGCACGCCCACCAGGGGGCGACGCTCTGCCCCTCTGGGGCGTCGCTCTGCCGCGACCAGAGCCACTCTAGCGCCTGGGGCAGAGGCCAAGGAGCCATCCTCAGCGCCCGGGCCATCTTTGCTCCAATGGAGCCTTGGCTGCGGGAGGGGAAGAGAGAGACAGAGAGGAAGTAGGGGGTGGGGGTGGAGAAGCAAATGGGCGCTTCTCCTGTGTGCCCTGGCTGGGAATCGAACCCGGGTCCCCCGCATGCCAGGCTGACGCTCTACCGCTGAGCCAACCGGCCAAGGCCTATGGGTTGTTTTTTTAAAAGATTTTATTGATTTTATGGGGGCCAGGGGCGGTAATGAATAGTTTCTTCAGTATAGCTGTTCACTGGTTGATTGTTATATGTGCCTTGACTAGGCAAGCCCAGGGTATTGAACCAGTGACCTCAACGTTCCAAGTTGCTGCTCTATCCACTGTGCCACCACAGGTGAAGCAAATATCTTTTATTTTTTTAATTAATTAATTAACTCATTTTTAGAGAGAGAGTGAGTGAAAGAGAGAGAGGGGGGGAGAGAGAGAGAGAGAGAGAGAGAGAGAAGAGAGAGAGGGGAGGAGCAGGAAGCATCAACTTCCCCATATGTGCCTTGACTAGACAAGTAAAGGGTTTTGAACTGGAGACCTCAGTATTCCAGGTTGACACTTTATCCACTGCGCCACCACAGGTCAGGCCGAAGCAAATGTCTTTATTCTTATATTAGCCCTCAAGCTTATTTAGTTCATAATAGAGATGAAATGTATATACTTGTAGTAGGATGCTTTTTATTAATATTCTTTAATATATTGATTGATTTTAGAGAGAGGAAGGGAGGGAGAGAGATGGAAACATTGATTTGTGTCTGTATGTGCTCTGACTGGTTATCAAACCCTCAACCTTTGTGTTTCAGGACAACACTCTAACCAGCGATGCTATCCAACCAGGGTGATAGTAGGATGTTTTGAAAGTCCTTATAATTATTTTTTAGTTTCTCAGTATTTTAATCATATTATGATTTAGGTAGAATTCTGGGGGTTAGCCAGGGAAATCTGATCATTAATTATGAGGGGAAATGCACTCTGTATTCTAAACAGTCATTTTTTGTATACCTGAAACTGTTATTGAATGTCAACTGTAATTGAAAAATTTAAAAGGTATTATAGAATTGCATACTTGAAACCTATGTAATTTTATTAACCAATGTTATCATCATGCACTCTAATCATATACCCCAATAATTTCAATTAAAATTAAAAATAGAGAAAATTTAAAAGTTAAAAAAATAAACTTAATTTTCATAAAGTATAAATTATAGTTTTTTGTGAATTGGGAGTAATTTCTTTGTTTCTTAATAACTAGAACTACTTGTGAGTTTTTTGTTTTGTTTTTAAAGTGAGATGGTTGAGGCAGAGAGACAGACTCCCGCATGCGCCCAACTGAGATCCACTCGGCAAGCCCTCCTACTGGGTGATGTTCTGCCCATCTGGGGCTGCTGCTCCATTGCTTAGCAACTGAATTATTTTAGCACCTGAGTTGAGGCCATGGAGCCATCAGCACCAGGGGCCAACTTGCTTGAACCAATTAAGCCACTGTCTGTGGGAGGTGCAGAGGGACGAAAGGAGGAATGGGGGAGCAAATGGGCACTTCTCCTGTGTGCCTTGACCAGGAATTGAACTCGGGATTTCCATACGAGGTCAATGCTCTACCGCTGAGCTAACCATCAGGGCCCACTTGTGAGTTATTTCAAGAGCTACCTGTGGGTTAGGCTTTTGTTTGATATTGCTATTCAGTCTTTGAATTTTCTGAATAATTCCATGACACCACTGGATGAGTGAGATAGGTCAGTTCTCAAGTGAGTCACTATTGTTGCTGTATCCTACTGAGGTGAGAGAGGGCAGAGAGTGTTCGTGGTCAAATATATATAACAAAATTTGATATTTTAACTATTTGAAGTGTATGTTTTAGTGTCTTTAGTTACATTTACAATATTATTAAACCATCACCACTTTTCTAAAATATTTTATCCCATACATACAAGCTCTACCCAGTAAGTAAGAATAACCCCATCTTCTCCCCTCCCTAATCCAATGAATTTTCTATTCTGTATATTTCATATAAGTGGAATCATACAATATTTGTCTTTTTTTTAATATTTGTATTTTTGTGTCTGGCTTATTTCACTTAGCATGATGTTTTTAAGATTCAGCCATGTTTTAGCATGTGTTAGAACTTCATCCATTTTTATGCTAAATGATACCCCATTATAACTAATAACTTAAAAACAGTCAATTTTTCACTCAAATATCTTTCTCTGTTTAACATTTCTCTTACATTGTTAAAGTTTTTGTATCTTGCTAAGTGTTGGATATTATAACTTGATTTGACAAATCAACTCAAAGATCTAGGATATCATGAATTCAGTGAAATTTTTGTTTTTTGGTTCCACCTCATTTAAATTTAGAGGCATTGAAGGACATAGTTCTGTGTATTCACCTGACTTAACCCAGCCTCATTTTCTGGCTTTAGAGATGGGGTGGAGCTAGAAGCCACAGGGGATTTTGGCATAGTCTCATGATCACAAAGTTTTTACTGTCTCTTCTAGAGCCACCATTGGAAATCTGCTACCTCTCAGAGATGGAATTCAGCTATTTGAATTGGGAAACTAGAACCTTCCCTTATAGGCAATAAGATATGAACAGCGGTTTGCAGCAAAGAAAATAAGGATTTATTAGCTGAGGAGGTGGCCCAGGCCCAGAGTCCCAGATGAGTTAATGCTCAAAGACCTGGGTACCTAATGGCTTCAGGGGATGGGTTAGTTTAATGGGGGGTGGGAGGATCATAAATCATGGTGACAAAGGGAGTTAGGGCCGTGGTCTCTATGGAGTGCCAAGGCAATGGGTAGTTGATCATTGCCTGTGGTCCTGATATCAGCCATGGCATCATTTTGGTTTCACAAGGATGTGGTTGTTAGGGTCATTCTGGAGTTGAACACAACTAAGGCCTAGATGTTACCTGTAGTTTGACTGAGGCTCTGTCTCTGTGCTCAATAGAACCAATGCTTTGTTCCTGAGATTATTTGATGCCTAACAGAACCTCATTGTTCTAAGGTCTATATATTTTTTTAAGAGAAAATGAACTTTTTAACAGGGTGACATTGCTCAATAAGAATACATAGGTTTCGGCCCTGGCTGGTTGGCTCAGTGGTAGAGCATCGGCCTGGTGCGCAGGAGTCCCAGGTTCGATTCCCGGCCAGGGCACACAGGAGAAGCGCCCATCTGCTTCTCCACCCCTCCCCCATTCCTTCCTCTCTGTCTCTCTCTTCCCCTCCTGCAGCCAAGGCTCCATTGGAGCAAAGTTTGCCCGGGCGCTGAGGATGGCTCTGTGGCCTCTGTCTCAGGCGCTAGAATGGCTCTGATTGCAGCAGAGTGACACCCCAGATGGGCAGAGCATCGCCCCCTGGTGGGCATGCCGGGTGGATCCCGGTCGGGCGCATGCGGGAGTCTGTCTGCCTCCCCGTTTCCAACTTCAGAAAAATACAAAAAAAAAAAAAAAAATACATAGGTTTCAAGTGAACATTTCTTTTTTTTTTTTTTTTTTTGTATTTTTCTGAAGCTGGAAACGGGGAGAGACAGTCAAACAGACTCCCGCATGCGCCCGACCGGGATCCACCCGGCACGCCCACCAGGGGCAATGCTCTGCCCACCAGGGGGCGATGCTCTGCCCCTCCGGGGCGTCGCTCTGCCGCGACCAGAGCCACTCTAGCGCCTGGGGCAGAGGCCAAGGAGCCATCCCCAGCGCCCGGGCCATCCCTGCTCCAATGGAGCCTTGGCTGCGGGAGGGGAAGAGAGAGACAGAGAGGAAGGAGAGGGGAGTGGAGAAGCAAATGGGCGCTTCTCCTATGTGCCCTGGCCGGGAATCGAACCCGGGTCCCCCGCACGCCAGGCCGACGCTCTACCGCTTCAGCCAACCGGCCAGGGCCTCCAGTGAACATTTCTGTAACACTTGAACTGTTAATTATGTTGTATACCCATCACCCAACATCAAATCATTTTCCATCACCTTATATTTGTCCCTCTTTACACCCTCTCTCCCCCCTCCCCCCATTCCATTCACTCAGGACACCTTCCCCCTCTGCTACATTCCCTTGTGAGGACTTAATGATTAAGAGAGTGGATGTATAAGGGAGAAAGAGGCAGATGAATCAAGGTGCTGGATGAGGCCTGTTTGAATCAAAAGGAAAGAACAGAGAAAAGGTCATATTAAAGAGATGAAGTTTCTACATGGTTACACACTCAGAGGATTTCAGTCTTTTAAATTCAAGTGATGTGCATGTGTTCTACAGAAGTTGAGGGAGATTCTGTAATCACACAGAATCCTTATCACATTATTGGAGCTATTGAAGGAAAGGACCTTTATCTTCCTGGACCTTGGTAAGGATTCCAAAGAGAAAGAAATATTCAGTGTGTGAGCCAGTGATATGTGTACTTTAGATACAGTATATTCTTGGCTCAGTATAATAACAAGATATAAAAGAGGAAGAAGGGGGAGAAACTTAACATCATTTCACTTAGTTTATCAGGGCTTTGTTTGGAGATAGAGACAAGGTTTGTTTAAGTTATTACCAGCCTTAAATTCCTCAACAGCTGAAACATCTAATGTTGGCTTATCATTTTCTCTTAGGTGATTTACTGTTCTTTTGGTGGAACATCAAAAGGACTGCACTTCAATAATTTAATAGTTGGACTTGTTCTTCTTACAAGAGGCAGAGATGAAGAAAAAGCCAAATGTAAGTACTTTTATTATCTCAAAATCATAGTGTAGATGTGTGTGCAGAATTATTTTACCTCAAATTTCTGATGACAGGCAAAGGATCTGAATTGGCATTTCTCCAAAGAAAGTAAACAAGTGCCCAATAAGCACTTGAAAAAATGCTCAACATAATTACTTGTTAGGAAAATTAAATTAAAATTACAGTGAGATACCACTTCACACCTACTAGGATGGCTAAAATAAAGGAAAGATAGTATTTAGTCTAGGTGAGGATGTGGGAAAATTGTAGTCCTCATACATTGCTGTTGAAATTGTAAAATAGTGCAGCTACTTGAGAAAAAACTCTTTCTCAGTTCTTCAAACATTTGCTAAACATTGAGTTATCATATGAACCAGCAATTCTACTCCTAGTTAAACACCCAAGAAAATTGAAAAGAGATAGTAGACCCTGAAACAATGCAGTGATTAAGGGCACCGTCCCCTGTATAGTTATAGTTGAAAATTCATGTATAACTTTTGACCGACTCAAAACTTAGCTGTCTGTTGGATTCTGGAAGAGATTGGTTCAAGGACCCCCTGTGGATACCCAAATCCACAGATGCTCAAGTCCCCTATATAATGAACTATAGAAATAATCACTGGAAGTATAGTCTTTTAAGTCCCCTATATAAAATGGCATAGATCAATGCATAGAGTTGTCCCTCTGTATCCATGGACTCCCAATTGTGGATCCAAAAACAGTACAGGTATTTCCTTTAAAAAAAAATCTGTATATAAGTGGACCTGTGTGGTTCAAGGGTCAACTGTATGCATAAAAAAATGTACTTGAATGTTCATAGCAGCACTGTTTATAATAGTCGCCAGTGGAGACAACCCAACCTTAACATTCATGCAACAAAAATGTGCTATATTCATACAATAGAATATTACTCAACAATAAAAAGGAATAAAGTACCAATATATGTTCCAACGTGGACTAATCTGAAAACATTATGCTAAGTAATATATGCCAGTCAGACTATGCCACATATGATTCTAGTCATTATATAAAATTTCTAGATTAGACAAATCCATAGAGACAGAAAGTGGTCTAATGGTTGCCATAAGCTAGGGGGAGAGAGAATGGAGAGTGACTGCTAATGAGTATGAAGTTTCTTTTTGGGATAAAAACGTTCTGGAATTAGATAGTGGTGAAGATTATACTGAATTTCACAATTTTAAAGGGTGAATTTTAAGGAATGTGCATTATATCTCAATAAAGTTATTTTAAAAATTCTAATGGCATATATTTTTAACAGTCTATTCTTGCTTTACTTCACAAATACAAATAAATGTTCACTTTATAATGTTTTATACCGTTATTTTTGTTTGTTTTAGTGAGAGAGGAAGAGAGGGTGAGAAAGAGTGGGACAGTTAGGGACAGACAGGAAGAGAGAGAGATGAGAAGCATCAACTCATAGTTGCGGCGCCTTAGTTGTTCATTGATTGCTTCTCATATGTGCCTTGACCGGGGCCTCCAGCCGATCAATGATCCCTTGTTCAAGGCAGCCACCTTTGGGCGCAATCCAGCAACCATGGGGCCATGTTTAAGCTAGGGACCTCAGGGTTTTGAACCTGAGTCTTTAGCATCTCAGGCCGACCCTCTATCTACTGCACCACTGCCTGGTCAGGCTATACAGATTTTTGATAAAAGATTTAATTCTCTTTAATGGTTTGCTTTAATTTCAGAAATTAATTTTATTAGGTGATTAACTAAGCCCAGAAGGGCATGATACCTCATTCATGACCTTTAATCCTAAGCAGGCAGCAGGACCTGTGGTGGCACAGTGTGATAAAGTGTCGACCTGGAATGCTGAGATCACCGGTTTGAAGCCCTAGGCTTGCCTGGTTGAGGCACATATGGGAATTCAGCTTCCTGCTCCTCCCCCTTCCCCCCACCCTCTCTCTCCTCTCTAAAATGAATAAAGTTTTAAATAAAACCAAAAACTGTTTCTTTTTTAAAAAAGTCCTAAGCAGGCAAATGTTATAATAAGAGGACATCATTTATCCCCTAAATATGAAAGGATGATATAACCTTAGTTGATCATTGTCCATCTGTATTTCTTAGAATAGTGGTTTTCAACGTTTTTACACTTGGGGACCAGTGAAAATAGGAGATTTATTTTGGGGACTACTAAGGTAGAAATCTCTTTGAGCATAAGCAAATTTGACTAAGATCATTGGGTCTATAATCTTCATATAGCATCAGAGTGGTTAACTCATGGATTGGCATGAAATTTGTGGTGGACTGGTCCACAGACTGACGATTGAAAAACACTGTTCTAGGATATGCATTTATTTCCTTTTTAATAATATCATTGTGGTATAATTGACATTCATTAAAATGTATATGTGTAGGCCCTGGCCGGTTGGCTCAGCGGTAGAGCATCGGCCTGGTGTGCGGGGGACCCGGGTTCGATTCCCGGCCAGGGCACATAGGAGAAGCGCCCATTTGCTTCTCCACCCCCCACCCCCTCCTTCCTCTCTGTCTCTCTCTTCCCCTCCCGCAGCCAAGGCTCCATTGGAGCAAAGATGGCCCGGGCGCTGGGGATGGCTCCTTGGCCTCTGCCCCAGGCGCTAGAGTGGCTCTGGTCGCAGCAAAGCGACGCCCCGGAGGGGCAGAGCATCGCCCCCTGGTGGGCAGAGCGTCGCCCCTGGTGGGCGTGCCAGGTGGATCCCGGTCAGGCGCATGCGGGAGTCTGTCTGACTGTCTCTCCCCATTTCCAGCTTCAGAAAAAGAAAAAGAAAAAGAAAAAAAAAAATGTATATGTGTAAAGTGTACATTTTGCTAGGTTTGGAGATATATACATATATATATGTATATGTGTATACACACACACACACGTTATCACAAAATAATAAACATATCCATAAGTCCAGTTTTATATATTGGAATTTAACTGTGATCCTAGTTTTCAATAGCATTCTCTACCAACTTACATAACACTCTGGCTTCAGGAAGCCAGTAATTAAAAGTAACAATTTTTTGAGTCCTATACACAAACATATTACTTAAATTTTTTTTCATTTTTTTTTAATATAATTTCATTAGTTTCCTAGAGATGCTGTATCAAAAGTAACATGAACTAGATAGCTTAAAACAAAGATTTATTTTTTTAAATCTCTACAAATTTATTATCTCACAATTCTGGAGGTTAGAAGTCCAAAATTAACCTACCTGTGGTGGTGCAGTGGATAAAGCATTGACCTAGAATGCTGAGGTTGCTGGTTTGAAATCCTGGGCTTGCCCAGTCAAAGCACATATGAGAAGTAACTACTACAAGTTGATGCTTCCCATTCCCCCATCCCCCTTTCTTTCTCCTCTTTCTAAAATAAATCAAATCTTAAAAAAAAAAGTTCAAAATTAAGATGGTAGTAGGGCCTTGCTCCCTCTGAAACCTATAGGGAAGAATCCTTTCTTCTTCCCAACTTCTGAGGGTAACCATCAATCCTTGGTGCTCCTTGGTTTACAGCTGCATTGCTCCAGTCTGCCTATGTCATTACATGGCTTTCTTCCAATTATATCTGTCTTATCTTATAATCAGTCATATTGGATTAGAGCCCATTCTAATGACCTCATCTTAAATTGATTACATTCACAAAGACCCTGTTCCAAATAAGGTTACATTTATAGGTACTGGAATTAGGGCTTAAACATCTTCTAGGGGTACATGATTCAACCTGTATCAGATGGTCAGAGCCCTTCAGTAATATATATTCCCCCTAAGGGAATTGGCTGCAGGATGCAGGAAGGCAGACAGTGGAACCCACTGGGCCTTCAGAGGGATGGAGTGTCTCTTCTGTCTATCATCTCTCTTTCCAAATAAGGTTACATTCACAGGTACCAGAGGTTAGGATTTCAACATACCTTACATAGGAATGTAGTTCAACCCATAACAGCAGTATTTCAAGCATACATATAATATGTACCTCCACCCAGCTTTATTATTTTTTTAACATTGTATTTGTCCCAGATTTTGTATTTAAAGAAATATAACACTATAGCCAAGTCAAGGTTTTCTCTTTGTATCAGTCCATAGTCCCATCCCAATTCTCTTTAGAGATTATCATTCTCATGACTTTGATGGTGTTTCACCTCTCAAGCAGGGTTTTATAAATCTGCAATATTTATGATATTTCTGTATCTCCTTAAACATATTTTTATTTTTTTTGACAGAGACAGAGAAAGAGAGAGACAGAGAAAGGAACAGATAGGGACAAAGAGACAGGAAGGCAGAGAGATGAGAAGCGTCAGTTCTTTGTTGTGGCTCCTTAGTTGTTCATTGGTTGTTTTCTAATATGTGCCGTGACCGGGAGGCTACAGCAGAGCAAGTGACCTCTTGCTCAAGTCAGTGACGTTGAGCTTCAAGCCAGCAACCTTGGGCTTCAAGCCAGCGACCTTTGGGCTTCAAGCCAGCAACCTTTGGGCTCAAGCCAGCAACTATAGGATCATGTCTATGATCCCATGCTCAAGCTGGTGACCCCGCAGTCAGGCTGTTGAACCCACACTCAAGCCGACAACCTCAGGGCTCAAACCTGGGTCCTCTGCGTCTCACTCTGATGCTCTATCCACTGCACCACCGCCTGGTCAAGCTCCTTAAACATATCCACAACTGTTTTGCAGATTTTAAACTTTTTGAATAAATGATATATTATACAGACTATTTTGCAATTGGCCTTTTCCTTGAATATTTTTGGTATTTATACATCTTGAAACTCTTAGTTCCTTTATTCTGTTATATAGTATTTTGTTGTGTGTATGTTTATTTGTATCTCACTTTACCTATTTGCTTGTTTGTAGACATCTTTTTTCCTCCTAAATTCTGCTATTATAGATGATACTCCAGTGAACACTGTTCATGGATGAGCACATGTATGCGAGTTTCTCAGTGGTAGAAGTGGAGTTACCTAGACCTTGAATTTCTAACATACATCTTCACCTTTACTAGATTTTGGCAAGTGATTCTGTAAAGTGGTGGCAGTAATTCATACTCTCATTAACAATGTATATGTTTCAGTTTCTCCACATTATTCCTAACTCTTTGTATTGTCACTCCTAAACATTTTTGCAAATTTAGTAGGTTTGAGAAGATACTACATTGTTGTTTTCATTTGTATTGCTAGGGTTTTTTGAGAAATAAATTATGTGTTTATGAAGTGCTTGGAACTAGTTATCACTCAATAATTGTTACCTTTCTCTTTCCTCCCTACTTATGCCAGGGCATATTTAATCTATGATAAGATTAATATATTTTTCCTTTCTCCAAGACATTTTTAGTCTTTTTGCAAGTGAATCCGGAAGCTATGTTTCACGGGAAGAAATGGAAAGAATGCTCCATGTGGTGGATGGTAAAGTCCCAGACACACTCAGGAAGTGTTTCTCAGAGGTATATTTAAAGATTTACATTTTATCCCTACCTGTTGACAAAGTGTTGGCTCTTAGTTGTATATTGAGTTTAGCTATGATGAATGGATGCTTATGTACAGCATATTCTTGACATTTTTGAATTTAACATTTGATGTTTCAACTATGTTTTATACTCAAAGGTCCGTGACACTTACTATTGTTACATTGCTGAATTTGAAACTTTCCAGTTCTACTGTAAAGGCAGCTGTCCACATTTACAGTATAATGAAACATACTTCCATACTCTCACACCAACACACATATATTAGACATTCAAGTGGAGTTGTCAGCTATGCTTTTGACATAATAAGTTGGAGTTCAGGGGAAAGGGTTTGTTGGCTTACAGATAGAATACAGATCGGAAGACTGAGTCCTGTATTCCAATGTTAGAGGTTTGCAAGATGAAGAAGAATCCAAAACAGGAGCCTAAGGAAGAGCCTGTGAGGAGAAACAAAAGTGAATAGCATCCTGGAAGCCAAGTGATAAAAATGTTTTAAGAGGAAGGAATGTTTAACAATGTCAAATAAACTGAAAGGTCAAGTCATTTGATCTCTGATCACTGGGAAATGACCATTAAGTTTGGCAATGTGGAGTGTTGGTCATTGGTGTGGGTCCTAGAGAGTTAAAAAATCACTGGTAATAAAAACTCAACAATGTAAATGGTCTAATTTTAACTGATGTAGTTACCTGCTGTAATTTCTTAGTCATATGTCTAATTGTATCCAACAATTTAGCTTTTCAAATTACCATGTTTCAATATCAGTTTAATAAGCTTATTTGGACCTCCCATAACAATGCTTTGTAGTGTTTTTTGTACTCTTAAAAATAAACCCAAAACTATAAAAAGAAGCACTTTAGGCCCTGGCCGGTTGGCTCAGCAGTAGAGCGTCGGCCTGGCGTGCGGGGGACCTGGGTTCGATTCCTAGCCAGGGCACATAGGAGAAGCACCCATTTGCTTCTCCACCCCCCCCCCCTCCTTCCTCTGTCTCTCTCTTCCCCTCCCGCAGCCAAGGCTCCATTGGAGCAAAGATGGCCCAGGCACTGGGGATGGCTCCTTGGCCTCTGCCCCAGGCGCTAGAGTGGCTCTGGTCGCGGCAGAGCGACGCCCAGGAGGGGCAGAGCATCGCCCCCTGGTGGGCAGAGCGTCGCCCCTGGTGGGCATGCCGGGTGGATCCCGGTTGGGTGCATGCGGGAGTCTGTCTGACTGTCTCTCCCCGTTTCCAGCTTCAGAAATAAAGAAAAGAAAAAAAGTTTAAAAAAAGAAGCACTTTAGCTATAACATAGGGACCACGCATCTAGATTTAAGTGACATGAAATGGGTCTCTGCTTTTTCTGTGTTGGCTTTATTAGCCTTGACAGATGTATTATAAAGAAAATCCACATAGGAGTTGTATCATTTTTTTCTACCTTAATATTTTTTTGATAGTTGATTTTTAAAGTAGAAATTCATGTTTTATATTGTTCTTTAAAGATGTATCTGTTTTGGGTTCCAGGCAGATTTAATTGACTTTTATAACATTGGAAATTTTTTTCTAGATTACTCTAATAACAGTTTATAAAAGGCTACATCTTTTGCTTCCTTTTTTAGAAAAGATTCATGAAAAACATATAAAGTCAGATTTGACAGATGGGATTTTGGTGCTACCAGGTATATGGAGTAATCCTGTTGGGGAGGTGTATGTCAGAGGTTAGTTTATATTTCACTGAGTTGGACAGGCAGTGCAGTATATGGCTTAGGCACAGAAACTTTGGAACCTGTTCTACCTGGGTTCAGTCTTATCCCTTGCCGCTGTATAATCTTGGACAGATTACATAAATTTTTGGTGCCTCAGTTTTCTCATGTGTAAGATGGGGATGATACTCCTATCGAGGGTTGCTTTAAAGATTAAATTAATATAAAATGTTTAGAATCAGGGAATTGTATGTATTAACTATATGTGAAGGTGGTAGAAGTACCTATTATAATTGGCAGCTTTTTTCTTTCTTAGGGTACATAAAGAGCATCTCATAACAACATCTGAGCTGCCAGTTGTTATTGAAGGATATTGATTTTAAGACTTCTTCCGATGTCAGAGATGTTGACGTGTAAAAATGAGCATCAGCTTGTGGACTTTATACTGCTAACACTCTTTCTAGACTAAACATGGGGTAGAGAAAAATATGGTTATGATCCCAAATGTCTAAACATTTTGACAGTGTCTTCACATGTCCCTGAATGGGCAGATCTGAATGTCATATTCTTCCATTCAGAAAAACAACTGTCATTGTTGTCTTTTTTATTTTTTATTTTTTTTATTTTTGTATATTTCTGAAGTTGGAAACGTGGAGGCAGTCAGACTGACTCCCTCATGTGCCCGACCGGGATCCACCCGGCATGCCCACCAGGGGGCGATGCTCTGCCCATCTGGGGCTTTGCTCTGCCGTAGCCAGAGCCATTCTAGCGCCTGAGACAGAGGCCACAGAGCCATCCTCAGCTCCCGGGCAAACTTTGCTCCAATGGAGCCTTGGCTGCGGGAGGGGAAGAGAGAGAGAGAGAGGAAGGAATGGGGGAGGGGTGGAGAAGCAGATGGGCGCTTCTCCTATGTGCCCTGGCCGGGAATCGAACCTGGGACTCCTGCGCGCCAGGCCGACGCTCTACCACTGAGCCAACCGGCCAGGGCCTGTCATTGTTGTCTTGGGTGTTTGGGTCGTACTATTGAATGTTTGAAAACTACTAGGCTAAGCATTAGTAAGATATTATTAAACAATGTAGAAATTATTTCTACCATATCTCTTTTTGGATTAGAGCTGTTAGGCTCCAGAATGCCATTCTTCATTGTATTTTCGTGTGAGTTCTGTCTCCCTTTTTCTCATAGCAACATCTCGCCCTCACTCAACCTAGGTCCTTTTGCCTCCCAAAGAGATTGACTTGCATGGCCATGTGATGTTCTTTTTCAGCCTGGATACTATTTTTCTCCAGAGATTTAGTAAGACAAAGAAAGATTTAGCAAGGAAAGAAAGCAAAGAAATAGAAATCTACTTGTTTCCTTTTGTATTCTAGTTGGCTTACAAATACATATTTTTATTGATGCCTTCTGATTCAGGACTTTTGGATAGTTTTCATTTATTTTTATTAAAAAAATTTTTGCCTGACCTGTGGTGGCGCAGTGGATAAAGTGTTGACCTGGAAATGCTGAGGTCACCGTTTGAAACCCTGGGCTTGCCTGATCAAGGCATATATGGGAGTTGATGCTTCCAGCTCCTCCCCCCTTCTGTCTCTCCTCTGTCTCTCCCTTTCCTCTCTAAAATGAATAAAAATAAAAAAGAATTAAAAAAAATTTTTTTTTATGATTTTATTTATTTTAGGGGGAAGAGAGGGGGAGAGAGAGAGAGAGGGAGAAAGGAAAGGAGAGGAGAGAGTAGGAGGAAGGAGCAGGAAGCATCAACTCCCATATGTGCCTTGACCAGGCAAGCCCCAGATTTCAAACCAGCAACCTCAGTGTTCCAGGTCAACACTTTATCCAATGTGCCACCACAGGTCAGGCATAGTTTTTAATTGCCAATGAGATTTTAAAGAACACTTAAATTTCATACATATTTAATTAAAATATGCTGATTCTGACAGGTTGAGGTATTAAAGAAAAGGGATAAGGCAAGTGAAAAATTGGGTTTATTAAATATTAAAAGAAATGCGTTTACTGATTTCAGAATATACAGTGTGTCCATAAAGTCATGGTGCACTTTTGACCGGTCACAAGAAAGCAACAAAAGACAATAGAAATGTGAAATCTACACCAAATAAAAGGAAAACTTGCCCAGTTTCATACCTATTCAGTGCAGTTAGATGTGGGCTCACACACAGATTTTTTTAGGGCTCCTTAGGTAGCTATCCCGTATAGCCTCTACAGACTCGTCACTGACTGATGGCCTACCAGAACGGGGTTTCCCCACCAAACCGCCGGTTTCCTTCAACTGCTTATCCCACCGAATAATGTTATTCCTATGTGGTGGCGCTTTGTTATAAACGCACCGATATTCACGTTGCACTTTGGTCACGGATTCGAATTTAGTGAGCCACAAAACACACTGAACTTTCCTCTGTACCGTCCACATCTCGACTGGCATGGCCATGGGCTGCTCCGCTGTATACACTGTGTTACGTCATCATCTGCGCATGTGCATATGCTGCCACATCATCCTACAGAAACTGGGAGGGTTTTCCTTTTATTTGGTGTAGATTTCACATTTCTGTTGTCTTTTATTGCTTTCCTGTGACCGGTCAAAAGTGCACCATGACTTTACGGACACACTGTACTTTAGCAAATAAAATGTGGCTTATTAGTAGCAATGTACTGCTTTAATGAATTGATGAAATAAGTTGCAATTAGCATATAGATTTCATGCAAATGGAAGTTCTGAAGTACAATTTTTTTGAAACTAGGTTGATTTCCAAGATTACAGCCATTAGTATTATTTAGATAATTCTTCCTTTGTAGGTAAATGTCAACTAATTGCAAATTTCAAGTTTTAAATGTTCCAAGTACAATACTTTAAATTTTGATTAAACAAATGTTTTCTTAATTTTAGGGTGAAAAGGTAAACTATGAAAAATTTAGAAATTGGCTTTTTCTAAACAAAGAAGCGTTTACCTTCTCTCGTTGGCTACTCTCTGGAGGTGTTTATGTGACCCTCACTGATGATAGTGATACTCCCACTTTCTACCAAACTTTGGCTGGAGTCACACATTGTAAGTAATCAACATTTCATTGTTTTTGGTTCACTTTTTAATACAGTGCCTGGTAAAATATGATAATATGCCTGAAAAGAAATTTATTGTCAGTAGTTTTTTCTTTTAGAGCTGAATAAAATGAAATGCTGTAGCATTAAATACTTAGCTGAAAAGGAAAACTCTTTGTTTTGTCTACTCACTGAATACTTTGTACTCCAAATGTGTGGGTTTTCCCCCACACCAAGCAATTCTCCAATGCTTTGCAGACACCAGGTGGGTGTCCTACAATTCATTTGTTTTGACACTATCTACCTAGGGTTAGCATAGACCCCACAGGTTTAGGGCTCAGTCCCACATGACGGCCCCTTCATCCTCCATTTCAGATACCAAGTCCAGGTTGTCACCGTGCTTCTACCAACCAGCTGTAAATTCCTTGGGTTTGATAATTAGCTAGAACAGCTCAGGGAACAGTTATGTTTACTGACTTCTTATTATAATGCACGCTATGAACAGCCAGATGAAGAGATACATACGGCAGGATCTAGAAGGCAGCTTCTGTTTCTTTAGAGCTGGTATATGCCCATCCTGCTGGCATGTGGATATCTTCATCAGTCTTGAAGCTCTCTGAACCACATACTTTGGGGATTTTTATGGAGGCTTCAACACGTAGGCATGATGAATTATTAACTCAATTTCCAACTATTTTTCTATCCATTTCATTTGTTGTTACCATAAGTTCTGCCTGATAAATTCTGGCATGATTAGGCAATGAACTTCATTCTACTAGTTTTTAGTGCTATTGAACATTCAGTTTTCTTAAAACTCTTCTCTGGCTTTTGAAGCATTGTATGTAGTTTCCTAGTTTTATATTATTTGAGTTTCTTTTATTGCTCTCCTTTTGCTGTCTACATTCAAAATGTGAGTTATTTATCCTTCAGCTCTATTTTATTCTTGACAGCGTGCGTGCTTTGCTTCATTATAGCCATTTCCTTCATATTTTTGTAGGTGATAACCTAGATGAAGTTTTTTGGTCTTGAGGTATTTCTCACAGTGTATTCTTGTAAATTAATGCGTCCTAGATATATAAAATCTTATTCTCATATATAAAACCGAATTCATCTTTCCTTGGTTTAACCCATCTAAAGGTAAAAAAAGCAAACAACTTGTTCTTTATATCTTTTCTATTTTGGTTAATAGAATTTGCAATTCCAGTAATTCAGTTGGAGATTATCTTTGACTTTTCCTTATCAAACTTCACATGAGATCCTATCAATCTTAACTCAGTCATATTTCTTTCTCTTTTTTTAAAAAAATTTTATTTATCAATTTCAGTGAGAGAGGAAAGGGGAGAGAGAGACAGAAACATCGATCTTTTCCTGTACATGCCCTGATCGGGGAGTGAACCAGCAACCTCTTGCACTTTGGGATGATGCTCTAACCAAACCAAGCTATCTGGCCAGGGCAACTTAGTTATAGTTATTGAGTCAATCTTTCTTGCTGACATTATTGTAATAGTTTTCCTTATTTCCTGAATACATGTTAATAATAGGAAAGAATTAAGGACAGTTTTATATTTTAGTTTACATTTTAGAAATTCATTTCCTTTCTCAGAAACGTTTAATCATTCTTAATTTTCTGTAGAACAAAGTTTAAACTCCTTAGTTTTGTTAGCTCTAAAGTCTCTTAGTTTCCTAGTCTTCAATTTCCAAACCCATTTTTCTTCATGTGTGGTTTCTCCTTAAACTGCAGAGCCCTGGTCAATGTTTCATAACTATATCATGAATTTTTATAGCTATCCTGTATATCATCCCTTCTAATATTCCTTCATTTAAAAATGCCTCTGTCTTTCAGCTCTTGACAGTTGAAATACTAATTTGTCATCAAAACTCAGATTCTGCCTCTTTTGTCTTGCCTTCTCCATTTTTTTTCCATTCAGTTTTCCTTTTCATTTGCATTCCTGCATACTTGACTTTTTTTTTTTTTAACGATAGAGAGAAAGAGAGACAGGAAGGGAGAGAGACAAGAGGCATCAATTCTTCGTTGCAGCACCTTAGTTGTTCATTTATTACTTATCATATCTGCCTTGACTGGGAGGCTCTAGCTGAGCCAGTGACCCCTTGCTAAAGCCAGTGACCTTTGGGCTCAAGTCAGCGACCATGGGGTCATGTCAATGATCTCATGCTCAAGCTGTTGAGCTTCTGCTCAAGCAAATGACCTCAAGGTTTTGAACCTGGGACCGCAGAGTCCCAGGTTGACACTCTATACACTGTACCACCACCTGTCAGGTCTGTACACTTTACATTTTAAAAAAGCAATTAAGATGCTTTTTGCCTTACCTGAGAGTCTTACTGGAAATGGCTTTGTTTCTCCTCAGAAGTTTTAAGTCCCTTGAGTACAGTGCTCATGTCCTACTCATCTTTGAGTTTTTCTTAATGCATTGGACTAACTGCGTGTTATTGTACTTAACTGTGTTGAAAAAATTGCAGCCACCAAAAGTATACATTCTAAATACTGATAAAATTTTTGATTTGCCCAGCAGTGAGCAGAAGATATATGTTGTTTTAGGATTATAGGACTAACTATATACCAAAAAGAAGGACCTAGGTAAAGTATATTTGAATAAGCTTTAACAACTTCATAATATGTGAGAGTTTATATAAAGACATACTATGTTATAGGGGGAAATAAATTATGATATTTATAAATTTAAGGAACTTCTGAAGGTCACAAAGTGGTTCTAAGACCTTCCTTCTACAACTTTTGGTTAATTAAATAGTGATAGATACAGAAAACTGATTAGCGTTATATTAAGGCACAGGAAGGGTCAGCTCTTACCTGACACTGTGTACTCGTATTGATCAATGTCATTCCATTAAATTTAATTTCTAAAGTAAAAAAGAATCTGGATTCTGAGGTAATTAGTGTAGTAGTTTTGGTTTATTTTAGGGCCAGAAGTCATTTTGATTATTGTCCTTTTTATGTCCAATTCAACTTTATTTTGCTCTATTTTAGCATTATCTCAACTAAAATATGTTTATTGTTATATTCCCTTGCCACATTTTAGTTTGCAATTTTAAAACTTTCTTTGAATAAGAAAAAAGTACATTAGTGATTCTTAGACCATAAGCCGCTAGTAAGTCTACATGTCCCTCCTTCCTTATCCTCTTATCTGGTTGTAAATGATGTAAGGCTTACTGCTATTTTAAGTACCTCTCAGAAGGTCATTGCTTTTGAAAATATTGCTTCCTTAAAAACGTTGAAGAATTGTGTGACTGTTTGAAAACATTTGGAGATTTTGCTCGGCTTTTTTTAAAAATGATTATCTAATGCTGGTATTAAAGAACTATTTCTGCAGCTGGAGTCTCTGGTAAGGTGGGACTTGATTAGGATTGCCTAAAGTGCAGAATGTTGAGAATATGGTATGCTGCTGTTGTGAACAGAAGCTATTATACCTATAGATAGGTGATAAATTCATTACTACTTAGCTTACAAAGTATAAGTTTGTTATTGATTTATGAATTGAAAATAGATCAAGTACTACAATATTACCTCTTTAAGTGAAAATAAGGTTAGTTACTGTCTCTTCAGAAATTCAGCTTTCAATTTGTTTAAAATGTTTGAGTAATAATAATACAATACAGTACATATAATTAGCATAGCAGTTTTTGGCATATATTTGATTAATAAATTGCAGTCTATAACCCAAAAATGAACAAGTCACATACTCTTAAAAGGGAGTTCTTAAGTATGGTTTTAATTGGTAACCATGACCAATCTGATATTTTTTTCTTTTAAATATGTTTAACTCATCTTTCCATATTTCTATATCAGTAAACAAATTGTATTTTTTAAGGAGATTAATAAACTAGTCTTCAAAGGTAAAAAATTTGGGACTTAACTGGTGTGATTTCTCTGTGTACTAAGTTAGTATATTATGTAAACATCAATTAATCAGAAATGCTGAGCATCCATTACACAGGATGGAGTTGAAAGTAGGTTTACAGTTCATATGGAAAATAATACAGTAATTAATAAATAGTAATACAAGAATAAACTGTTTTGCACACTCACAACTGTAAACCTATTTTTGCCCCACTCTGTATACTCAGTACCTAGAAGTATAAAAATAAGAACATACTGTAGTCCCCCCCTTATCTGTAGGGAATGCATCTAAGAACCCCAGTGGATTCCCACACTCAAGCTTGTGACCCTACACTGAAGCTGGTGAGCCCACACTCAAGCTGGCAACTTTGGGTTTTTGAACCTTAGACCTCAGTATCCCAGACTGACGCTCCATCTACTGCACCACAACTGGTCAGGCTTGGATCACTTTTGAATATTTTTTTCATAATTTTTTTAAAATTTATTGATATTAGAGAGAGAGGCAGGAGGAGAAAGAGAGAGAGAGAGAGAGACAAACATTGATTTGCTGTTCCGCTCATCCATGCATTCACTGGCTGATTCCTGAATATGCCATGACCCGGATCAAATGTGCAACATTGGCATATCAGGATGACGTTCCAACCAACTGATCCATCTGGCTAGGGCCATAATTTTTTTTTCTTTTCTTTTTTGAATGTTAGAGTTTGTGCATGTTGTATGGCTAATTGGATTCTGTAGTTTTCCTCCAAGGAAGACAACACAGGGTGTTTTATTTTGATAAGCAGTTATTTAACTTGGATCAGCTTGATATTTCAAGAATTGTTTTTCAAGCTCTGTTGGGGCAAGTCTGGAGTAATCTTTAGAGTTCATTTATTCTCTACTATTAATTATGACCCTCTTTAGTCTATGAATGCTTCTAGTGTTCAATAAGGCATCTCCTCTCTGACTGGTCAGGACTTAAGCATCTCCTAGCCTAGCCTCAATGAATTTCACTTTGTGCATATAGAGCTTAGTATTCTGCCAACTCAACAAGATTGCTGTGTAAATTTCTGGAACTCTTTCTTTGCATAACTCTTTCTTCTCTAGCACTGTACCCTGAAAATTTCAGCTACCTTAGCCTCCCTGAACTACAACTTCTTAATTCAGTGAAATCTCACTGCCTTCCTCATACCTTGCCAAGGTCTGGAAAGTGACTGTAGGAAGAAAACCAGGGAAAGGGAAGGGCTCATCTTGTTTGCTTTCTAAATCTTACTTTAGTACCTTGAAGGGGGGGAGGGGAGCACATATAAAATGTAACCATGGTTAGAGCTTATCTGTGATTCTTTAAAAGATACCTTCTGATAAGTGAGGAAAGAAAAAATGTTTATGTTTTCATGATGCTCCTATTACTTGTCATATTGTAAATCCTAATTCCTTTATTGTTTATTGACTTTGTTACTTATATCTTTTATCATATATTTTCCATTTATTGAATAAGTATTGAATTTTTAAGCAGTTACCATATTGACAGGATGAATCAGACATAAATTTTGTTCTTAGAGTGTTTACAGTATAACTAGGAGAGAATATGTATGTATCTTCAAACCTGAGATAAAAATTGAAAATTATGTAAGTACAGATAAAAACGATGTGGAAAGCCAAAAAGAAATGTCTCAGTTCTTTATTTTACATATTGGATTTAAGCAGTCTACGTAATGGGAAGTTGCAAATATATATATATATATATATATTTATTTAAGTGAGAGGAGGGAGACACAGAGACAGACTCCCGCATGTGCACTATCCGAGATCAACCCAGCAACCCCTGTCTGGGGCTGATGCTCTGCCCATCTGGGGCCATGCTCGACAGAGCCATCCTCAGTGCTGGGGCTGATGTGCTCAAATCATCAAACCAGAGCTGCTGGAGGAAAAGGGGGGGGGACAGCGAGGGACGAGGAGAAGCAGAAGGTCGCCTCTTCTGTGTGCCTGACTGGAAATTGAACCTGAGACTTCCACACAGGGTCTCAACATTCTACTGCTGAACCAACTGGCCAGGGCCTATTTTTTAATTTTAAAGCCTCTTTTATGTTAATTTGAATTTACTTTTCATGCCATTTTAGATATAATGTATTTGTGTTTCAGAGTGTTGTTTTTGATAATGTTTATTTTTAACAATTGAATTGAGAAATTAGAATATATCCTTAGAAGTTATATTGTTAGGATAACTAACTGTGCAGAAGAGAAAGCTAAGAAGTTTTATAATCTTGTTTGATTTAACTCTTAGTGGAGGAATCAGACATCATTGATCTGGAGAAACGTTATTGGTTGCTGAAGGCTCAATCCCGGACTGGACGATTTGATTTAGAGACATTTGGCCCATTGGTTTCACCACCTATTCATCCATCTCTTAGTGAAGGTAGGAGTCATTCTATTTTCTAGAAATATTCTTTGGTAAACAGGCCTGAGACTATCTCTCATGCCTACCCAGTGCATCTTTTTTTTTTTTTTTTTAATTTATTCATTTTTAGAGAGGAGAGAGAGAGGGTGAGAGACAGAGAGAGAGAGAGAGAGAGAGAGAAGAGAGAGACAGAGAGAAAGAAGGGGGAGGAGCTGGAAGCATCAACTCCCATATGTGCCTTGACCAGGCAAACCCAGGGTTTCGAACCGGCGACCTCAGCATTTCCAGGTCGACGCTTTATCCACTGCGCCACCACAGGTCAGGCCTACCCAGTGCATCTTAACTATGAAAGGCTATAATGTTACAGGTTTGCAAATTTGCAAATAGCAGAGTTTAGTGGGGGTAAAAACTAAAATGGGAATTATGATTATAGTTTTGAACTTGCTTAAATTACTTTAGCTCTCTTCACCTGAATATCCTCATATATAAAATAAGTTTGACCAAGTCAGTGGTTATGAAGCTATACTCCAATGACGTACCTCAGCAGCTGGTGCAAAGATTGGAGTGGTGGCCACTGAATGGGCAGTGCTTCAGGTTTTTACACATAACTTCACCTCTTCATTTTGAGTGTCTCTACTTTTTTTGCTTTCACATAAGAAATTTCCAGTGTTATGTTCATCACCACCATCCCCAAATTAAGAAACCACTGGACTTGACCGTCTCTGAGATCCTCACTGGCTTTAAACTTTTCATTGCTATGACTTTAAAAAAATAGGAATACAAAGAATAATTGTGGGTAATATTACAAAAATGTATTTAGAATCTAAATACTTGAATTTGACTTCTTGTTTTGACCCTTTTAACTTCTCTTTCTTTTGGCAACCCCCTTCTGAGTTTTAATTTTGTACTCTTTAAACTGAGGGCATGGAATTAGATTCTTGGAATATATAATGGGTATTTTCCACATTCCTAGAGTACTTCAAAAGTACTTGTTAGGGGAGTCAGAAAAGATAAGGCTCTGGGCTTTCACATACTTTAACAGTGCATTTGTATTTTTACCTTTTTAAAATTGGAGATTTATAAATCATTTTATTTGAAGATAAAATCATTTTATTTCCTTTTTTTGTTTGTCACAGAGACAGAGAGAGGGACAGATAGGGACAGACAGACAGGAAGGGAGAGAGATGAGAAGCATTAATTCTTCATTGTGGCACCTTAGTTGTTCATTGATTGCTTTCTTATATTTGCCTTGACTGGGGGGCTAGCTACATCAAACCAAATAACCCCTTGCTCAAGCCAGCGACCTTGGGCTAAAAGCTGGTGATCCTTGCTCAAACCAGATGAGCCCACGCTCAAGCTGGTGACCTCGGGGTTTCAAACCTGGGTGCTCTGTGTCCCAGTCCAATGCTCTATCCACTGTGCCCACTACCTGGTGGTTAGGCATTTTTCTATTTTTTACAAAATATTTGAAAGCCAGAGGATTGAATTAAAAATCCCCCTTTTATCTGAAATTTAAAATATTTATTTATAAAGTATTAAGTAGTTATAGTTTTACCACAAGAAAATTTTTTTCTGAAACAATGGGAACTACTGATAAAATCTTTAAAAAAAAACCCAAATGTGTGGCCAGTTTATGAGAGACATGCCTTCTTTTATAAACATTAGGAAGTTTGGTTGCTGTGGTTTATGGTGTCTTTTCCTATTTTACAGGTTTGTTTAATGCTTTTGATGAAAATCGTGATAATCACATAGATTTTAAGGAGATATCCTGTGGGTTGTCAGCCTGTTGCAGGGGACCCCTGGCTGAAAGACAAAAATGTAAGTGATATTAAACATTGTCACAAGATTTGCAAAGTATACATTGAAAAAATTAGCATTCATTTATGTAAAATCATCTGTGGATTAAGTCATGAATTTCCATCACTTTGTCAGATTGACATTAGCAATCTCATGTTGAGGTTTTACTGGTGCTAGTCTAAAAATTCAATCATCTATTCTTTTTCACTGTGGAGTCGTTTTGTATCTTTGAATTTGTATCTGATGAATTTACAGTTTATGATAAATAAAATATATAAGCCATAATATATTTGAAAATGTTAAGCATTCAGAAAATATATGCTGGTAGTCCATATAGAGAATTCAGTGCATTGCATAATTTGAAGTACAGCTCATTTTCTGTGACTTGTATATATTATTATTTTATTAGCAAAGTGAAATTTATGATCAAAACATAATTTTATTAAATAGTAAAATGGTCTTTTAAATCTAGTTAAAATGTTTTAGTATAATTTATAAGCATATTACATTATTAAATCTTAACCATATTTGAGAAAAAGCAGCAGTTTACATTTAGTTGTTATCTAGTTTTGATATGTTTACTAAAGTTACTATCTTTGTGTATTTCTAAAATACAGCTCATAAATATTGCCTGTTTTGAGTGTGCATTTTGAATATATTGACCTTTAGTAATATTATACTAAAATGATGTACTCAATTTAGTAGCATGATTATTATGGAGGTGTATGAAATAGGTTATTATTAAATCTTAAAAGTTCATCTTTTTTCCATGATGATATACCATTAATTCAAACTGGATTTATGATGGATTATATGCTCCCATTAAAGTTATAATATTAAATAAGGAGGCTGAAATTTTTGCTTCTCACTCAATTATTGACTTAAAAATTTTTTTTAATCTTTTTTAATGATGTACTAATGGAAGTTAACAAACTAGAGTGATTTATTTGGCGTTAATTGGCAAAGTGCTTGTATTTCTAATTCTTAGTACGTTGTGTATAAACTTCATTGGAGAGTTGGAATTGTTCTTTGGCAAAACATTGAGTGTGTCACCTGACCAAGATGGTGGTACAGTGGATAGAGTGTCAATCTGGGATGCTGAGGACCCAGGTTCGAAACCCTGAGGTCTCCAGCTTGAGCACAGGCTCACCAGCTTGAGCATGAGGTCATCGACATGACCCCCTGGTTGCTAGTTTGAGCAAGGGGTCACTGACTCTGCTGGAGCCTCCCCGTTAAGGCATTTATGAGAAGCAATCAGTAAACAACTAAGAGTGCCACAACTACAAGTTGATGCTTCTCATCTCTGTTCCTTCCTATCTGTTCTTCTGTCTCTCTCACTAAAAAATAAAAAAAATAATAAAAAAAAAATTTGAGTGTGCAATGGAGAGGCAAAATAGAAGCAGGCTATTTTAATACCAGCTTGTTACTGATTCTTAATGTAGATGTATGTCAGCATTAAAGAATCAACTCTTGGCCCTGGCCGGTTGGTCAGTGGTAGAGCATTGGCCTGGCATGCAGGAGTCCTGGGTTCAATTCCCGGCCAGGGCACACAGGAGAAGCGCCCATTTGCTTCTCCACCCCTCCCCCTCTCCTTCCTCTCTGTCTCTCTCTTCCCCTCCCGCAGCCAAGGCTCCATTGGAGCAAAGATGGCCCGGGTGCTGAGGATGGCTCTGTGGCCTCTGCCTCAGACGCTAGAATGGCTCTGGTTGCAACAGAGCGATGCCCCAGATGGGCAGAGCATCGCCCCTGGTGGGCATGCCGGGTGGATCCCGGTCGGGCGCATGCGGGAGTCTGTCTGACTGCCTTCCGTTTTCCAACTTCAGAAAAAAAAGGAAAAAAAAAGAATCAACTCTTCAGTTATCAGTTTGAAATATTAGAAATTAATTAAGGACTTGAACCTCAAAACCTGTGAGGTATTGTAATATTTATTGGCCCCTATTTTTGTTTTTTATTTTGTTTTCAAGGAATTTAACTCTGATTTTGGGGAAAGATAGGGCTCCTCAGCCTGGATAATAATTTTTAAAAATATTTTATTTATTCATTTTTTTGGTGGGGGGAAAGGAGGGAGGAGCATGAAGCATCAACTCCGATATGTGCCTGATCAGGCAAGCCCAGGGCCCCAAACTGGTGTCAGTGGTCCAGGTCTATTCTCCATCAATTGCGCCACCACAGGGCAGGTTAGATAATAATTTTGAGAGAGACAGAGATTTGTGAAGTGTGTGCAGTTAGTCCTATATGTTCAAAGGACTCTAATATATTTCTATGTCTGCTACAGATGAGAACTTAATTCAGAATGTACTTGCTTGAGAAACAATAATTTTACTAGGGCAGCTTCTAGTAAAATGTATTATATTCAGAATATAAAAGTAATTTCCCTCTATAAGAGTTTCTTTTTTTTTTTTTTAAGTTTGCTTCAAGGTATTTGATGTTGACCGTGATGGAGTTCTCTCTAGGGTTGAACTGAGAGACATGGTAGTTGCACTTTTAGAGGTCTGGAAGGACAATCGAACTGATGATATCCCAGTAAGTTCAGCTTTTAAACATCTTGTTGCATATAAACTTCCAATAGGAAAATGGAGTAAAGAATTTTTTAAAAATTGAGAGAGTGAAAAGGATTTGTTACTACTGCTAGTTGCTATATTATGCTACTCAAAATAGTTACAGCTGAAGATGCAAAATTGGGTAGAGAATTGGTTTAAGAGAATTTAATAAACTGAACTGAACTTATTGTATAAATTAAGAATGAAACTACAGGATGATTGCCTTAATTTTTTAATAAATAATAATCTATTTATGGTGCCCTGGCTGGACAGCTTGGTTGGTATAGAGCCCTGGTTGGCAAACTGCGGTTCACAAGCCACATGCGACTCTTTGGCCCCTTGAGTGTGGCTCTTCCACAAAATACCATACCATGTGTGGGCGCTACCTCGATAAAGGATGTACCTACCTATATAGTTTAAGTTTAAAAAATTTGGCTGTCAAAAGAAATTTCAGTCGTTGTACTATTGATATTTGGCTCTGTTGATTAATGAGTTTGCCGACCACTGGTGTTAGAGCATCATCCCGAAGTACAGAGGTTGCTGCTTTGATCCCTGGTCAGGGCACATACAAGAATAGGTTTATGTTCCTGTCTTTCTGTCCATCTCTCTCTCTCTCTTTCTGTCTCTCTTCCTTTCTCACTAAAATCAATAAAAAATTTTTAAGAGAATAAATAAAAATTTTTAAAGAGAAAAATTTTAAAGAATATGTTTTTACATAGCCAAAAATTTTTAATAAGAAAAAACACTTGATCAAAATATAGTATACTTTGTTCTTGGCCGGGCAGCTCAGTTTATTAGTGTTGTCCTGATACACAAAGGTTGTAGGTTCAGTTCCAAGTCAGGGCAGATATAGGAACACATCAATGTTTCTGTCTCTCTCTCTCTCTCTCTCTCTCTCTCTCTCTCCATTCCTCTCTCTCTAAAAATAATAAATTTAAAAAATATATAGTAGCCCTGGCTGGTTGGCTCAGCAGTAGAGCGTCGGCCCGGCATGTGGAAGTCCTGGTTCGATTCCCGGCCAGGGCACACAGGAGAAGTGCCTATCTGCTTCTTCACCCTTCCCCCTCTCCTCTCTCTCTCTTTCTTTCCCACCCGCAGCCAAGGCTCCATTGGAGCATAGTTGACCTGGGCACTGAGGATGGCTCCATGGTCTCTGCCTCAGGCGCTAGAATGGCTCTGGTTGCAATGGATCAATGGCCCAAATGGGCAGAGCATCGCCCCCTAGTGGGCATGCCAGGTGGATCTCGGTCAGGCGCACGTGGGAGTCTGTCTTTCTGTCTTTCTGCCTCTCCGCTTCTCACGTCAAGGGGGGTAAATCTCTCTCTCTCTCTCTCTCTCTTTATATATATATAGTATATATATATATAGTAGTATATATATAGTATACTTTGGCCACTGAATAATAAAAATATCTACTCTTTTATAATTGCTCCTTTGAATTTCTGTTTTTAAAGGAATTACATACGGGCCTATCTGACATTGTAGAAGGAATATTGAATATACATGACACCACAAAGGTGAGTCTAGCTAGAACTAATTTATTCTTTTCTAAAACTACTGTTGACTTAGGGAGGAGGGAGGAAAGGGGGCGGTGGCAGCGGTGGCAGTTCTCACTGTATCCGGGCTTCACGCTGCATGCACTCGAAGTGGGGGTCGGGCGGGGAAGAAAAAATAATACTGTGTACTCTTAAATTGGGACTTATAGCATATATCATAATAATTGAATCTGTTGTGCATCCCCACCAAGTGCTTCTCTGGATCTGTGATTATAGTACCTCCAAGTTGTCTCTAAAGGTAGTCCATTCCAGATTTAAAACAACTCTGTTGTTTTATATATAAAAAACATTTATTATAAGCTTAGGCATTTTATAAAAATTGAGTAGCGACAGCTCTTGTCATCTCTAGTTTATAATCATTATTTCTCCCATGTTAATAAGATATGGTAAAGCTAATCTTACATTGAACAGAAGTCACCCAAAAAAGAATATATATACTGTATGATTCCATTTATTTGAAATTCAGTAACAGAGGCAAAACTAATGAATGATAATAGGCATTAGAATAATGATTTTTGGCCTGACCAGGCGGTGGTGCAGTGGATAAAACGTCGGACTGGGATGCGGAAGGACCGGGTTCGAGACACCGAGGTCGCCAGCTTGAGCGCAGACTCATCTGGTTTGAGCAAAAGCTCACCATCTTGGACCCAAGGTCGCTGGCTCGAGCAAGGGGTTACTGGTCTGCTGAAGGCCTGCGGTCAAGGCACATATGAGAAAGCAATCAATAAACAACTGAGGTGTCACCACGAAAAACTGATGATTGATGCTTCTCATCTCTCTCCGTTCCTGTCTGTCTGTCCGTGTCTATCCCTCTCTCTGACTCTCTCTCTCTGTCCCTGTTAAAAATATAAAAATAAAGGAGGAGAATAATGATTTTTAGGCATGGGTGGATTACCTGGGAAGGACATAAAGATATCTGGGATAAAGGAAATTAATTATTTTTTTTGTGTGTGACAGAGACAGAGTCAGAGAGAGGGACAGATAGGGACAGACAGATAGGAAGAGAGAGAGATGAGAAACATCAATTCTTTGTTGTGGCTCCTTAGATGTTCATTGATTGATTTCTCATATGTGCCTTGACCGGGGGGCTACTGCACACCGAGTGACTCCTTGCTCGAGCCAGCGACCTTGGACTCAAGCTGGTGAACCTTGCTCAATCCAGATGAACCTGCGCTCAAGCTGGCGACCTTGGGGTCTCGAACCTGGGTCCTCCACATCCCAGTCCGATGCTCTATCCACTGCGCCACCGCCTGGACAGGCTAATTTTTTATATTAATCTGGGTAATACATATAATCCTAAGAGTTTTTTGAAATTAGTAATGGTAAGTTCTCCTGAGTTCTTTAATATGGGCTAGAATAAGCATGTATTTTACAAAGAATAAGTCCTTGAATTTTTTAATTTGACAACATTTATTAGTAATTCTATTATAATAGGTTCACTCCTATGTCTTGCATTCCTGTGATTTCTGTGTGCCCCTATGAAATTAAAAATAATTTACATATTGTTAGGCATATTTGAGTTAATTTGAATCTTTCCTGTCAAACATTGACATGTACCAAGTAACAGATTGGTTACAAAGGTTTAGAAAAAATTAGCAAAATCCAGAAGGAATCATCATAACCTTATTAACTGATGCTAAATAGAAACAATATAAATGAATTTTAGCCTGACCTATGATGGCGCAGTGGATAAAGCATTGACCTGGAATGGTGAGGTCGCCAGTTCAAAGCCCTTGGCTTTTCGGGTCAAGGCATATATGGGAGTTGATGCTTCCTGCTCCTATCCCCTTCTCTCACTTTCTTTCTCTCTCTCTCCTTTCTAAAATGAATAAATATAATCTAAAAAAATAATGAATTTTTGCCTGACCAGGCGGTGGCGCAGTGGATAGAGCGTCGGACTGGGATGCAGAGGACCCAGGTTCGAGACCCCGAGGTCGCGAGCTTGAGTGCAGGCTCATCTGGTTTGAGCAAAAGCTCACCAGCTTGAACCCAACCAAGGTCACTGGCTCCAGCAAGGGGTTACTTGGTCTGCTGAAGGCCCACGGTCAAGGCACATATGAGAAAGCAATCAATGAACAACTAAGGTGTTGCAACGTGCAATGGAAAACTAATGATTGATGCTTCTCATCTCTCTCCATTCCTGTCTGTCTGTCCCTGTCTATCCCTCTCTCTGACTCACTCCCTGTCTCTGTAAAATAAAAAAATAAAAATAAAAAAATAAAAAAAATAAAAATAAAAAAAAATAATGAATTTTACAGGGCTTGAGCTTTTGTATTTCAGGCATCCTTCTGCCTCATTCACCTCTCTTTGCCATAACTATGGTATCTACTTCTACTTGGAATGTAGGAGAAAAGAAATGTGGGAAATTTTATTAGAAAATGTCTTATATAGACATAAAAGTTCGAATACCTTTTTTCTGAGTGTTTAATAAATGTGTGGGGATTATTTCTATTTTTATGTAAGATGGCGTGGCTACTTCTTGCTCTGCTGTGAACATTAAAAAGATAATTTAGTTCCTTCATTTACATATAACCATGATAAATAACCAGTTAACAGTTTAGAATAGAACTTGGACCTTTAACCAGGGCTATTTACCATATTCACTTGTGACTAGATTGTGCCAATATTACCCATTATTTTGTACCTTTAGATTAGTATTAGTATACTTAATAGAATTTGTATGCTGAAAGCCAACAATTATAATCATAGTGCTTTAAAATCTTTCCTTATTATATATGGTTACTATATAGTGAAAAGAGAATATGCCAATATCATTAATAAAAGCTAAAAACATTATTCATCTAGTATTATTAGGTTATTGTTGAATATATGAAGTAAGAAATATTTGGTTATATTTTTTTCTGACAGGAAAAAGTATATATTGTCTTCTGTATGTATATATAATTTTTGGTGCTCTTTGGCAACATAAAAATGTTAATGTATCCAGCTTATAAAAACATAATATTAAACTGTATTTTGGAATAGATATTAAAACTCTAAGAAGTCTGATAATATTGCTAAATGTCTCTAAGAAAGGTTTAGACTATTTTTAGGATGAAAGGGCGTAATTTGGAGAGTCTGCTTTTTGTTTTCAAAATTAGTGGATAGGCCTCACATTAGTCAACCTCTGTCCTGGCTACCTTCGTGCTGGGCCCAACTGCTGACATGTGCACACAGAGCCAGACATTAGGTAGTGTTAGTTCACCCTAGCTGTTCCTCTCTATGTACACATAGCTCCATGGCACATATCCTAGGTATGACACCAAGGTGCCTACATGGTGTGGTAGGGGAGTCAGGCATACAAATGCTGCACAGGTAGTGAGGCTGAACAGGCATAGACAGCATTGGCTGAAGAAGATCTTAAGCATTTCCTTGTTGGAGTGGAGACCTGCTCTCTGGGTGGAGATATGTGTAACATACCAAATTACTGTTACCTAGGAAAGGCTGCCATGCATGTCTTCAACAAGTAAATGGGTTTAGCATAGTCAAGTAAATGGGTTTGGCATAGTTACAATAGATCTAAGAACCAAATCATGTAGTAGAGTGGAATTTTCTACTTTTGGTCATGCTTATATTGATACAGGGGAAGTATCAAGCAACCTAGAGACCAAATACAGTGTTTTTAACTGTGGACTTAACGTTCACCCAAAAATGGAACACAGAGAATTCTTTTGGAACAGAAATCTCTTTGGAGAGTAAGTTGGATGTAGGGTTCAAACTGACTCCTGTACCATATTTATACTGAACACAGGAAAGAAGAGTGGGAAATTGAAGGCCTCCTATAAATGGGATTGTTTCATTCTTGGCAGTAATGTTGATTTATATTATTCTGGCCCAACCCTCTATAGCTGGGCTATGTTAGCCTTTGAAGGTTGGCTTGCTGGCTATCAGTTGAGTTTTTTGGGGGAGTTTTTGTTGTTGTTTTTTTTACAGAGACAGAGCATGAGTCAGAGAGAGGGATAGACAGGGACAGACAGACAGGAACGGAGAGAGATGAGAAGCATCACATCAATCATTAGTTTTTCATTGCGTGTTGCAACACCTTAGTTGTTCATTGATTGCTTTCTCACATGTGCCTTGACCGCGGGCCTTCAGCAGACCGAGCAACCCCTTGCTGGAGCCAGCGACCTTGGGTCCAAGCTGGTGAGCCTTGCTTAAATCAGATGAGCCCATGCTCAAGCTGGTGAACTTGGGGTCTCGAACCTGGGTCCTCTGCATCCCAGTCTGACGCTCTATCCCCTGTGCCACCGCCTGGTCAGGCTATCAGTTGAGTTTTTACATAGCCAAATCCAAACTATCACAGAATAATTTCACCCTGGGTTACAAAGCTGCAGTCTTTCAGCTACATACTCTTGTGAATGATGACACTGAATTTGGAGGGTTTATCTACCAGAAGGTTAATGAGAAGATTGAAAAAGCAATAAACCTTGCTTAGACAGTAGGCAGTAACAATACCATTTTGGCAGTGCTGCTAACTACAAGTTGCATTGTAGAATTTATCTGTTAAAGTAAATAATACCAGCCTGATAGGACTGTGTTATACTCAAGACTCTTCCACCAGGAGTCAAACTGACCCTCTCAGCTTTAATAATAGGAAGGACTTCAATGCAGGAGGTTATAGGAGGTCACAGGTTGGGATTTAAACTAGAAGTTTAATGAGGTTTTGAATAAGGCATCAGATTTCTCCCTGGCGGTGAAAAGAAATGAACCCACTATGTTTTGGCCTTAAAATCCTTCTCTGAAATTTCAAAAGTTTGAACTTTTTATTCTTCCAAAGAATTATCCTCTCCACACTAAAGTCTAGAGATTGCAAGTCTATCCTCAGGGAGGTGCATAAAGGCATGCCTGGAAGTTGTCATGTTTATGCCACATTTCAGTACAGTTCCACAGTATTGTTTTAAATGTGTTCCTCAGTGATAATGTAGTGTCAGGTTATAAAGAAAGTAACCTGATCCTCCAATTTGTACACTATGTTCATGTCCTACACCACTTTTTTATGACCTTTTATTAATATATTGGTCTCTGTGGTATAGTGAAATCTTGGGTTTTGCATTAGAGTAAAATAAACACATCACATTAAAGAAAGTATGAATATTCCATTTCCCTACGCAGAGCCTTTTGCGGCTTTCCACAGGTAACCCTTAAAGTAGAAGATATTGTAAGTTATTTTCCAGGTCTTGTTGAAGGAAGATATTGATGATAAATTGTCCTTATTACCATTGACTGCTTCAACAGAGTTTTGTTACTTTTGAACTTAATTCTAGTTGGCCTATGTGTCAGATGAACATATAAAATCTACTTTAAATAGTGGTTTGTTTTCAGACAAGTGACATATAAGGTTAATATAATAAACCAGATTTTATTCAAATGCTTTAAAAATGAGGACATTCAAAGCATGGTATCTTTTTTAATATTGTTTTTCTTTCAGATGGGCCATCTTACTCTAGAAGACTATCAGATCTGGAGTGTGAAAAATGTTCTTGCCAATGAATTTTTGAATCTCCTTTTCCAGGTACGTTTAAGGTAAACGACCGGTACAAAGGGTAGTAGTAGCAGTAATTCCATGTCTTTTCCATTATTTAGTAGTTAGTATAACCGGGCTGCCAAACCAGATATGATAAATAGAAGAAGTACATTATCCTGTGCACTATTTGAAAGATGGTAAGAGAGCATGAGTGACTATTGAAGCCTCTCAAAATCATGATGTGGGAGATAGGAAAGCAGAATATAGATGACTGTTTATCTTACATAAGTCATAATTGAGAAGCCGGTAGACATAGAGAATAATTTTAATTGTAAAAGTCATCATAATTTGCTTTTTATTTACTTCTGTCATTTTTAAAGGCCCTTCCTAATGAGTAAGACAGTGTAAACAGCGAGATGGATCATAAGTAGGCAGCTATAATTTAAAAAATATATACGGTCTCTTTAGTTAGGAGATTATCTTAGTTGCAAGGTTGTTATTTTTTTTTAATACTTTGGAAGGTCCAAGAAAGATTGAGGGAAAAGAAGGGAAGAAAATCTGCCAGGAGTGAACAATAAGTCATGGAGCTTGCTAGATTTTAACTATTTATTTATTAAGGTAGTTTTCTTGCTCTAATATTTGAAAATTATGATTTCCCATTTTTCATAGTTCATAATACAGTTAAGTTCATGTAATAGTGATTTTTAGATTCTCCTAATTTATTTTTCTTTCCATGTGAAGGTACTCCTGTGAAGGTCAGAAAGGTTTCTTATCTTTATATCTATCATGATCTTCCACTGTAAATAAAGAAAAGCTTATCTGTGTGAAATGGCTGTGTTGGACTAAATAGAATAGGACTCTTCCTGACAGTTAATGACTAAATATTATATATCTAAAACATACAGAATCTGATAAGCCTATGGTATCCAATTAAACCAATTAGTTGTTCCACTGTTATTTTTAATTTTTAGCAAGAATATAGGTTGTTGGCTTTATAAAATATAAATATGGACAAAATAATTTGACTACTAGAAACATGAAAATTGATCAACTGTTTTTATCTCATTTAAAGTAATATATTCAACTGCTTTATCTCATAATTACAGTTGCTCCTTGACTTACAATGAGATTCGTCCCAGTATAAACATCATAAGTTGAAAGTATAAGTCAAAATCAGCTGTTTTTAAAATTCTATGTTCACTTAATATATGAGTCAACAGGCTGTTATGCTAACTTTTATTTTCTTTTGTCTTAAAATTAGTAGGGTTAGATGGTAAATTTAGTGATAAAAGCTTGAATTGTGATATTATTTTATTTGCCAAAATCCTCCTCTTGGCTGAGTATAGTATAGGATTATCAGTAGAACTAGAAAATCATTCCTGTGATAATATCTCTTTCAATCTATTTTATAAACTCAATGCTCTGTTAAAATATTAGCAGAGGAAGCATGATCAATACTATCAAGCTTTTATCTCAAACTTTATCAAAAAGTATCATTTTAAAGAGTGCGGTAGGGAAAATAGTGCCCCCCCACTTCCTAACAGCCATGCCCTAATCCTTGGCACCTGTGAATATGTTATGTTATATGGCAAAAGGAACGTTGCAGATGTATCAGATTAGAAGGGTTAGCAAGATGCTAAATTGCTGGATTTAAAGATAGAGGAAGGGGCCAAAAGTAAAGGAATATGGTGAATTCTTGAAGCTGGAAAAGACAAGGAAATAAATGTATTATTCTTTTGACCTCTAAAAAGGAATACAGCCCTGCTGACATCTTGGTTTTTAGTCTAGTGAGACCTGTGTCTGATTTTTGACCTACAGAACTATAAGATAATAAATTTGTTTTAAGCTGCTTAGTTTGTGGTAATTAATTATAGCAGCAATAAAAACCAATACAGAGGAAGATTATCCATATTTAGGAATTGGACAGCTCAATATTTTAAAGATGTCAATTTCCCTTATATAGCTTTATAAATTTGGTACACTCATAATTGCAATTCCCCCAAAATTTATTGTTGTTCTTATGGAACTTGACAAGCTGATTTCAAATACATAGAGAAGTGGAAACAGCCAAAAATAGCCAAGATACTTTAGAGAATACTTAGAGGACTTTGATTATCTAGGAATTACTATGAAACGATAGTACTGAGACAGTGTGATATCTGCATAAAGTTAGACAAATAGACCAATGGAACAATATTGAGAGTTCTTAAACAGACCTCCATATATGTGATCACTTATTTTTATAACAAAGAAGACATTGCATTGCTGATGGGGAGGAGTGGTCTTTTGAATAAGTGGTATTAGAAAAAAGCAGAACCTCAATATAAAAATTGGCAAAAAATTTGAATAGGTGCTTCACAAAAGAGAAATATATACAAATAGCTAATAAGTATTATCAAAAGGGGCTAACCTCTTTAGTTTTTGTGGAAATACGTATTAAACCCCCATTTGTGGCCCTGGCCAGTTGGCTCAGTGGTAGAGCATCGACCTGGCGTGCAGAAGTCCCGGGTTCGATTCCCAGCCAGGGCACACAGGAGAAGCGCCCATCTGCTTCTCCACCCCTCCCCCTCTCCTTCCTCTCTGTCTCTCTCTTCCCCTCCCGCAGCCGAGACTCCATTGGAGCAAAGATGGCCTGGGCGCTGGGGATGGCTCTATGGCCTCTGCCTCAGGCGCTAGAGTGGCTCTGGTTGCAACAGAGTGACGCCCCGGATGGGCAGAGCATCGCTCCCTGGTGGGCATGCCGGGTGGATCCCGGTCGGGCGCATGTGGGAGTCTGTCTGACTGTCTCTCCCCATTTCCAGCTTCAGAAAAAAAACAACAACAAAAAACCCCCCATTTGTAATACCTACCGACATCCTACAGAATCATTAGTTTTTTAAGTGATAAGAAGTATTGGTGAGGATAGCAAGTAACTATAACTCTCACACATTGCCAATGGGAATATAAATTGTTAAAAATACTTTGGAGATTGTTTGGCAGAGTTTATAAAAGTTGAACATATGCATACCATATGACCAAAACAAGTCTATCCCCTGTGTGCCCTACAGAAACTTACATATCTTAGCACCAAAAGAGATAAAAGTAAGTTCTTATAATCACTATTTGTTATAATCAAAAACAAAGAAACTACTAAATTATCTATCAATAATAATAAATACAGGCCCTGGCCGGTTGGTTCAGCAGAAGAGCATCAGCCTGGCATGTGGAAATTCCAGGTTTGATTCCCAGTCAGGGCACATAGGATAAGCAGCCATCTGCTTCTCCACTCTGCCTCCTCCTCTCTCTTCCTCTCCTGCAGCCATGGCTTGAATGAGCAAGTTGAACTCAAGTGCTGAGGATGGCTCCATAGAGGGGTCGGGAATGTTTTTGGCTGAGAGAGCCATGAACGCCACATATTTTAAAATGTAATTCCATGAGAGCCATACAACAACCTGTGTATGTTATGCATTATCCAATAAAAATTTGGTAATGTCCCAGAGGACAGCTGTGATTGGCTCCAGCCACCCGCAACTATGAACATGAGTGGTAGGAAATGAATGGATTGTAATACATGAGAATGTTTTATATTTTTAACATTTTTTTTATTAAAGATTTGTCTGTGAGCCAGATGCAGCCATCAAAAGAGCCACACCTGGCTCGCGAGTCATAGGTTCCCAACCCCTGCTCCATAGCCTTGTATCAGGTGCTAAAATAACTCAGTTGCCAAGCAGCAGAGCTGTGGCCCCAGATGGGCAGAACATCATCCCCAAACGTGGTTCCTGGGTAGATTCTGGTCAGGCTCATGCAGGAGTCTATGTCTCCACCTCCCTACCTCTCACTTGATAAAATTAATAATCATAAATACATAAATAAGTTGTGGCACATACATGCAACGGTCTACTTCACAACAATGAAAATAAATACACTAATGCTATATTCAGTAGCATGCATGAATCTTACATAATGTTGAGTTGCAAACACTGGAGCAAAAAATTGAAAAGCAGACAAAGCAGTTCATGGTTATAGAATTCAGGATAGCTCATTTGTATCAAAGAGGTGCAGTAGTATCTGGGGAGGAACCCAAAGTGGAGCTTTGGCAGATGTAGCAGTGTATTTCTGGACTGGGTAAAGCTTACATATGTGTGTTTACTTGGTGAAAAGTCATTCAACTGTAAAAAACAAAAGTCCTACCCTGGCCGGTTGGCTTAGCAGTAGAGCATCGGCCCAGCTTGTGAAAGTCCCAGGTTTGATTCCTGGCTAGGGCACACAGGAGAAGTGCCCGTCTGCTTCTCTACCCTTCCCCCTCTCTTTTCTCTCTGTCTCTCTCTTCCCCTCTGGCAGCCAAGGCTCCAATGGAGCAAAGTTGGCCCGGGGGCTGAAGATGGTTCCATGGCCTCCACCTCAGGCACTAGACTGGCTCCGGTCTTAGGTGCTAGAATGGCTCTGGCCACAACTGAGCAATACCCCAGATGGGCAGAGCATTGCCTCTAGTGGGCGTGCTGGGTGGATCCCGGTCGGACACATGTGGGAGTCTGTCTCTCTGCCTCCCTCACTTCAGAAAAATTAAAAAAAAAAAAAAAGTCCTGGACCAGATGGCCTCAAAGGAGAATTTTATGAAACATTCAAAGAAAATTTAACACCTGTCCTTCTTAACTATTCCAAAAAACTCAAGAGGAAAGAAGACCTTCGCTCCTTTTACAAGGCCCATGTTACCAAAATCCTCAACAAAATATTAGAAAACTGAATTCAGCAATACATTAAAAAGATCATAGCCTGACCAGGCGGTGGCACAGTGGATAGAGTGTCAGACTGGGATGCAGAAGACCCAGGTTCAAGACTCCGAGGTCACCAACTTGAGCACGGGCTCATCTGGTTTGAGCAAAAGCTCACCAGCTTGAGCGCAAGGTCACTGGCTCGAGCAAGGAGTTACTCAGTCTGCTGAAGGCCCGTGGTCAAGGCATGTATGAGAAGGCAATCAATGAACAATTAAGGTGTTGCAATGCCCAATGAAAAACTAATGATTGATGCTTCTCATCTCTTCGTTCCTGTCTGTCTGTCCCTGTCTATCCGTTTCTCTGACTCTCTCTCTGTCTCTGTAAAAAAAAAAAGATATACCATGATCATGTGGGATGCCAGGCTGGTTAAATACCCACAAATCAATTGTGATACTCCACATAAACAAAATGAAGAATAAAACTATATGACATATCTAGATGATTTTACTAAAGCCAGCACCCATTTATGATAAAAAAAAAACACTCTAATATGGGAATATAGGGAACATACCTCCACATAATAAAGGCCATGTATGACAAACCCATAGCTAACATCATACTCAATGGGGAAAAACTAAAAACATTTCCCTTAAGATCAGCAACAAGACAGGATGTCCACTTTCACCACTCTTATTCCCCATAATATGGGAATACATAGCCACAGCAATAGGACAGGAAGAAATTAAAGTCATCCAAATTGGAAAGGAAGAAGTAAAACTCATTATATGCAGATGGCATGATATTACAATATAGAGAGAGAATGCAAAAGATTCCACCAAAAAACAATTAGAACTGATAAATGAATTCAGCAGAGTAGCAGGATACAAAATATTTAAAAATTGACTGCATTTTAATACACCAATAATGAACTACCAGAAAGAGAAATTATGAAAACAATTCCTGTTTACAGTTGCACCAACAAAATAAAATACATTTGAGTAAATTTAACCAAGAAGTTAAAAGACCTGTACTGGGAAAATTATAAGACATTGAAGAAATTGAAAAAGATATAAGTAAGCAGAAGCATATACTTTGCTCATGGATAGGAAATAATAACATTAAAGTGTTCATAACTACCTAAAGCAATCTATCGCTTCAGTGCAGTCCCTATCAAAATACTATTGGTGTTTTTCAGAGAACTGGAACAAATAATTCAAAAATTTATATGGAACCACAAAAGACCTCAAATAGTTACAGAAGTCTTACAAAAGTACAAAGTTGGAGGTAACACACTACCTGATAACAAACTATACGATAAGACCATAGTAACCTAAATAATGGTGCTGATATAAAAACAGACACATAGATTAATGGAACAGAATACAGGGCCCAGAAATAAACCCACGTATATGACAAAAGAAGCAAGAACATACAATGAAGTAAAGACAGTCAATTCAGTAAAAAATGTTGAAATTGGACAGATGCAAAAAAATGAAATTAGATCACTTTCTTACACCACTTGCAAGAATAAACTCAAAATGGATTAAATACTTAAATATTAGACTCAAACCAAAAAAGTGCTAAAAGGAAACAGGTAGTAAACTCTGACATTTCTCTTAGCACTATCTTTTTCTGATATCTCTTTGGGCAAAGGATATAAAAGAAAATATAAGCAAATGGGACTACATCAAACTAAGAAGTTTTTGCACAGCAAAGGAAACCAACAAAATGAAAAGATAACCTACTGAATGGCAGGAAATAATTTGCCATTGATATATCAATCAACAATTAATATCCAAAATTTATACAGAACTCATACAACACCAAGAAACAGAGGCAGATTAAGGTCAGTTGAGGCCCCAGGCGCAGAAGAAAATATTGGGCCCCTTAAAAAAAAAAGAGGGAAAATAAAAATACATTTTAACCATATTTTAAAATAAATAAAAAATATTGTGTACTACTAATGTTAAAATTGCACATATGAAAACAAACTTGGTGTCATCAGAAAAATGTGTAAAGTTGGGAATTTTGGGGGCCCTTGGGAAGTTGAGGCCCAGTGTGCGCGCCTGGTGTGCCCGCTGTTAAATCCGCCTCTGCCAAGAAAAAAATCTATTAAAAAATGGGCAAAGGACCTGTATAGACACTTCTCAAAGGAGGACATTCAAATTGCCAGTAGACATATGAAAAGATGCTAATGTCATTAAATATCAGAGAAATTTAAATTAAAACCACAATGAATTATCACCTTAATACTTTCAATACTGTGTTTAGAAAGTAAACTTTTAAAAAATGGAAAATACACACTGAAAAGTGAACAAATCCTAAGTGTACGGTTCAATGACTTCTTTAGTCTTTTAATTTTATTTTCCAATATGAGAATGGGTAAAACAAATGGTGGTATATTTAAACAATGGGATACTCAGCAATAAAAAAGAGCATGGATGAATCCCAAAAACCTAATTTGTATATTTTATTATAATATAAATGTTACCTAAAAGTAAACAGAATTGTAAAACAATATTTAACTTGCCTGACCAGGCAGTGGTACAGTGGATAGAGCATTGGACTGGGAAGTGGAAGACCCAGGTTCGAAACCCCAAGATTGCCATCTTGAGCACGGGCTCATCTGGTTTGCACAAGGCTCACCAGCTGGAGCCCAAGGTCGCTGGCTTGAGCAAGGGATCACTTACTCTGCTGGAGCCCCCTACTCAAGGCACATATGAGAAAGCAATCAATGAACAACTAAGGTGCAGCAACAAAGAATTGATGCTTATCATCTCTCTCCCTTTCTGCTTGTCTGTCCCTATCCCTCTCTCTGTCCCTGTCACATACACAAAATTTTTTTTCAATGATAAATTGTTGAAAAAAATCACATCTTTTGTGATGATATGTGGAGAAGGCAAATAAAACAGATGAGGAAATGAGCCTTTAAGAAGCATTCGGGACAATAATTTTTCTCTTAGAGCTGTTCAAATTAACCCCTTCCTCCTTATATTTCATCTCATATACTTTTCATCTCCCCTTGACCACCTTCTCTAAGGGCCATGATATAGTCTTGAGATTTTAGGAAACAAAATATTCTCTGTGTGAGATATATTAAAATACATAGTATTAATGAAATATTCTGAAAAATTATTTCTTCTTTTTCTTTCATCCATCGTCTTCTGCCCCTCTTTGCCCTCCCTCTTTTCCTCCATTCCCCTTCCTCTACCCCCCTCTACCTCCATCTCACATACAGACTTGGGAGTTGGCCTTCACTGAAATGGTTTGCTTAAAAGAAAAAAAAAGCTGATATTTAAAGTTCAAATTTACTCAGGTGACTCACTGATAATTCATCAATTGAAAGCTCTGCAAATAATGTGAAAAATACTATCGGTCATTGGCACCAGTCAATGAAGTTTAATTTACCACTTTTTTCTTTAGGTATGTCATATAGTTCTGGGGTTAAGACCAGCTACTCCAGAAGAGGAAGGACAAATTATTAGGTAAGTTTGTAGTTTCAGTCTGTGTATTTTTCATTGTATAGTTGAATTTGCTAACAAGTGAAATATATCGTTACTAAGGAACAACGTGTTCCATTTAATGTAATTATTACAGTAACACCATGTTTCTCCAAAACAGTTACATATTGAAATATTTTTAAGTAATTTTCTAATTGAGGGATTGGATTTATTTAGAAATCAAATTCCATTTCACATTAAAATGGCACTGAATACTAAATTTAATTTTTTGAAATAAAAAAGATACTTCATAACACAAAAAGGTAGTAATTTTTCCTTACTACAAAATAGTTCACATTTGTTGCAGAAAGATTAGAAAATAGACCTAAGCAAAAATGCCCATTTTCTCTTTATTTAGATAATTGCTGCTGACATTTTTTATTAATTGCGATATTATTGACAACTAAATTATAAGATATTGAAAGAGTACAATATAGTCCTGGTGGGACAGCTCTGTTGGGTACAGCATCATACCAATGTGCCAAGGTTGCAGGTTCAATCCCCAGTCAGGACACTTACAGGAATAGATCGGTGTTTCCGTCTCTTTCTCTCTGTCTCTAAAATAAATCAATCAAGAAATCACTAATAATAAAGAGAAATAAAGTGTACAATATGATGATTTTATAAATGTTTACTATTATGAAGGGATTTCCTCCCCTCCCATTGAGTTAATTAACACTTCCATTACTATCTTTACCTTTTCTTTTTCTGGATGAGAATAGTTAAGTTCTCTCTTAGCAACTTTGAGTTGCATAAGTGTTATTTATTATAGTCACCATATTACACATTAGATCCACAGACTTTATCCATCTTATAATGTAAGTTTGTACCCTTTACCAACCTCTTTTTATTCCTTCCAGCCCCCAGCAACTACTTTTTCACTCTGTTTCTGAGTTTGCCCCCCTTCCCCTCAGCTTTTTTAAGATTTTACACATAAAATGGTACTGAGTCCTATTTAGTCTTATGTATCTGGCTTATTTCACTTAGCATAATACCCTCCAGCTTCATCTATTTTATAGATGACAGAATTTACTTTTTTAAAAAAGAATGAATAACATTCCTGTGTGTGTGTGTGTGTGTATGTGTGTGACATTTTCTTTATCTGTTAATTTGTTGTTGAACACTTAGGTGGTTTCCATACCTTTGGTATTATAAATAATGCTGCAGTAAACATGGGAGTATAGCTATCTTTTCAAGATAATGTTTTGTTTTATTTGGATATATACCTAGAAGTGGGATTGCTGGATCATATTGTAGTTCTATTTTTAATCTTCTTGAGAACCTTAATATTATTTTCTATAGTGGCTAGATCAGTTTACATTCCAATTGACAGTGTACAATGTTCCCTTTTCTCACATCCCTACCAGAATGTTATCTTTTGTCTTTTTGGTAATAGCCATCCTAACAGGTATGAGGTGCTAGTCTTTTGTGGTTTTGATTTGTATTTCCCTGCTGATGAGTGATGTTGTACACCTTTTCATGTTCCTGTTTGCTATTTGTATGTCCCTGAAAATGTCCTTTGCCCAATTTTTAATTGGATTTTTTTGTTTGTTTGGTCTTGATTTATCTGAGTTCCTTGTACATTTTGGATATCAACCCCTTGTCAGATACGTGGTTTGCAATATTTCTCCCATTTAATAGGTTGCCTTTTCATTTTATTGATAATGTAGTATCAATACTTTTTATATTCACATACCCACATATGTGTATGCCTCTGATGGAATTAAAAAAAATTTTCTATTCCTCCCCTATTTATATCTCTATTTTTCTTTAATACAAGCATTGGGACAATTTAGTAATAAAGTCTGTACGCCTTTGGTTAGGGATCTACATAGGCAGAATAATTTGAGGTAAAATATCTAAGTTGATAGACTTGCACATTTTTATATTTATACCTTAAGTTTTAATACCTTGAGTATCTTTCACTGTGTTAGTATTACCATTATATAATGTTAATATATAAGAAAGTTTCAGAAACAGAACTGAATCTCCACTAAACTTGTTTTAGAATAATCTCTCAATATATAACTTGTCACTCACTTTTTCTTAAAGTTGTAGTGACATTTTTCAGTAGTTTCTCCTGGCTTTGGGCTACTTGATAAAAAGAGTTTACTGAAACAGAGTTGTTTGGAATACCTGAGAACAGGTTTACATAGGCAGTAACAATTGAGATTCAGATTATTTGACGTGGCACGTGTATTTCCAACTCTTTAAAAAAATAGATTTTCTAAGTGGTTATTTTTTTATTTTATTTTAGTTTTTGTATTTTTTTGAAGTGAGAAGAGGGGAGGCAGAGAAACAGACTCCTGCCCATCTGGGGAATTGCTCCGTTGCAACTGGAGCCATTCTAGCACCTGAGGCAGAGGCCATGGAGCCATTCTCAGCACCCTGGATAACTTTGCTTCATTGGAGCCTTGGCTGCAGCAAGGGAAGAAAGAGATAGAGAGAAAGGAGAGGGGGAGGGATGGAGAAGCAGATGGGCTCTTCTGTCGCAGCTCGTATCTTAAAAAATTTGTATGTTGGTCTATTCGTATCTCAAGGTACCACTGTATATAGGTATTTTTATATATAAGGTCTACCGGAAAGTTCTGTCCTTTTTTGGAATAAAACAAAATACAATTTTTTCTTACCATCAATAAACTTTATTAAAAAATATAATTGCCATTATTATTAATGATTTCTTGCCAGTGTGAAGGCAATTTGTATATCCCATTTTTGAAAAATATTTTATCTTTTCATGCGAAAAATTGAACCAGTGCTTGTTTGATATCTTCTTCATTTTTGAATTTTTTGCCTTTCAAAAAATTTTGTAAGGACAAAAACAAGTGATAGTCGGAGGGTGCTAAGTCTGGGGAATATGGTGGATGCGACAGACATGCTTCTGTAGCATTTCTTCCTTGTTGAAATTCGTAAAAATTACAGTGACATAAGTGAACTTTATCAGTAGCCATGGGTGCACTATCGCTTCACACATAAGACTAACGTGAATCAACTTTGTTTTAGTTAATTTGCTACGTCAGTATGTATACATTAAGTGATAAAAAGAGAGAGGCACACATGCTCCAAATAAACATGTGCTTACATGTCGAAACTTGTGATAGAAACGGACAGAACTTTCCGGTAGACCTTATATTATTTATTTTTGCAGTAAAATAAGCATTTTCTAGTCTAAAAAGTTGAAAGCAATATAAAAAATATTCAAGTTGTAGTATATTCACTGGTGAGTGCCCATATAGAATATTATATGTTTTTAAAATTACGTATATTTAAGAGTGTAGAAAGTGGCCTGACCAGGTGGTGGTGCAGTGGATAGAACATCGGAATAGGATGCGGAGGACCCAGGTTCAAGACCCCAAGGTCACCAGCTGGAGCACGGCTCATCTGGTTTGAGCAAGACTCACCAGCTTGAGCCCAAGGTCACTGGCTCGAGCAAGGGGTCACTTATTCTGCTGTAGCCCACAGGTCAAGGCACATATGAGAAAGCAATCAATGAACAACTAAGGTGCCACAACAAAGAACTGATGCTTCTCATCTCTCTTCCTTCCTCTCTATCTGTCCCTCTCTCTGACTCTCTCTCTATCTCTGTCAACAAAAAAGAAAAAAAAGTGTAGAAAGTGTTTAACAGCATAGGAAGTGTTTATAAAGAGTTTGGCAAAGGTTTATGAGTGTAGGGAGGGTTTATAAAGCCTTAAAATATATATAAATAATCAAATAAATGTAAGGTCGCTACTTCTCAGGTTTTCACCTACCGCTGGGGGTTCTGGAACCTAACTCCCATTATAGACGAGGGACCACTGTATCCAGAATAGGTAAATCCACAGGGATAGAAAACAGCTTGATGATTGTCATGGGAAAGGAGAAGGGAATAATAGGAAAAAACTGCTCTATGTATAACTGCTTCTTTGGGATGTATGAAAATGTTTTGGAGAAATTTACATAACAAAATTATTTTAGGCCCTGGCCGGTTGGCTCAACGGTAGAGCGTCGGCCTGGAGTGCGGGGGACCCGGGTTCGATTCCCGGCCAGGGCACATAGGAGAAGCGCCCATTTGCTTCTCCACCCCGCCCCCCTCCTTCCTCTCTGTCTCTCTCTTCCCCTCCCACAGCCAAGGCTCCATTGGAGCAAAGATGGCCCGGGCGCTGGGGATGGCTCCTTGGCCTTTGCCCCAGGCGCTAGAATGGCTCTGATCACGGCAGAGCGACGCCCCGGAGGGGCAGAGCATCGCCCCCTGGTGGGCAGAGCGTAGCCCCTGGTGGGCGTGCCAGGTGGATCCCGGTTGGGCGCATGCGGGAGTCTGTCTGACTGTCTCTCCCCGTTTCCAGCTTCAGAAAAATACAAAAAAAAAAAAAATTAAAGTGTACAATTCAGTAACATTTAGTAGATTCAAAATATGCAACCACTTACGTAAAAATCATGTTTTAAAAATCACTATGTGATACCACTAGAACATTTATGATAGAAAACACAGACATATTGGCAAGAATATGTTGGAATTAGAACCCTCAGACATTACTAATGGGAATGGTAAATGGTATACCCATTTTGCAAAAACATTTGGCCAGTTTCAAATTATCAGGTGTTAAGTGGCTAAACAAAATGTGGTATATATGTGTCTTTGGAGTACAATTCAGTAATAAAAAAATACAAACTTATGATTACTGCTATAACTTAGATGAACCTTAAAACATTATGCTAAATAAAAGAGGCCAGATGTAAAAGACCTTGTGTTAATAATTACACTTATATGAAATGTTCACAGAAGGGAAACTTGTAAGAGATAGAAAATAGGCCAGGTTGTTTTGGGTCTAAGGGTGGTAGCACAGACTGACTAAAAATAAGCACAGAGTATCTTTTTGGGGTAATTGAAATACTCTAAAATTGGATTATGGTGACGGTTACATGTCTGTAAATTTATCAAAATCATTGAGTTGTACACTTAATCCGGTAAGTGTATGTTATGTAAAATATTCCTCAATAATGCTATTTTAAAAACATTAGTATAAGGCTTGATAGTGGTGTTATGACTCCCTGAAATTGGCTTATCAGTGTTTCACGAATTGAAATTATAGCATGTTTTTCCTTATAAAAATTTCTAATGATAATTTGTGTTGTGCAGTCATTTGTTTCATGCACCGTTTGATGTACTGAATTTCTTTTGTGTGTACAGAGGATGGTTAGAACGGGAAAGCAGGTATGGTCTGCAACCTGGACACAATTGGTTTATCATCTCCATGCAGTGGTGGCAGCAGTGGAAAGACTACGTCAAATATGTGAGTAAGATTTCTATTTATCTACATTTTTCATAGAGTTTTCAGCTCTCCAGAGTTTGGTAACTACTGTCTAGTAATTAAATGCTCTAACTTAGATAAAGATTTGAAAGGGAAAGAAATGATTACCCATATGATACTTGCTATGTACCAGACTCTGTGCTTATGCTTCCACGTTAGTTTTCTCCCTGCAAAAACTTGGTGAGGAGGGTAATATTGGGTATGCGGGTGAATGTATATCCATCTTACATATCTTATATAATCCTCACAATCCATGTGAAGAAGGGGGTATTATATCCATGTTATTGTGAGGAACCTAAGTATGAGATTAAAGGTTACCTTAATTTTTTGCTGAGTGGAAGTCTTGGGACCAAATCTAAGGATAGAATTTAAATCCAGTGGCATCTTAACCACTTTGTTTAAATTATCCTCATTATTTCACTGAAAAGTTGAAAACCCTTTGGTAAGAAGTGTTGATTTTCTATTCAAGAAACTTAATTTTGTCCCTGGCTGGATAGTTCGATTAGTTAGAATATTGTCCTGAAATGCAGAGGTAGTGGATTCTTTCCCTGGTCAGGGCACATACAGGAACAAATCAGTATTTCTGTCTCTCTTTTAAATCAGTAAATAATTTTTTAAGTTAATTTTGGAATTAATATTAAAATCCAATTTCTAAATGATAACTTGCCATTGTTCCAAATAAAGAGTTAAAGAAGAAATTCTCATTAGTGAGTATTCTAGTCTTATTGAAAACATAGAAGGGATTATTTTTAGAATTAGAAAACTGAAAAAAAGTAATTCCAGAAATTAATCCTCCACTTTTGGAGAGCTAATTGATATATCATCTCATCATCTGTTGCCAAATGATTATTAACCAGAAGTGTTATAATTTTGTTCATATTTTTCCTATATGTTTTTTTCTGTCATTGTTTATCAGAATATTTGTAGATTATTCACATTACTTACCTCGGTATCTTTCCTGGTTCTTTATTCCCTTTTGCAGAATTTAGTATTTGTTTTCATAAATAAAATATGTTAACTGGAAAGGGTAGACTTGTGTTACTGAAGGAGTGAAATTAGGGAAACGGCTTCAAAGACCTGTAGATAGAGAATGATGGTAATTGTAGATAGAAAAAAACATTGCATTAGGTAATGTGTCACGGTCTATTTTGAAGTGCTCTTAGTCTTTATATTCTTAGTTTGGCCTTAGAATGAATGTAATTAATGTCTTACTGGTTACACACTCAAAGAATAAACTAGCTTTGTGTTTGAAGTATTATTTTTTGCTTCCTGTAGGAACATGACAGAGGTCTTTCTCTAAACAGCATATTTCTTATAAAACAGAAGTGCACTGCTGAGAACATGAGCTCAGTTTGTTCTTCCCTGCCATAACTTTTCTGTGCGTTAAAAGAATTAGTGGAGGGTGGTAAGGGAGAGATGTAGAAGGGGATATCTGCACTTAAGTGTCCTATTCCTTTCCTCACTCTGGCATTCTGTATTGTCTAGTATCAGTTTATATGGAGGGAAAGATAGCAGAAACTTATGCAAGTTATTTATTATAATAAGAAGAAGGAGAAAATGTGAGAGACGTCAAACAGGCTCTACTAGTAAAGCCAAATCTGACAGCAGATTACAAACAACAGCTGATTCCAACCCAAGAAGACCTAGAAATAACACAACTGAAAATTGGAGGCAAACAACACCAACCCTCAACTTAGCCAGCTCTACAAACAACACACCCAAATGAGGAGGGTATATACAAAATGGGAAGACAGAGAAGTGTAATCCAAATGAACCAACAAGAGAAACCTCCATAAAATGAACTGAGTGAGATAGAAATAAGCAAACTACCAGATGCAGAGTTTAAAATAATGATTATTAGAATGCTGAAAGATCTTAGAACAGCAATGGATGGACACAATATACACATAAAGAGATAATAAGCATCAAAAAGGACATTGAAATAATAAGAACCAGTCAGAAATGACAAATACAATAGCAGAAATGAAAACTACACTAGAAGCAATTAAAAGCAGGCTGGATGAAGCAGAGGATCGAATCAGCGATTTAGTAGACAAAATAAACGAAAACATGGAAGCAGAGCAGCAAAAAGAAAAGAGGCTGGAAAAATCTGAGGAAACTCTAAGAGAGCTCTGTGACAACCTAAAGAGAAACAACATCCCCATTATAGGGGTTCCTGAAGAAGAAGAGAAAGAACAAGGGATAGAGACCTTGTTCAATGAAATCATAGCTGAAAACTTCCATAACTGCTAGAGAAAAAAAGGCTATCACCTACAAAGGAGCCTCCATAAGGATGAAATCGACTTCTCAACAGAAACACTTGAGGCCAGAAGGGGATGGCAAGACATATTCAAAATAATGCAGAAAAGAGCCTACAACCAAGACTTCTTTATCCAGCAAGGATATTGTTTAAAATTGAAGAAGAAATAAAAAATTTCCCAGATAAAAATAAAAAACTCAAGGAATTTATTACAGCCAAACCGATGCTGCAAGAAATGTTAAGGGGCCTTTTGTAAACATATCAAAGGGAGAAAAGAATACAGCAAAAGAGGAATACAGCTTTAAAGAATAAATTGGCAATAAACAACTATATATCAATAATAACCTTAAATGTAAATGGATTAAATGATCCAATCAAAAGACATAGGGTAGCTGTGTGGATAAGAAAACAATACCCATACATATGCTGTCTACAAGAGACACCTCAAAACAAAAGATTCACATAGACTGAAGGTAAAAGGATGGAAAAAATATTTCATGCAAATGGAAATTAAAAAAAAAAAAAGCTTGGGTAGCAATACTTGTATCAGACAAAATGGACTTTAAAACAAAGGCTGTAGTAAGGGATAAAGAAGGTCACTACATACTGTTAAAGGGAGTATTGCAACAGGAAGATATAAGCATTATTAATATCTACTCACCTAATATAGGAGAACCTAAATATATCATGTAAAGCAGACTTTGTTGGATATAAAGGGCGAGATCAACAGCAATACTATAATAGTAGGGGATTTCAATATCCCACTAACATCACTAGATAGATGTGAGAGGAAAAAAAATTAACAAAGAAACAGCAGACTTAAAGGACACACTAGATCAACTTAATTTAATAGATATCTTCAGAACCAACCTTTCACCCTAAGGCAGCAGAATATACATTCTTTTCAGGTGCTCATGGTACATTCTCTAGGATAGACCACATATTAGGGCACAAAAGTAGTCTCAAGAAATTTAAGAAGATTGAAATCATATCACGCACTTTCTCTGATCACAATGTCATGAAACTAAAAATCAACCACAACAGAAAAACTGAAAAATACCCAAACACATGGAAACTAATGGAATGTTATTAAATAACGAATGGGTTAATAATGAGATCAACGAAGAAATTTAAAAATTCCTAGAAACGAATGATAATGAGCATACAACAACTCAAAATTAATGGGACACAGCAAAAGCAGTAAGTACTGAGAGAGAAGTTTATAGCACTATAGGCATACCTTAAGAAGCTAGAAAAGGCTCAAATAAACAACCCTGCATCTAAAAGAACTAGAAAACGAACAACTGAAGGTAGGAAGTAGAAGGAAGGAAATAGTAGTAGAAGGAAGCAAAAAATAAAGATCAGAGCTGAAATAAATGACATAGAGACTAAAGAAACAATACAAAGGATCAATGAAACCAAGAGCTGGTTCTTTGAAATGCTAACGAAGATCAATGAACATTTAACCAGACTCAGCAAGAAGAAAAGAGAGAGGACTCAAATAAATACAATTAGAAATGAGAGTGGCGAAATAACAACTGACACAACAGAAATACAAAATATTTTAAGAAAATACTCTGAAGAACTGTATGCCAAAATATTAGACAACCGAGGTGAAATGGACAAATTTCTTGAAACATATAATCTTTCCGAAATCAATCTTGGAAGAATCAGAAAATCTAAACAGACCGATTACAACAAATGAGATCGAAACAGTTACCAAAAACCTCCCAACAAACAAAAGCCCTGGGCCAGATGGCTTCACAGGTGAATTCTATCAAATATTTAAAGAAGAACTAACTCCTATTCTTCTCAAGCTATTTCAAAAAATTCAAGAGGAAGGGAGACTTCCAAGCTCCTTTGATGAGGCGAGCATAAGTCTGATTTCAAAACTAGGCAGAGAGAACACAAAGAAAGAAAATTATAGGCCAATATCCCTGATGAATTTAGATGCTAAAATCCTCAACAAAATATTAGCAAACTGGATCCAGCAATACATGAAAAAAAATCATACATCTTGATCAAGTGAGATTTATTCTGGGGTGGCAAGAATGGTGCAATATTCATAAATCAATCAACATGATTCATCACATAAACAAAAAGGAGAAAAACCACATGATAATTTTCATAAATGCAGGAAAAGCATTTGATAAAATCCAGCACCCATTTATGATCAAAACTCTCAGCAAAATGGGAATACAGGGAACATACCTCAACATAATAAAGGCCATCAATGACAAACCCACAGCCAACATCATACTCAATGGGCAAAAATGAAAAACAATTCCCTTATAATCAGGAACAGGGCAGGGGTGTCTCTTTTCACCACCCTTATTCAACATAGTACTGGAAGTCATAGCCACAGCAGTCAGACAAGAAGAAGAAATAAAAGGCATCCAAATTGGAAAAGAAGAAGTAAAACTATCATTATTTGCAGATGATATAATACAGTATATAGAAAACCCTAAAGTCTCAGTCAAAAAACTACTAGACCTGATAAATTAATTCAGCAGGGTGTCAGGATATAAAATTAATACTCAGAAGTCAGAGGCATTTTTATACGCCAACAATGAACCATCAGAAAGAGAAATTAAGGAAACAATCCCCTTTACTATTGCAACAACAACAAAAAATAAAGTACCTACGAGTAAATTTAACCAAGGACATTAAAGACTGGTACCAGGAAAACTATAAACCATTGATAGAAGAAATCAAGGAACATACAAAAAAGTGGAAGTATATACTGTGTTCATGGTTAGGAAGAATAAACATTATTAAAATGTCTATATTATCCAAAGCAATTTATAAACTCAATGCAATGCCAATTAAAATACCAATGACATACTTCAAAGATATAGAACACATATTCCAAAAATTATATGGAACCAAAAAAAACTCGAATAGCCTCAGCAATCTTGAAAAAGAATGAAGTAGGAAGTATCACACTTCCCAATATCAAGTTATACTACAAGGCCATTGTACTCAAAACACCTTGGTCCTGGCATAAGAACAGGCATATAGATCAATGGAACAGAATAGAGAACCCAGAAATAAACCCACACCTTTATGGACAAGTGATATTTGACAAAGGAGGTAAGAGCCTACAATGGAGTAAAGATAGTTTCTTAAAGAAATGGTGTTTGGAAAATTGGAGAGCTACCTGCAAAAAATGAAACTAGACTATCAACTTACATCATTCACAAAAATAAACTCAAAATGGATAAAATACTTAAATGTAAGTTGTGAAACCATTAGCATCTTAGAAGAAAAGATAGGAAGTAAGCTCACCGACATCTTTCGCAGCAATATATTTGCTGATTTATTTCCACGGGCAAATGAAATAAAAGACAGGATAAACAGCCTGACCAGGTGGTGGCGCAGTGGATAGAGTGTTGGACTGGCATGCCGAGAACCCAGTTTCAAGACTCTGAGGTCACCATCTTGAGCGTGGGCTCATCTGGTTTGAGCAAAAGTTCACCAGCTTGGACCCAAGGTCGCTGGCTCGAACAAGGGGTTACTCGGTCTGTTGAAGGCCCAGGGTCAAGGCACGTATGAGAAAGCAATCAATGAACAACTAAAGTGTCGCAATGTGCAACATAAAACTAATGATTGATGCTTCTCATCTCTCCATTCCTGTCTGTCTGTCCCTGTCTCTCCCTCTCTGTGACTCTCTCTCTGTCTCTGTAAAAAAAAAAAAAAAAAAAGATAAATAAGACTATATCAAACTAAAAAGCTTTTGTACAGCTAAAGACAATATGAACAGAATAAAAAGACAAACCACACAATTGACAATTGACAATATGTCTGATAAGGGGTTAATAACCAAAATTTATAAAGAACTTGTAAGACAACACCAGGAAGGCAAACAATCCAATAAAAAATTGTGCAAATAAATGAAAACAGTTCTCCAAAGAGGACTTATGGATGGCCAATAGACAAATGAAAAAATGTTCAACATCACTAATCATTAGAGAAATGCAAATTAAAACCACAATGAGATACCACCTCACACCAGTCAGAATGGCGCTCATTAACAAAACAACACATGATAGGTGCTGGTGAGGATGTGGAGAAAAGGGAACCCTCCTGTACTGCTGGTGGGAATGCAGACTGGTGCAGCCACTGTAGAAAACGGTATGGAGATTCCTCAAAAACTTAAAAATGGAACAGCCTTTTGACTCAGCCATCCCACTTTTAGGAATATAACCCAAGAACACTATAGCACTGTTTCAAAAAGAGAAATGCATCCCCATGTTTATGGCAGCATTGTTCACAGTAGCAGAGATCTGGAAACAGCCCAAGTGTCCCTCAGAGAATGAGTGGATTAAAAACGGTGGTACATATATACAATGGAATACTAAGGGGTCATGAAAAAGAAGGAAATATTAACTTTTGCAACAACATGGATGGACCTGGAAACTATTATGTTAAGTGAAGTAAGCCAGGCAGAGAAAGAAAAATATCATATGACCTCACTCATTTTAGGAATCCAAGAAACAAAGAACTGAAGAACGGAATTGAGACAGAGGAGGGATCAGTGGAAAAGAGGACAGAGGGAAAGGGGATGATAGGATGGGATAAACCTGAAGGGAAGGAGGGAGGCAGATGTTGGGAACAGAATAAGGGAGATATTGAGGGTAATATGGAGGAGGGGGATGCATTCGGGGCAACACTAGAATCTTATGTAAACACAATAAATTTAAAAAAAAGTAAATGGAATAATAGCCTTCTTCTTTGAAGAGAATTATTCTTTACCAAATAAGAGAAGTGTTCTTTACTAAATAGGCAATTCCTTTTAAATGCAAATAACATTTTTATAAAGTGACATTCTGGGACTTATTTTTCCGTATCTGTAAATTGAGAGTAATAACAGTAACATAGGCTGTTATGAAAATAAAGGAGTTGATGCTAGTTATGTGTTTTAAAACAATGTCTGGTACATACTACATACTCAATAAGTATTAGCTAATATTATGAGAAACCAACACAGGATAATGGTGAGCTTGTACTTTCTATGTTGGAATTGTAGTCTTGCTGCTTGTTGTATCTTTACCTCAGTTTCCTCATATGAACAACAGGATTAACAATAATACCTTTTTCAATAGGGTTGTTGTCAAGATTTCATTGAGTTAATAATATATTGATACAGACCCATGCCTAAAAAGGAGAAAACACCCTGTATAAAGTTAGAGGTAATAACACAGTAATAGTAGAAGTAGTTGTAGCAGCGGCAGGAGTAGTAATAATTACTTATTTAAATTTACCTTTCCAACATACTTAGCAACTTTGACAAATCTCTTGCTTTAAGAAAAGCCAGGCCCTGGGTTTTTTTCTTTTTTTTTTTTGTTGTATTTTTCGAAAGTGAGAAGTGGGGGCAGTAGATTACCTCATGCACCCCACCCGGATCCACCCAACATGGCCACCAGAGGGCGATGCTCTGCCCATCTGGGGCGTTGTTCCTCTGCAACTGGAGCCATTCTCGCGCCTGAGGTGGAGCCATCCTCAGCGCCTGGGCCAACTTTGCTCCCGTAGAGCTTTGGCTGCAGGAGGGGAAGAGAGAGACAGAAAGGAGAGGGAGAAGGGTGGAGAAGCAGATGGGCGCTTCTCCTGTGTACCTGGCCGACGCACTACAGCTAAGCCCATCGGCCAGGGCCCAAGTTGGGCCCTGTTTAAAATCATTTCATTGAAAAATCTTGTCAATATATGTTAAGTGAAAGAAAAAGAAACAATGTGCTGTGTTTAAAATATAATATTTACTTGGCTGGACCTGTGGTGACATCAGTGGATGAAGCGTTGACCTGGAAGGAATTCTGAGGTCACTAGTTCAAAACCCTGGCCTTGCCCAGTCAAGGCACATACAAGAAGCAACTAGTAATTGATGCTTCCCGCTCCTCTGCCACCTCTTTCTCTCTCTTTCCTCTCTTAAAAATCAATAAGAAAAAATTTTAAATTAAATATGGTATCTACTTAACCAAAATGATAGTTCACATTTCTTAAATTCCAGGCACTTTACGTGTCAATAACTCGAAGATAGAGTATAGTATTATCCTAATTTTACCCATGAAGAAAATAAGCTTAAAAATTGACTTAATGTGAAAGGTCACATAGCTGGTAAGTCAGCATCCTGCCCTTAATTCTAACCTTATCTTCCATGCTACTTATTTTTTATACATATAAATTTTTATTTAAAGGAAACATCAAAATGTCAACTATAGTTAATGCTAAATGGTGGGACTGAGTACTTTTGATAATAGTCTTCATTTTTTTCTATATTTTCTACAATGACAATGTACTGTTTCATAATAAAAAGAATAAATATAATATACAAAAAGCCTCTTATGATTTCCAATATTAAAATGGAATAAAGTCTGGCAGCAGGAAAATAGTTAGACCTAGTATAAGATGGATTGACTCCATAAAAAAAGCTATAGCTATGCCCCTCCCCCCCAAAAAGAAAAAAGCTATAGCTATGAATCTGCAGGAACTGTATAGGGCTGATATTCACTGATTGTGAACATCACTCATTCATAGGGTTGCCAGGTGTTAGAGCCCATCAACAGAATGTAACAACAAAGTCTACATTACTTTATACAGCACAGAGCCCTTTGCAGTCTGTTCCCAGTCTACCATTACCAATTTTGTTACCAGCGAAATGACAAGACCTCAATTCTGTCGTCTTGAAGGAAAGAATTCAGTCAAGAGACAGTGCAGCAAGTAAAGCAAGAATTGCAGGAATACACTCAGAAGAGACTGAGAAGGCAAAGAAAAGGGGCCCTGGGGAGACAGTTTCAGGGGATTGGCCCAGATGAGATGCTGCTGCCCACTACTCACCTGGTTGCACATCTCATAGGGTCCCTTAGAGCTTAGAAGAAAGAGGCAAAGAAAATGCACCTGGGGATGATGGAGGGGGGTGGGGACTGTGTGCTCCTGGAAGGTGGGAAGGGGAAGAGTGTGCTGCTGGATTCTCCTTCCTAAGGGCTTTTGAGGGTGGAGATTTTAGGGGAGATCCCAGGGGAAAATCTCAGTAGACTATGCATCAGCTTTCCAGGAATGTCCTTTTAGGGTCATGGTCTCCACTAATTGGTCAGTGCCAGGGCAGGGGTTCATTAGTTAATGCAGCTGGTACTGAGGTCAGCTTGAGATCCCCTGTCTGGTTTTGCTGCTTTTCTTGGCCTGAGGAACTGAAGTCTACATGTATTTGATGCAGCTCAGAACCTCATTCATTGTTCTGGGATTTAATACTTAAGGACTGTTCTCTGGCCCCTGTGTTTGTTTCCCCTCTAAAGGGGTATAACCCACATGACTAGCAATATGCCAGGGGAGAAGAGGTTGGGAGGATCCAAATCACATGGCCAGCGATATAAAATCAGGGGTTCTAAATCTATGATCAGCAAATTATGCTAGCAGAAGAGAAAGGTTACCCTGTGGGCAAGATCCTTCTTTCCTCAGTTTTTCCCATTGCTGGGCACCTGGGGCTTTCTGCCCTGGTGACCTGTGCCTGGCCTATTCTTGCTCTGCTCATGTCTCTAACTGCCTACCACAATTTTATTTATACATACTCTTCCCTTTTAAGACATTTAAATTTAGGTATACATTACAATATTTAAATATTTAAATGACTAGCCAACCACAAGATTACAAACCATAAATAATTTTGGGATTCATGTTTGAAGGCTGCATAGTTGTCAGATTATTAAATTTTGCTTCCTACTGTTTGACATGGTTTTTAGGATGCCAGCCCTGTTGTGATTGAGCCATCTGTTCTGAATGGAGGAAAATTTTCATTTGGAACAGCAGTACATTCTGTAGAGCAGAGTGAAGATAGAATCAAAGGGGGCAGCCTCAGTGATGTGAACACCACGGAAGAGAAATTTTCAGACAATATTTCTACTGCATCTGAAGCCTCAGAAACTGCTGGCAGTGGTAAGTATGACTTGTTTCCCATGAGGTTAGTCGTAGTCAGTTCTTTTTTTTTTTTTTTAAGTGAGAGCTACAGGAAGTGAGAGAAGCATTAGTTCATAATTGTGGCACCTTAGTTGTTCATTGATTGCTTTCTCATACTTACCTTGACCAGGGACTTCAGCTGAGCCATTGACCCCTTGCTCAAGCCAGCAACCATGAGTTTTAAGCCAATGACCTTGGGCTCAAGCCAGCGACCTTAGGCTTCAAGGCAGTGACCATGGGGTGATGTCTATGATCCCATGCTCAAGCTGATGAGCCCACGCTCAAATCAGATGAGCCCATGCTCAAATCAGATGAGCCCATGCTAATGCCGGTGAACTTGGGGTTTCAAACTTGGGTCCTCAGCATCCTAGGTCAACTCTATCTACTGTGCCAACACATGGTCAGTCAGTCAGGGTCAGTGCTTAAAGGAGTAAACTTTATCAGAACATACTTGATAGTAGGATATTGCCTGTCAGGCTTCCATTCATAGGAATAAGTTTTGAATGAAATGTTTATTTACCGTATTTCCTCGTGTATAAGACGCACCCTTTCCCGAAAAATTTGGGCTCTAAAAACTGGGTGTGTCTTATACAGTGGTTGTGGTATTTCAAATGCCATAGATGGAACTGAGATCAAGGCAATATATGAAGACAGTGATTCATCATCAGACACAGATGAGGACAAGCTAATGGATGGGAGTTTTGACAGTAATGAAGAGTTGTATGAATTTTATGATGAATAAAACTTGAGTTCAATAACTTTAGGTAGTACATTTTTTTAAGTTTTGGGCCCCAAAATTAAGGTGTGTCTTATACTTGGGAGCATCTTATTCATGGGGAAATATGGTACAAGAGTCTTGAAAATATTTTCACTGATTAGGCCACATTTCTCCATATTATTACTAAATTTGTGAATAAATTTAGATTTTGGAATTAAAAATCCAAATTTCTATCTTTAGGACTAAGTGCACCCTCATATCAAATTCTAGACATGTCAGGCTAGAATTTGGGATTGTTTTGTAAAAATATTGAGAAAGAATTTGTAATGATTCCCATAATTCCCCTCAGTCTTTGATGCCTCAGACTCAGTAGTTCTGTGCTAAGTTGGGGAAAATAAGGAAGATGTCTTGAGGTTTTTATGGCCCAGCTGAATTAAGTTGATCCCTGTTATTCTGCTAATATAGGAGAAGGACTCTCAATTTTATTGTGTTATTTTATCTTTGAGATCTTTTTTCCATTTCCATGGAGGGAGTAGGCAAATTGGACAGAGCTAGCATTTTCTCTAGAAAACTAGAATTTATTGCTTCTCTCTCCCCATCTAACGTTACAAAGATAACTCAGCAGTCCTAGGAGTGCTCTCTCTAATTGTCTTTAACATTAAGATTATTTCTTAACCCTCTCTAAGGTTCTTTTGTATATGCTCACTGTATAAGCTGTGTTACCTACAGGCTAAGCAGTGCCACAGTTAGAAGTTTCAAAATGACTGGTGGCTAGAATGTTTATCTGAGATTAACATGTAGTTGAGAATTGAAATTTCTTAAAATATCATTGAGATTGCAACTCTAAGTCATCATTAATATTTTTTTTCTGTGTATATTTCTATTGTAGCATTAATACCTTTCAAATAGATTTATTAGGGAACAGTTTCTTCCCCCAGCATTCTTCTGTTCAAGTTCTTATTTTAGCTCTTTCTTTTTGATTTAGACTTATCACCATTATCTACCAAGAATATTTGGGATGTGTTTACAGGTAGAAGAGAAGAATTATGGAAGGGTATGTGAGAGCCCAGCTACTTGGCTTTACTTATTCCTTCCCTATCAGAGGACATGTAATTCTTGTTGTGAATTATCAAATATTCTAGAAGGCTGGCCAAATGTTCATTTGGTAGCAATTTTTTAAAAAATTTATCCACTTTAGAGAGGAGAGAGAGAGAGAGAGAAGGAGGGAGGGGAGGAGCAGGAAGCATTAATTCCCATATGTGCCTTGACCAGGTAAGCCCAGGATTTTGAACCGGCGACCTCAGCATTCCAGTTCAATGCTTTATCCACTGCGCCACCACAGGTCAGGCGGTAGCAATTTTTAAAGTTTTTATTCTACCTACCATTGTGCTAGGTTTTGTCCAGAAAGAAATACATCTGTATTTCCTGTCTTCTATAGATTATGAGAATCTAGTGGACTGACATGCCAACAGGATAACAGCATTAACCTAATACATGGACATTGAATTCATATCTTCAAGCCTACTTATGATAATAACTAAAAATACAGAGATTCTATCCTCTATTTCCTTACAGGATTTTTGTATTCTGCCACACCAGGGGCAGATATATGCTTTGCTCGACAACATAACACTTCTGACAATAACAACCAGTGTTTGCTAGGAGCCAATGGGAATATGTTGTTGCATCTCAATCCTCAGAAACCAGGGGCTATTGATAACCAGCCACTAGTAACTCAAGAACCAGTAAAGGTAAATAATTTGACATCTACTTAAAATCATTCTCTTTCAGATGGCTAATAAATTTTATTCTAGAGTTTTGAACACATAGCAAAACATTAGTGGTTCCTTTAATTAATCTGTTGTGAATGGAAATCCATTTTTCATAAGTATATTGCTGTGAGACTTTTTTGATTCAATACTTACATACTAACATTATAGTGATTCTTGGAAATGTTTATTCTTACATAGAACAGCTATTGTGAAAATGTAGTTTGATATGTATATGACATATATATGACATTATTATTATTATTTGTATTTTTCTGATGTGAGAAGCAAGGAAGCAGAGAAACAGAATCCTGCATGCGCCTGACCGGGATCCACCCAGCATGCCCACCAGGGGGCAATGCTCTACGCATTCAGGTGTTGCTCCGTTGCAACAGAGCCATTCTAGTACTTGAGGTGGAGGCCATGGAGCCGTTCTAAGCTCCTGGGCCAACTTTGCTCCAGTGGAGCCTTGACTGCAGGAGGAGAAGAGAGAGATAGAGAAAAGAGAGGGGGAAGGCTGGAGAAGCAGATGGGTGTGTGCCCTGGCCAGGAATAGAACCTGGGACTTCTACATGCTGGGCCAACAGTCTACCACTGAACCAGCCAGCCAGGGCCCAAAATATTTTTTATTGTCAGAGAAATCTTTGAAAACCAGTCTTATTATTTCCAAATGTTATGATGATTTTTTTTGAATGATTTGCTTTTAGTTCTCATTCTTAGTTTATTTTGAAAGTTAAAAATAAAAATCTTTTAGGAAAGTTTTTTTTCCAGAAACCTGAAACTGTATAATGACATGTGTGTTTGTTCTCCTGTCTAGATTTTGTTAAAACACAAGAGACTGTAATCTTCAAAATCAGTATTTACATTTTACTCTTTTAAGGCTACATCATTAACACTAGAAGGTGGACGATTAAAACGAACCCCACAGCTGATCCATGGAAGAGATTATGAAATGGTCCCAGAACCTGTGTGGAGAGCACTTTATCATTGGTATGGAGCAAACCTGGCCCTTCCTAGACCTGTAAGTATAGCCAATAGTGTCTTATATAATGAGCAGTCTTATATAGTGTCTTATATAGGTGGGGTCTTCTGTTACATTTATATATGAACCTCACTATCCACAAATTAGTTCGTTCTTATGGTAGCAGAGTACTCAGTACCTTTTTAAATCAGTTTTAAAAATTTTAGGTTCCTTCTTATTCATTCGTGCATTTATTCATATATTTATTGAGTTCTATATTAGGTACCAACCATATAATCATGTGCCTATGGAAGTGGATGGCCTTTATGGAGTGCAGGGAATAGTCATTGGACCAAATAAAGTCAAGGAGTCATGAGGCTAGGCTATTAAATAAGTCATCCACATAAATGCAGACATTAGGATAATGCACGACTTGGATTGGAGCAGAAGTCTGAGAGCCATAGCCAAAAAGTTTAGTGAATAGAAGGAAAGTGGTACATAGTTTACTTTTGATTTTGAAACTGTTATTCCTGCCTGACCAGGCGGTGGCGCAGTGGATAGAGCGTCGGACTAGGGTGCAGAGGACCCAGGTTCGAGACCCCGAGGTTGCCAGCTTGAGTGCGGGCTGATGTGGTTTGAGCAAAGCTCACCAGGTCGCTGGCTTGAGCAAGGGGTCACTCAGTCTGCTGAAGGCCCTCGGTCAAGGCACATGTGAGAAAGCAATCAATGAACAACTAAGGTGTTGCAACGAAAAACTAATGATTGATGCTTTTCATCTCTCTCTGTTTCTGTCTGTCTATCCCTATCTATCCTTCTCTCTGACTCTCTCTGTGTCTCTAAAAAAAAAAAAGAAACTTATTCCCATTAACCACATAGGCATCCAGTGAGGGATCAGGTTCATCTTCTAGCTATTGGTGAATTTTTGTGGTTAGTCTTTTTGAAGGAAGGGCATAAGAAAGATCACAATATGTGATAACAGGAACTCTAAGCCAGTGAATGAATTTTGATTGTTGCCATTACAATCAGAAGAGCCATTTAGAGCATAAGTATTAATAAAATCCTCTGAAGTAATTTAAAGGATTTAGAGAATATAACATCAAATTTTAGTGGGTTAACTATGCATCATCATTTGTTTGCTTACACAGCAAATAGCCAGATCACTACCCTGAATTCTCATTACGTTGTCAATGCTATAGAGTACTTTATAAGATATTTTGGTATATCAAGAAAAACTGTTCCTTATATCCAAGCTAAAACTTTCTTACACCAGTAAGGTTTTCATGGATGAGATACAGTAAGATACATTACAGTGGTCCTTCGTCTATTGCGGGGGTTAGGTTCCAGAACCCTCTGTGATAGGAGAAAATCTGTGAAGTAGTGGCCGCATATTTATTTGATTATATATATTTTAAGGCTTTATAAACCCTCCCTGTGCTGTTATTAACCTTTCCCACACTGTTATTAATCTTTCCCACACTCTTATAAAGATTTCCTATGCTCTTAACCACTTTCTACACTCTTAAACCTATGTAATTTTAACAACATATAAAATTTTATATGGGTACTACAACTTGAATGATGAAGATGATTTAATATTCTTTTAATTTTTTAATATTTTTAATATTTTTTAATATTTTCAATTTTCAGGCTAGAAAATGCTAATTTTACCACAAAAATAATTTAAATAATATACTAAAATACCTATATACTGCAAAATCCTGAGATATAGCAAAAACCCATGATACAAAAGTAGACACATACAATTTAAAAATCCACCATACAGTGAGACTGCAAAAATTGAACCTTGATATGGCGAGGGACAACTGTACTTCCAAAAAGAGTAAAAGTCTGCTATAAAGCCTTGGTGTATAATCTTGATATTCACTTTGAGATATTAATAATTATGTTTATTTAAAGTTATGTTCAAGTAGCCTGACCAGGCAGTAGCACAGTAGATAGAGCATTGGACTGGGATGCAGAGGACCCAGGTTCAGAACCCGAAGGTCCCTGGTTTGAGCATGGGATTATAGACATGACCCCATGGTTGCTGGCTTGAGCCCAAGGTCTCAAGAGGTCATTAGCTTAGCTGTAGCCCCCTGATCAAGGCACATATGAGAAGCAATCAGTGAACAACTAAAGTGACACAATTACAAGGTGATGCTTCTCATCTCCCTTCCTGTTTCCCTCCTTCCCTCTCTCTCACAAAAAAAAGAAAAAACAAAGAAGAAATATGTAAAAATGATAACATATACTAGTACTTAAGAAATAACCATTAAGGCCCTGGCCGGTTGGCTCAGCGGTAGAGCGTTGGCCTGGCGTGCGGGGGACCCGGGTTCGATTACCGGCCAGGGCACATAGGAGAAGTGCCCATTTGCTTCCCCCTCCTTCCTCTCTGTCTCTCTCTTCCCCTCCCGCAGCCAAGGCTCCATTGGAGCAAAGATGGCCCGGGCACTGGGGATGGCTCCTTGGCCTCTGCCCCAGGCACTGGAGTGGCAGAGCGACGCCCCGGAGGGGCAGAGCATTGCCCCCTGGTGGGCAGAGCCTCGCCCCTGGTGGGCGTGCCGGGTGGATCCCGGTCGGGCGCATGCGGGAGTCTGTCTGACTGTCTCTCCCCGTTTCCAGCTTCAGAAAAATACAAAAAAAAAAAAAAGAAATAACCATTAATATAAAAAAATAAGAAATAACCATTATTAACATTTTGTGTGCATCTTTCCAAACATTCCTCTGTACCTATTCATATACAAATATAGATATGTGTGGATAATTTAATAAAATTGAATCATATTATATCTAATGTTTTGTGATTTGCTGTTTTCAATCTAACACAGGTGCTATTGATATCTTTCTAGGTTAATAAATTTGTATTTATACCATTTTTTATAATTAATGTTTATATACATTGCATACATATACAAATGCACAGATATGTACATAAATCATAATTTATTGACTAATCACCTACTAATGGATATTTCATTTGCCTTTAGCTCTTAGTGTTTAAAACAATTTTCTGGTGAACATCCTCTTCCCAAACCTATGTAATGATATTTTTAAGATAAATTCCTGTACATGGAATTGCACTTACGATTTGCTGGTTGTCATTGAAATTGAACAAGTTCATAGACAAAAATAATTAAAATATAAATAAATATGTTTATAAAAATTTATTAGCCCTGGCCAGTTGGCTCTGCGGTAGAGCGGTCGGCCTGGCATGTGGGAGTTCCGGGTTCAGTTCCTGGCCAGGGCACACAGGAGAAGCGCCCATCTGCTTCTTCACCCTTCCCCATCTTCTTTCTCTTTGTCTCTCTCTTCCTCTCCCGCAGCAAAGGCTCCATTTGAGCAAAGTTGGCCCAAGTGCTTAGGATGGTTCTATGGCCTCCACCTCAGGTGCTAGAATGGCTCCAGTTGCAGCGGAGCAATGGGCCAAGCATCACCCCCTGGTGGGCATGCCGGGTGGATCCCAGTCGGGCTCATGCAGGAGTCTATCTGTCTGCCTCCCCCCAATTCTCACTTTGGAAAAATACACACAAAAAAATTAATCTTTAACTTGCTCATAAAGCCACTTATTATCTTGGAAAGCAAGATACAATTATAAAAATAACTTTATTATCAGTTCAGATTTTACCAAAGGTATATTTTTATATAGCTTTACAACTACAGCTGAGTTATCTTTCTCTTCATCACACTTCCTAAGAAATTATAGTTAACTTTACAGCTGTTAGTGCCTATCCTGAAGTGGACAGAGTATTTTCTTCCAGTGGCCCTATAGGAGAGTGTCCAGAAGAGTCCCTCTTACTGCTTACCATTTAAATAAGAGTTGAGAAAGCTCCCAGTTGGAGCTTCCAAGTTCCATGCTCTAGCATATCAAAACATGCAGAGTATTTTTAAGAAATAGTTCTAAAGGTTTGGTTTGTTGCATTATTTTTTTTAATTTATTTACTGTCCCCTCTTGGTATTAAAAAATGCTCTGGCCCTGGCTGGTTGGCTCAGCGGTAGAGCGTCGGCCTAGCATGCGGAGGACCCGGGTTCGATTCCCGGCCAGGGCACACAGGAGAAGCGCCCATTTGCTTCTCCACCCCTCCACAGCGCTTTCCTCTCTGTCTCTCTCTTCCCCTCCCGCAGCCAAGGCTCCATTGGAGCAAAGATGGCCCGGGCGCTGGGGATGGCTCTGTGGCCTCTGCCTCAGGCGCTAGAGTGGCTCTGGTCGCGACATGGCGACGCCCAGGATGGGCAGAGCATCGCCCCCTGGTGGGCAGAGCATCGCCCCTGGTGGGCGTGCCGGGTGGATCCCGGTCGGGCGCATGCGGGAGTCTGTCTGACTGTCTCTCCCTGTTTCCAGCTTCAGAAAAAGGAAAAGAAAAAAAAAAAAAAAATGCTCTGTAGCCTGACCTGTGGTGGCACAGTGGATAAAGCGTTGACCTGGAAATGCTGAGGTCGCCGGTTCGAAACCCTGGGCTTGCCTGGTCAAGGCACATATGGGAGTTGATGCTTCCAGCTCCCCCCCTTCTCTCTCTCTGTCTCTCCTCTCTGTCTCTCCCTCTCCTCTCTAAAATGAATAAATTAAAAAAATAAATAAAGAAAGAACAGCTGATTAAAAAAAAAAAGCTGTGTTGAAGAAGATCTTGGTTACTAGGGCAAAGGGAAATAAAATAATGCCCAGTTACTTCAGACTATTGTATTAAAATTCTGCAGGATTTTGCCCTGACCAGGTTGCTCAGTTTCTTGCAGCATTGTCCCCATAAGCCAAAGAAGTGGTTTTGCATCCCTGGTCAGGGCACATACGAGGGTCAATGAATGAATGCATGAAGGGGTGAAACAACAAATCATTGTTTGTCTCTGTCTTTCTCAAGTTAATTTTTAAAAAGTAAAAAAAAATTGTATAGGATTTTATGTTTTAAAGAGTTTCACTATTAGCCTTATTATCCTTTTAGAATTCTAAATGAACAATGTACTACTCTTAAAACTCTTGAAGCAATATTTTGATAATGAAATGTTTTCATGTATCTTTAGATAGACAAATAGGTTATTGGAGGGGGTTACAGAAAAATCCTGAATCTCAGTTTTGTACGTCTAAGTTAGTTGTTTTAATCATAGATAAACAACATATGATCACACCAAATACACAGATAGTAATATTTAGAACACAGATAGTAAATATTTAATGGAAATTTTTGTTATTTTTGCTACTAATATAGGAAATAAAATTTTAAGTAAATGTATAATACTCTTTATATGTATTCAGCCAACAGGGTATTTTTTAAATGATATTCAGTGATAAGATTTTGTGAAGAGTAGTACATTCATACATTTTGGGGAATATTGTAAATTGCTTCACTTTGTGTGACAGTATGACCGATATAGTTAATGGCATGAATACTTCTACACTTTTTGACTTGTAACTTCTAGCCCTAAGAATTTATCTTTTAGGCCCTGGCCGGTTGGCTCAGCGGTAGAGCGTCGGCCTGGAGTGCGGGGGACCCGGGTTCGATTCCCGGCCAGGGCACACAGGAGAAGGGCCCATTTGCTTCTCCACCCCCACCCCCTCCTTCCTCTCTGTCTCTCTCTTCCCCTCCTGCAGCCAAGGCTCCATTGGAGCAAAGATGGCCCGGGCGCTGGGGATGGCTCCTTGGCCTCTGCCCCAGGCGCTAGAGGGGCTCTGGTTGCGGCAGAGCGACGCCCCGGAGGGGCAGAGCATTGCCCCCTGGTGGGCAGAGCGTTGCCCCTGGAGGGCGTGCCGGGTGGATCCCGGTCGGGTGCATGCGGGAGTCTGTCTGACTGTCTCTCCCTGTTTCCAGCTTCAGAAAAATACAAAAAAAAAAGAATTTATCTTTTAAAAGACCATCATTTATATGCATGATATATGTAAAAGTGAAAAGAGTTATAGTATGACGATAGTAAAATTAATATTTAAGTTAAAAAAAATTTTAATATTATGTAGTTTTGATATTACTGCTTTTCAATGAAAGGGGGAAAATACCCAACAGGAATTCTTAGAAGATGTAGGAGCAGAAACTTGGGTGTATGTAAACTGATGTAATTTAAATTTATTAATTGTTGTAATAACTAACTGAAATACAAGTAGTGAACCTATTGAACCTTATAGTTTAAAAAAAATCTCAGCTTGACTTGACTTGTGGCAGCATAGTGGATAAAGCATCAGCCTGGAATGCTGAGGTTGCTGGTTCGAAACCCTGCACTTATCTGGTCAAAGCACATATGGGAGTTGATGCTTCCTGCTCCTTCCATCTTCTCTCTCTTCTCCAAAATGAATAAATAATGACCTTTAAAAATTTTTTTAAATAATAAAAATTAAAAAATAAATCTCAGAAGTTAGATAAAAATTGCGAGTTTTGTTTTTCCTTTACATTGATCACTTTATATCTTTTAAAACAACAGGTAATCAGGAATAGCAAGACAGAAATCCCAGAGCTGGAATTATTTCCTCGGTATCTTCTGTTCCTGAGACAGCAGCCTGCTACTCGGACTCAGCAGTCTAACATCTGGGTGAATATGGGTATGATGAGCCTGAGAATGTTTCCTCAGCATTTCCCAAGAGGTAACTTAAGAATGCAGCAAGAATATCATGCATTTCCTTAAAAAAAAACAAAAACAAAAAAATCAAGTTGTTCAAAATCTGGTGCTAGTATACCAGTAAATCAACTTTGGGGCTTAAATCTATGGTCATGCGCAAGAGTAGACAGGGTTAGAGGGAAACTCTCAGTAGCAAATTGAAAGAGTGGTTTCCTTGCCTGGTTTGTAAAAATACAGCCATAATAAATAGAAATAAATTTTACATACTTTATTTCTTTGAGAACAAGCCATTGTGAATTATTTGCTTGACCTAAGTTAAGTCAGCCAATCAATCAATGAATGATTTCTTTTCAACTCCAAATTTTTAGAAGTGATTTCTTTTGCAATTTTTTTTTTTTTTTGACAAAACATGATAGATTTTTCATACTCAATCCAAGGAGCCTGTCTCTTTTGAGACAGGTAATACAAAGCAAAGTATATATTTTTAAAAATGAAAGTGGCACATTTGCTGTGTAAAGCATCAAACCTGCCAGAATGACAAGTTCCCATTTTAATGTATTACATGTAAAAAGTTCCCCTTTGATATCTCTATGAAGTTAAGTTTTATTGATGGGCAGGGCTTGCTCTGTTTTTGCTTTGCAAATATTTGAAATTGTTCTTCAACAGAAGTAATGAATTCAGACTTTGTGTTAACAATTCCACAATGTTATTATAATTAATATAACTTAGTATGCAAGAACTATCTATGAACTCAAACCCTAACCTATCATCCTACCTTTGAAGTCAAATAGGCTTAGTTTAATGTTTTCCTTAAAGGTTATATTCAGATAATTTATGGAGATTCTTACACATGTTGTTTGACAAGAATTGTAGCAAAGTAGTAGTCTCTGCCTAACCAAACTTTGTCTTTGGGGAAAACATCAAAGTCAAGGAACAGTTAGACAATCTATGAAACTTTCTTGATTTAATTTTCCACTAAATAAAAGTATTTGCCTTGATTCCATGGCACCCATAGCACATATCTTTTTTTGATTCTCTTTGAAAGATAACATGAGAGGCAAGATGTGTTGTTGCGCTTTTAGTAAGTATTCTTTGCAACTCTTGTGCTGATCCTAGATTTTTGCTGCTCTGTAAATTTCACAAGATCTGTTGATGCTATTTAAGAGCACAAAATTATGTATAATAAGTGGCTGCCTGCTTAATGAACTGTGCTATAAAAACTGTCTAGAATTCAAATAAATTTCTTACATGGCTTAGAACAATAGAAATTGACTTGAATACTACATTTGCAAATGCTTCTGAATCCTAGAACTGATTAGTTATTATGCTCCAAATTTGTTCATAATTTGACATTTTATTTCTTACTAATTAGTTGTGAAATCAATCATTAATCATTTTGAAGTTTATAAAAATATGCTTTCTTGCTGTAATCTTATAACTAATCCTCTGATGTATAATTAGAGAAATTTGCTCTTTTGTTTTCTTTTAGAGATTATCTTTTGCTTTCTGATAGTAAAAGATTTGCTTTGCTATGTGTTTAAAATTGATCATGGCCCTGGCTGGGTAGCTCAAGCGTTGTCCCAGGGCACCAAGGTTGGAGTTTGATCTCCAGCAGGGCACATACTAGAATCAACCAATGAATGCATAAATAAGTGGAACAACAAATTGATGTTTCTCTAAACTCTCTTTCTCAAATCAATAAATTTTTTTTTAATTTAATAAAATAAAAAATTTAAATTGATCATGGTTGGGATTTGTTCTGCCATAACATCGTTTTCATCTTTTTCATTACTCAATTTATTACAGTGGTTTACTAGGCTCTTTTAGTCTTTCTGTAGTGACAAGTATACAAACCTTGACACAGTTATGACTTAAAAGTAGCCTTTTTGACAGAAAAGTCTACAGCCTGACCAGGTGGTGGCGCAGTGGATAGAGCGTTGGACTGGGATGCGGAAGGACCCAGGTTCAAGACCCCGAGGTCGCTAGCTTGAGCGCGGGCTCATCTGGCTTGAGCAAAGAGCTCACTAGCTTGGACCCAAGGTCGCTGGCTCCAGCAGGGGGTTACTCGGTCTGCTGAAGGCCCGTGGTCAAGGCACATGTGAGAAAGCAATCAATGAACAACTAAGAAGTCGCAACGCGCAACGAGAAACTGATGAGAAACTGATGATTGATGCTTCTCATCTCTCTCCGTTCCTGTCTGTCTGTCCTTGTCTATCTCTGCCTCTGTTAAAAAAAAAAAAAAAAAAAGAAGTCTACAGAAGTCATTGTTTCTTAGATGATTTTTTTAGCCTGTTTTAGGGGAGTGAATTCTTTTTGAAAGCTCTAAAAAAGCAGATGATGCCGATATTTTTTCCCTTGCTTTATTTAGTAGGTAAGGACTCAAAGTGCATTTAATAAGAGGACTAAAACTAAGTCACTACTGAAGGGGTGGTGTAAAGCCAGTAGCCACGGCCACCATCACAGCCGCCTGGCCCATGCAGGTTCATATTTGATTCGGACAGATAGTAATGAAACAACGGAGCCAAGAACTGGTGGGCCATTATCTTTAATCCTAGCTTGCACCCGGCAGGCAGGTAAAAACACACACTGGGCTCCAAAACCCATTCATTCAGATCTCAAAAAGCTACTGACTTACTAAGTTTCCTAGAATCAAAGGTTTCTAGCTCACCAGACTTATTCGCCTCTGTTCCCCATCTCCTCCTCCTCTCTGCACAAACTGGCTTCTCCTTCAGCACTCCACCATCTTGGCTGCTTCTCCTCTCCTCCCTGCTCTCTGCCCTCCTCCTAGAACACAATCACTCTTCTCCGGGAACAATGCAATCTTTCTTCCTTTTAAAACCTTTTGGCGTGCCCTGGCCGGTTGGCTCAGTGGTAGAGCGTCAGCCTGGCGTGCAGAAGTCCCGGATTCGATTCCCGGCCAGGGCACACAGGAGAAGCGCCCATCTGCTTCTCCACCCCTCCCCCTCTCCTTCCTCTCTGTCTCTCTCTTCCCCTCCTGCAGCCAAGGCTCCATTGGAGCAAAGATGACCCCGGCGCTGGGGATGGCTCCTGGGCCTCTGCCCCAGGCACTAGAGTGGCTCTGGTCGCAACAGAGCGACGCCTCGGAGGGGCAGAGCATTGCCCCCTGGTGGGCAGAGCGTTGCCCCCTGGTGGGTGTGCCGGGTGGATCCCGGTCGGGCGCATGCGGGAGTCTGTCTGACTGTCTCTCCCCGTTTCCAGCTTCAGAAAATTACAAAAATAAATAAATAAATAAAACCTTTTGGCGTGAAAGCCCTCCCCAACACATATTAACATAATCACGCCTATCCCAAGCAATCACCTGGGCGATGAGCTTCCACGTGGGCAGCGCCATCTTTAACAAAGTGAGCATAATATATTTTATCTGCCCAACAGGTGGAAAACTACCTAGAATGTATAATTATACACTAGATGGATTATATCCATATAGTACGTTTATTTTGTTTGGGGTTTCTCAATAAACTATAACCTCCCATATACGAGAGATGACCATTTTAAGCTATAGCTTTGTCTGGATTTTTGCCTGAATAGTTTAACCAGGTTGTTTGATTGTTTTAGTATCCTATCTTTGATTTCCATAATCTCTTACTATTTTAGCCCCCTTCTTTTTTGAAGTATGTGGTTAGACTTGACATATTCTTCCTTCACTCTTTTCCCCCTTATTGCCGTTTTTATTGTTTCCACCTTGAGCCTTTCAGGAATTCAAGGTCATGTCCGCTGCCATCTTAATGGGCAGGCAGGCCCTGTGATTTTTCACCTGCTTCTACCTTTCAATGGGGCAACTTATTTTCCGGGAAACTTCTTGGCTTTACTTTAAAGCTGTGTTTGGAGCCCTGGCTGGTGACTCAGTGGATAGAGTGTTGGACTGGCATATGGATGTCCTGGATTCAATTCCTAGTCAGGCACACAGGAGAAACAACCATCTGCTTCTCCTCCCCTCCCTCTCTTTCTTCTCTCTCTCTCTTTGTCTCCCACAGCCTGTGGCTGGATTGGTTCTAGTATGGCCCTGGGAACTGAGGATAGCTCCATTTGAGTGCATCAAACTGAGGTGCTAAAAATAGCATTGACCCCAGGTGGATCCCAGTTGAGAAGCATGCCTCACTGTCTCCCCTCCTCTCGCAAAATAATTAAATAAATAAATAAGCTGTGTTTGATCACATAGAGTATATGCCTACTTAGAATTTTAAGTAAAATTTTTTGTGTAGTTGTACCAGTATTTTAGGTGATTGGGCCTCTTAATGTCTGAGAGTGATGGGATTAGTAATTCAAAGACAGTTTATTTGAAGAAAGTGAATCAGGTGAATCCAATTATGTATCTGTGAATTTCAAATTCAATCCCATTTTACCTTTTCCATTTATATACCGGGTTTTGGTTTTGCTATTGAGTGTGACCCAACTGAGAGCAACGAAGATACTGTTGCCTATCTATGGTTTGTTTCTATTTGCCACTCTTCTGGGATCTGAGCCCTGCCCGTTATTTGGGCCTCTTGTGATTTTGTTGCTTCTTTTTAAAGTTAAGGCTTTGGACTCACTCTGATACTTGGGTCTTCTGTCTTCATTTTAACGTTTTATTTTAAAGCTTCTTAATTTATAAAATTATTAAACCTCTAAATCTCATTTTTTCATCATTAATTCCTAAAATAGTATGGTCCCCATTGCTGAGGGGTGCTTTTTATTAACATGTCTTTTCCCTATTATGATTACTATAACATAGGAAATGTACCTTCTCCAAATGCTCCATTAAAGCGGGTCTTAGCCTACACAGGCTGTTTTAGTCGAATGCAGACCATCAAGGAAATTCATGAATATCTGTCTCAGAGGCTGCGCATCAAAGAGGAAGATATGCGCCTGTGGCTATACAACAGTGAGGTAAGAGGCATCTCAGAGTCATGAAGGCATCTCCACTCAGAGAGCACATGTTAAATCGATATTTCATGAATATGCAGTTGTTGTCTGCAGTAATTATGCCAAAACCATTCTGAGGGGCTCAGTGAAAACTTCATCTTTTAAAATACTATATGCAGGCCCTGGCCGGTTGGCTCAGTGGTAGAGCGTCGGCCTGGCGTGCAGGGGACCCAGGTTCAATTCCCGGCCAGGGCACACAGAAGAAGCGCCCATTTGCTTCTCCACCCCGCCCCCTCCTTCCTCTCTGTCTCTCTCTTCCCCTCCCGCAGCCAAGGCTCCATTGGAGCAAAGATGGCCCAGGCGCTGGGGATGGCTCCTTGGCCTCTGCCCCAGGTGCTAGAGTGACTCTGGTCGCGGCAGAGCGACGCCCTGGAGGGGCAGAGCATTGCCCCTGGTGGGCATGCCAGGTGGTGGATCCCAGTCGGGCGCATGCTGGAGTCTGTCTGACTGTCTCTCCCCATTTCCAGCTTCAGAAAAATAAATAAATAAATAAAATAAAATACTATATGCATACATGTAGATATGTGTCACCTGAAATTCACAATACCACTTGATCATCGTGGACAGTACCATCTTATAAAGATTATTGTTATGAAGTAACAAAGTATCTTTCTTTAACTAGTTTTTGTTTTGAAGTAACATACACATTAAAAAAAATTCAAACAATACAAAAGTATATAATTAACATTCTTCCTTTTCATTGTCTGACCCCTAACTTTTGTTTTCCTCAGAAGAAGTTTTGTTAATTGCTTAATATGCATTGTTTTCTGATTACCATATTTCCCCATGTATAAGATGCACCTTAATTTTGGGGCCCAAAATTTGAAAAAAATAAATGTATTACATAAAGTTATTGAACTCAAGTTTTATTCATAATAAAATTCATACAAGTCCTCATCACTGTCAGAACATCCATTCATTAGCTTGTCTTTAATTGTGTCTGATGACAAATCACTGTCTTCAACAATGAGCGCAAAAACAAGCACCAAAAAGCAAGAAATGCAAGTAAAAAAAATCTACAACCACTGTATACAATGCACCCAGTTTTTAGACCCCAAATTTTTTGGGGAAAAGGTGCGTCTTATACATGGGGAAATACGCTATAATCTGAAATTGAATCATAAGTAGTTTTAATCATTCTCTATTCCCTAGTTCCTTCTTTTTTATATCCTCCTTTGGTACCACTAAGACCACAGCTCCTGGAGCCACACAACCAGGGATTAAATCCTAGCTCTGTCACTTGTTAATTATAACCAAGAGAAAGTTACTTGATTCTCTCTCTCTTGGTTTTCTCATGAACAAATGGGAAAAATAATAGTATCTCCCTTTGGGAAGTTGTAAGGATTAAATGAATTAATTATGTGAGTATTTTAAGGTGAGCATAAACAAAAATGTATAATTTTACTACGTGACATTTGGTTTTATGTTTTTAGTGCCTAGTAAGGTCCATCTTGATCACAAGCACATTTATTGCATTTCATACTAGATACTAAAGAACATTTCTGAAGGCTCTTTTGAAAATCTAAATCTCAGTGAATTTGGTTTGATATGAGATGAGTCTTCTTATGGTCTCCCCAAAATTCTATGTACCGGTAAATGTTTTAAAGATATGAAGTACACGTTTATGAAGTATACATTATTTTTCCACCTAAATTGTAAGAATTTCTGAACTATAGTATGCCTAATATCTGTCACATGGGTTATGTAACTACAAGGGCATTATTAATTGTCACTCATTTTTATTTCCATATTTGTTTCAAGTTTATTAATCAAATTAACAGAAAAATTTCCTCCTCCTTACACAGAATTACCTTACTCTTTTGGATGATGAAGATCATAGATTGGAATATTTGAAAATTCAAGATGAACAGCACCTGGTAATTGAAGGTACAAGAAGGAAACATGCATGTACATTAGATATATGGGGGGACAATTTGAAGATTTAGTTACTAATAATCCATTTTATAATTTTTCAACTTTTATTTTATCATTATATTATTTATGGTAAAGAAAACCCATTAAGTATTTCTATAGTCCTACATATTATTTAGATTACTTTAAAAGAAAAATATGTCTACATTCATTATCTGGCGAGGGGTGAAAATAGTAAATAGAAACTAATTTAGTTATTAGTCTACAAAGTTCTTAAAATTTTCAAGCTATCTCTTTGAGTTTGAATAAGGAGACTAATTTTCTTTTATAGATATTGGCACAGCCTCTCATTAGTTATCAACACTGGCCACTCACCAGCAGAGTTTACTTGTATATTCACACATAGATTTATAAACTTGTCTTTGAAAACTTAAAGTGTGTCTTTTCCCATCAAGATTTATGGAAACACTATAGCTGCCTTTGTATTAAAATGAATAGATTACTCTTATAAATTGTCTCAATTTAAGAAAATTGTAATAGTTCTAATGTATTAACTTTAAGAGTTTTAATTACTTCTGTAGATTATTCAGTATAATTTTACTTCGGGTAAGTAATTGAAAGAATAGCTTACTAATTCTAAATAAGTGTGTCAGAACACACCTGCTCCACAAGGGATGATTTTGGAGGTGAAATCCTCAAGGTGAAAAAAAGCTGGAGGGCATGTCATGCATGCTTCAAGTCTTCGTTCTTGCTTCATTCTTTTACTCCTAGACTACTAGTGCAGGTGCGGGTATACAGTGTGTCCATAAAGTCATGGTACACTTTTGACGGTCACAGGAAAGCAACAAAAGACGATAGAAATGTGAAATCTGCACCAAATAAAAGGAAAACTCTCCCAGTTTCATACCTATTCAGTGCAGTTCAATGTGGCTCATGCACAGATTTTTTAGGGCTCCTTAGGTAGCTATCCCGTATAGCCTCTACAGACTCGTCACTGACTGATGGCCTACCAGAACGGGGTTTCTCCACCAAACTGCTGGTTTCCTTCAACTGCTTATCCCACCGAGTAATGTTAATCCTATGTGGTGGTGCTTCGTTATACGCGCCGATATTCACGTTGCACTTTGGTCACGGATTCGAATTTAGCGAGCCACAGAACACACTGAACTTTCCTCTATACCATCCACATCTCGACTGGCATAGCCATGGGCTGCTCTGCTGTATACACGGTGTTACGTCATCATCTGCGCATGCATGCACACATGCTGCCACATCATTTCACAGAAACTGGGAGGGTTTTCCTTTTATTTGGTGCAGATTTCACATTTCTGTCGTCTTTTGTTGCTTTCCTGTGACCGGTCAAAAGTGCACCATGACTTTACGGACACACTGTATATAGGACGTACAGACAATATTAGCTAGGTACTAATATTTCATCAATACATGTGTGCAGTGATGTCAATTTGCTGTGTTAGCAAGCCCGTGCCCTAAAAGGCAATATTCTGGGCGCCTGACCTAGAAGCACCTAGGAACCAAGGCTAAGCTAGCCAAACGTTTGGGGAAGCTGGCCCCAGGAAAGGCTTGCCCAGCACAGGGAAGCTGGCGCTGCTTGCAGTTTCTCATGAAATCCAGAGTTCATATCCTGACTTTCTCTGAGGGTCCTCACAAAGTGACTATGAAGTTCCCAATATAAAGAGTTGGAATGGTTTCAGAGTCACTTACTAAAAATAACTTGATTTTTTTCCTTTTTAGTTTCTGGTTTAGAAATAACTTTTTTTTTTTAACAGAAGCTGTTGAGTGGGTGTGATTTCAGTGGATAAGAAATTAACACATTCCTAACTCTGTTTTTCCAGTTCGAAACAAAGATATGAGTTGGCCTGAGGAAATGTCCTTTATAGCAAACAGTAGTAAAATAGACAGACACAAGGGTAAGTCTTCAGTGTATTATTTATAAATAGATTTTATCTTAAAGTTATTTTTTTAACCTCTCAACTTTTGAAGTGTTAACAGTTTTTGGCTTTCTAGCCCCCCATCCTTATTTTTCTTTTTACTGAAGCATCAAATTTCTTTCTAATTTATGCCTGACCAGGCGGTGGCGTAGTGGATAGAGCATCAGATTAGGATGCGGAGAGCACAGGTTCGAGACCCCGAGGTCACCAGCTTGAGCGCGGGCTCATTTGGTTTGAGCAAAGCTCACCAGCTTGGACCCAAGATCGCTGGCTCAAGCAGGGGTTCACTTGGTCTGCTGAAGGCCCACGGTCAAGGCACATATGAGAAAGCAATCAATGAACAACCTAGGTGTCGCAATGAAAAACTGATGATTGATGCTTCTCATCTCTCTCTCCGTTCCTGTCTGTCTGTCCCTATCTATCCCTCTCTCTGACTCTCTCTCTGTCTCTGTAAAAAAATAAATAAAATAAATGTAAATTTCTTTCTAACCTTGCAATTAAATAATTTATATATATTTTATATATATATTTAGCCCTGGTCGGGTCAGTGGTAGAGCTTCAGCCCAGCGTGTGGATATCCTGGGTTTGATTCCTGATTAGGACATACAGAAGAAGAGCCCATCTGCTTCTCCACCCCTCCCCTTCTCACTTCTCTCTCTCTCTCTCTCTCTTTCTCTCTCTTTCTCTCTTTTTCTCTCTTTTCCCCTCATACAGCATGGCTTGATTGGAGCAAGTTGGGCCCAGGTGCTGAGGATCCCAGTTGGGGCGTATGCGAGAGTCTGTCTCTGCCTCCTTCTCTTACTGAATTAAAAAAAAAATATATATATATATATATATGTAATAATATATATAATTATACATCTACATGTATACATATATATCTCTGTATATATGTACACATGTATATTTTCAATACAAATAAACCTTTATTGAACTCATGCTATATAAGAAATGGTTAAGAAATATTCCTCCCCCAAACTGTCCAATTTCTCCACTCAGCCCAGGATCAATGCCTTGCTGTTTCTTCTGGATCGAGAAGGTTATGCGCTGTTTCACTAGTTTTCTGTGTTATGCAGTCCTCTGTTGTGTAGTTGTAGTTGTAGGCTTGTTCTGAAGCTCAGAATTTTCTTAGAAAGCATTGGGTAGCATGGTGGTAGATGCTGTCAGTGGAACATTTGTTCCCTTTTAAACAAGCACTGAGATGAACTTGTTGCTTTTCGTGGAGGTACTGAACTCATCAAATGCTCCAGTCATGGGCTATTCTGAGTAATCACCAGTGACACTTGCTGTGGCTTCAGTGGCCTCTTCCACAAAGCTAATGGTGTTTGATTCCACATTAGTAAAGAAGTCAGAATCCAAGGAGCTCTCCAGATATGCATCTGTGGTCAAGTGTGGGGCAGTTATTGACTCTAGGTCAGTGTTAATGTCTAGGTCATTGATGTTGTGTGGGGTTCATGCATGGACAGTCACAGCCGGGAAAAACCAAGTAAAGACGATGAGGGCCTTCTCTATCATGGTACAAGTGATCATTAAGAGTTTTCAAAATCTTGAGGGATCAGGTATAGTTAAAAACGTAAGTGTCTTTATACCACTTACAAAGGTATAATTTACCACTTGCTTTAAGACATATTTCCTTACATATTAAATAAATTTTTTTTGCTTGACCAGGCGGTGCCGCAGTGGATAAAGCGTCGGATTGGGATGCGAAGGACCCTGGTTCAAGACCCTGAGGTCACCAGCTTGAGCGCAGGCTCATCTGGTTTGAGCAAGGCTCACCAGCTTGGACCCAAGGTCGCTGGCTCGAGCAAGGGGTCACTTGGTCTGCTATAGCCCCCCGGCCTAGGCACATATGAGAAATCAATCAAAGAACAATTAGGGAGCTGCAACGAAGAAATTATGTTTCTCATCTCTCTCCCTTCCTGTCTGTCTTTCCCTATCTATCCCTCTCTCTGATTCTCTCTATCTCTGCCACAAAAAAATAAAAAAATTAATTTCCACGTTATTGGGAACTCTATAACTTTCTCTCTGCCTTTTCATCTTATTAGGGGTTTCTTAATGGATAGTTATTATACCAATATGAGAGCTCTCCACAATTTTCCAACCCAAAAGTTTTTTCAATTCACGACATCCACTCTCTGGCCAGTAATGATAGGATTTGTAACCACTGAACCAATTAACTTTTTATGGCCTAACTAGGGAAGCAAAATGCTTTCATAAAAAGCACAAAGAAAAGGATTCAACCCTCATAGATCCAACAGTTCATTCTCAGAGATAGCCTGAGAAAGATCTAATTTATATATTTTTAAAGCCATAACACTAGGAGAGAATTGTTTGAGTTAAAAAAAAACCTGTCATAGCAATTAAAGAGAATCATTGATGCTTCTAGATCACAAGTGAGCATCGATCATCATGACTGCCAATTACATGCAATGATAAACCTCTAATTTATTTATTTATTTAAATTTTTATTGATTGATTTCAATAAGAGAGGAAGGGGGAGAAAAAGCAACAGGAACATTGAGCTGTTATCATTTATGCCCTGACCAGGGATCAACCTTTGTACTTGAGGATGATGCTCTACTGAACTATCTGGCCAGGGCCTCCTCTACTTTATTTATTGCAAGACCAAATAGAGAAATATTAGCTCCATTTAGCTGGTTTAAAATGTTACAACAAAAATCCTATTTTTCAGAAATGTAAAAATTCATTTGGAATTGCAAAGAACCCCAAATGGCCAGAACAATATTGAAAAAGAATATAGTTGGCATACTTAAACTTCCCAATTTTATAACTTTTTACAAAGCCACAGTAATCGAAACAGTGTGGTTTTGCCATAAGGATAGAAATATAGACCAGTGGAATAGAGTTGAGATTCCAGAAATAAACCCATATATCTATGATCAATTCATTTTTTTATTAGGATGTTAAATCTATTCAATGGAGAAAGAAGAGTCTCTTTTAACAGATGATTCAACTTTAACTGGGTTCCCACATGCAAAAGAATAAAGTTTAACCGCTACCTCACATATAAATTAAATCAAAATTGATCAATAACCTAAAAATCATAAAACTCTAAGAAGAAAAAACATAGAAGTAAATCTTCATGACCTAGAATATGGCAGTGGATTCTTAGATAGGATACCAATATCAGGAACAACAAAAGAAAAACAGATAAATTAAACTTTATCAAAATTTAAAACTTTTTATTTTATATTTTTATGTGAGAGGACAGGAAATAGGCAAACTCCCGCATGCACCCTGGCCAGGACCCACCCAGCAACCCCACTGGGGCTGGTGTTCCAGTACTGAGCTATTTTTAGCACCTGATGCTGATTTGCTCAGACCAACCAAGCTATCTTCAGTGCCTGGGGCCACGTTCAAGCCAATCAAGCTACTGGCTGTGGGAGGGGAGGAGGGAGAGAAAAGGGAGAGGGCAGGAGAGAGAAGCAGATGGTCACTTCTCTCTATCCACTGAGCTACCCGCTAGGGCCAAAATTAAAAACTTGTATATCAAAGGCATTAATAAGAAAAGTGAAGACAACTTCCACACTGGGAGAAAATATTTACAAATCATATATCTGATAAAGGTTTATTATCTCTAGTATGTAAATAACTATGAAATGACAATTCAATTTTAAAATGACCATCAGACTTTCATAGACATTTCTTTAAATAGGATATATACAAATTGGGAATAAGAACATAGAGATGCTCAACATCATTATTCATTAGGGAAGTGCAACCAAAACCACAATAAGATAACACTTCATACCTACTAAAATGGTTATAATCAGTAAAACAAAAAATGGCCCTGGCTGGTTGGCTCAGTGGTAGAGCGGTGGCCCAGCATGTGTATGTCCTGAGTTTGATTTCCAGTCAGGGGACACAGGAGAAGGGACCTTCTGCTTGTCTACTGCTCCCTCTTTTCTCAGTCTCTCTCTTGTTCTCTCTCTACTCCCACAGCCATGGCTCTATTGGTTTGAGTGCATTGACCCCAGACACTGAGGATGGGTCTATCAAGCCTCTGCCTCAGGTGCTAAAAATAGCTCAGTTGTGAGGTTGGCCCCAGATGGGCAGAGCATCAGTCCCAGACTGGGGTTGCCGGGTGGATCCCGGTCCTGACACATATGGGAGTCTGTGTCTCTATCTCCCCTCCTCTTACTTGAAAAAAAAGAAAAAAAGAAAATAAAACAAAAAAATAACAAGTGTTAGTGAAGATATGAAAAAATTGGAACGGTCATAGATTGCTATTAGAATGTAAAATGGTTCAACCACTATGGAAAAATTAGTTTGGTGGTTCCACAAAAAGCTATACAGAGAATTACCACATTCTTCAGCTATTTCACTCCTAGGAATGTACCCAGTAGAATTGAAAATAAAATCTCAGGCCTGCCCTGTGGTGGTGCAGTGGATCAAGTGTCTACCTGGGTCACTGAGGTTGCCTGTTCAAAACCCCAGGCTTGCCTGGTCAAGGCACATATGGCAGTTATGCTTCCTGCTCCTCCCCACTTCTCTGTCTCTCTCTACTCTCTCTCTAAAAATAAATAAATCTTTTTTAAAAAGTAGAAATGCAGGCTCTGGCCGGTTGGCTCAGTGGTAGAGTGTCGGCCTGGCATGCGGAAGTCCCAGGTTCGATTCCCAGTCAGGGCACACAGGAGAGGCGCCCATCTGCTTCTCCATCCCTCCCCCTCTCCTTCCTCTCTGTCTCTCTCTTCCCCTCCCGCAGCCGAGGCTCCATTGGAGCAAAAGATGGCCTGGGCGCTGGGGATGGCTCCTTGGCCTCTGCCCCAGGCACTAGAGTGGCTCTGGTTGTGACAGAGCGACGCCCCGGATGGGCAGAGCATCGCCCCCTGGTGGGCGTGCCAGGTGGATCCCTGTCAGGCGCATGCAGGAGTCTGTCTGACTGCCTCCCCGTTTCCAGCTTCAGAAAAATACAAAAAAAAAAAAGTAGAAATGCAGATATTTTACAACAAAATCTGTTATAGCATTATTCACAAAAGCCAAAATGTGGAAACAACAGTGTCCATTAATAAAGGAATGTAACCTGATCAGGTGGTGGTGCAATGGATAGAGAGTCGACTGGGATGCGAAGGACCCAGGTTCAAAACCCCAAGGTCACCAGCTTGAGCACAGGGTCACTGACTTGAGCGTGGGGTCATAGACATGATTAAGCTCAAGGCTTAAGCTCAAGGTTGCTGGCTTGAAAAGAGGTTGCTTACTCTGCTGTAGCCCCCCCACCCCTTGTCAAGGCACATATGAAAAAGCAGTCAATGAACAACTAAGATGCTCCAATGAATAATTGATGCTTCTCATCTCTCTCCCTTTCTGTCTGTCTGCCCCATCTGTCCCTCTCTCTGTCTCTGTCAAAAAATAAATAAATAAATGAATGAATGGATACACAAAAAGTGCCATATACATACACAGAATATTATTTAGCCATAAAAAGGAATGAAGGTCTTAACAAAAAAAGAAGTTATAAAAATATTGCATCAAATATAAGAAACTGTTTAGCCCATGACATCTTACTACAGCATATTGTTTGTTTCAGTTCCCACAGAAAAGGGAGCCACAGGTCTGAGTAACCTGGGAAACACATGCTTCATGAACTCAAGCATCCAGTGTGTTAGTAACACACAGCCACTGACACAGTATTTTATCTCAGGGAGACATCTTTATGAACTCAACAGGTAATCTTTCTTGAGTCATTCGCCTCTTTTTATAACTTTGATAGGAACTCATTATCGCCTAAATTTCCTTTTTCTTTATCATGGGAGAGAAAAAGCTTACCTTATGTGTTCTATTTAGTATTAAATAAGGGCAAGAGCATACTTCCCTTGTTTTAAAAAGATTTTTGTTGTTAGAAAACTGATGCTAGGCATTTTTTGTGCTCATATGATTGTTATTTACGAGAACCCTTGGCAACAAATTTTTCTCTCAAATTTTTAGGACAAATCCTATTGGTATGAAGGGGCATATGGCTAAATGTTATGGGGATTTAGTACAGGAACTTTGGAGTGGAACTCAGAAGAATGTCGCCCCATTAAAGCTTCGGGTAAGCAGTTAAAATAATATTAAAGTATTAAGTCCTAAGTAGTTGAATAAGCAGTTATTTTCTCTACATGGTTTTTATGTTTAGTTTAATGTTTTTGGATGCTTCATTAGGTATAAACTCAATGTCAAATACTTTTACTTGTTTAAATATATGCAAAATATAGCTATGGATGTAGTGAATGGGTGGGGAAAGATCAAAGGCACAGTCTATATTTGTTATGTCATTTATTTTACTAAGTGGTCAAAAATCTTCTGTATATAGTAAATCTTGCTCTGTTAACCATAATTATTAACAATAGTCTAACTACATGGTAAGCCTCTGATTTTAATTAATGATATATTTTTAACATTCCTATAAGTTTTGTCTTTAGAATTTTTTTAAGTAGCAGAATAAAACGTAATTAATGAATAAAATTTTATATTATTATCACTTGTAGTGAATTTTAGTGAAGTTAGGGTTATTTTTATCTTTAAAAATAAGGCAAAGCCTGACCTGTGGTGGCGCAGTGGATAAAGCGTCAACCTGGAAATGCTGAGGTCACTGGTTCGAAACCCTGGGCTTGCCTGGTCAAGGCACATATGGGAGTTGATGCTTCCAGCTCCTCCCCCCTTCTCTCTCTCTCCGTCTCTCTCTCCTCTCTTTCCCTCTCTGTCTCTTTCTCTCTCCTCTCTAAAAATGAATAAAAAAAAAAAACAAGGCAAAATTGCCTGACCAGGCGGTGGCGCAGTGGATAGAGCGTTGGACTGGGATGCGGAGGATCCAGGTTCAAGACTTCGAGGTCGCCAGCTTGAGCACGGGCTCATCTAGTTTGAGCAAAAAGCTCACCAGCTTGGACCCAAGGTCACTGGCTCAAGCAAGGGGTTACTCAGTCTGCTGAAGGCCCGCAGTCAAGGCACTTATGAGAAAGCAATCAATGAACAACTAAGGTGTCCAACGAAATACTGATGATTGATGCTTCTCATCTCTTTCCGTTCCTGTCTGTCTGTCCCTATCTATCCCTCTCTCTGACTCTCTCTGTCCCTGTAAAATAATTAATTCATTAATTTAAAAAAGAAAACAAGGCAAAATGTTTCAGGTTAGAAATTAATATTTATCGGCCTAACCTGTGGTAGCACAGTGGATAAAGCGTCGACCTGGAAATGCTGAGGTCGCCGGTTTGAAACCCTGGGCTTGCCTGGTCAAGGCACATATGGGAGTTGATGCTTCCAGCTCCTCCCCCCTTCTGTCTCTCCCTCCTCTCGCTACCTCTCTGTCTCTCTCCCTCTGCCTCTCCTCTCTAAAAATGAATAAATAAATAAATAAATAAATAAAAAATTAAAAAAAAAAATTAATATTTATCATAGCTAAAAATTTGACTACCACTTACCAAGCACTATTCTCATTACTTTATGTGTATTAACTCATTTAATCTTCTGTGTGACCCTATAATATAAAGTAATATTATTCTCCCCATTTTATCACTGAGAAACTAAGGCTAAGAACAGTTAGCCCAAGGTTGCAAGTTAGTTAATAAGTCCTCACAGTTAAACATGAGGCTGTTCTGCCTCTAATAATAAAAATTAGGATATAACAAGACAAGAAAGATTAACTGTAAAAGAAACCCTAAGATTACCACTTGAGCCCAGGGTTGCTGATTTGAGTGTGGGATCATGGACATGACCCCATAGTCGCTGGCTTGAGCCCAGAGGTTGCTGGCTTGAAACCCACAGTCACTGGCTTGAGCCCAAGGTTGTTGGCTTGGCTGGTACTCGCTAGTCAAGACACATATGAGAAGTAGTTAATGAACAGTTATGGTGCTGCAACTATGAGTTGATGCTTCTCATCTCTCATCCTTCCTGTCTTTCTCACTTAAAAAAAGAGAGAAAGAAAAGAAAGAAAGAGGGAGGGAGGGAGGGAGGGAGGGAGGGAGGGAGGGAGGGAGGGAGGGAGGGAGGAAGGAAGGAAGGAAGGAAGGAAGGAAGGAAGGAAGGAAGGAAGGAAGGAAGGAAGGAAGGAAGGAAGGAAGGAAGGAAGGAAGGAAAACATTTTAATGTGAGAAAATGCTATTTTAATATTTCTTTGTTACCTGTCTTAAGTAACACGTAAGTACCTAAAGAACTGTTTGCTTTTACGATGCTGAATTAGGATACAGTATTGGCAAAAATACTTTTTTTTTTCTATTTGAGATTAAGATTAGAAATTTTTCATGATTATTCCAAGTATATTTGAGGAAATAGAGACAAACTAAATACCACACTATGTACCTTCTTATAATGCTTCTGATTGAATTATGGGGCATGTCTATTCGAATGGGTTTTTTTTTTTAAGATTTTATTTATTGACTAGAGAGAGAGAGAAAGCGGGGTGGAGGGAAGCAGGAAGCATCAACTGATTATTGCTTCTCATATATGTCTTGACAGGGCAGGCCTGGGGTCTCGAACCGGCAACCTCAGCCTTCTACGTCAGTGTTTTATCTACTGCACCACCACAGATAAGGCTCATTCCCAATTTTATGGAGTGACAAATAATGAGTTTGATTTCTCTTATATTTCTAGTGGACCATAGCAAAATATGCTCCCAGATTTAATGGGTTCCAGCAACAAGACTCACAAGAACTTCTGGCTTTTCTCTTGGATGGACTCCATGAAGATCTCAACCGAGTACACGAAAAGCCATATGTGGAACTGAAGGACAGTGATGGCCGACCAGACTGGGAAGTAGCTGCAGAGGTTTGTCAGGTTTGAGTTTCTAATGTAAGCAATAGATTAATGTGTGTTGCACAGCTTAAATTCTGTGATCAGAATTTTACTGTGAAAGTATAGGAATTTATTTCTCTGCTTAATTTTTGTGCGGTAATGCCAAAACAAAGCATCTTTACTGAAAACAGAAAAATGTTACCTTTTCCATTGTATACTTTTGGGAGAGGATGTAGGAATATTTAAGTAGAACATCAAGAGTCTCCATAATTGCTAAAGTAATGTATATAGTGACCAATAGGTATATTCTGTCTGCTTTTTAATGGACAAAGAACTTTAATTATTATCAGTTACCATGGTGAGAACAAAGAAAAAGTTTTATATTTTAAATAAATGTTAAGGATTATATTCTTGATATTTAAGCCTCATTCATTTGATTTCTTTGAATTTTGTAGAAATACTATTATTTTGAATTTTGAAAAAAAATATTATTTTCTTTTCATTTTTTTCCTTGATAGGCCTGGGACAACCATCTGAGAAGGAATAGATCAATTGTTGTAGATTTGTTTCATGGACAGTTAAGGTCCCAAGTCAAATGCAAGACATGTGGTCATATAAGTGTCCGATTTGACCCATTCAATTTTTTATCTTTGCCACTACCAATGGATAGTTATATGCACTTAGAAATAACAGGTAGGTCACAAAACTCTGAAAAATTATTGAACTCCATTGTATTTCAATTTATTCAAACAGCCTGAATATGTAGGTATGATCATTTGTTTATAACATGTTCTCATAAAAATTGGTAGTCAGCATGTTGTAATCTAGCAATCTTCATTTCAGACATAATCTGAGATTTGAAAGACTTGGAATGTGGGTCATTTTTGTCCCTATTGATTACTCTGTTAGTTTAAAACATGCAGAAAACTCTCTTTAAAATCTTGCAAAGCCACTCACACTTCTATATCAGATGAACATTTTAAAAAAATGTTTTTACTCAATATGATCACTAAATACCATCTGTTGTATTTACATAAAAAATAAAACTTCTAGATTGGAATGTTTGCTATTTCCAAGTTTAAAGCTTTCAGTGAAATCTACATTTTTACTGATAAAAGATCTTTTTATCTTGACTAGTTATTAAGTTGGATGGTACTACCCCTGTGCGTTACGGACTAAGACTGAATATGGATGAAAAGTACACGGGTTTAAAAAAACAGCTGAGTGATCTCTGTGGACTTAAATCAGAACAGATCCTTCTTGCAGAAGTACATGGTTCCAACATAAAGGTAATATTAACTATTCTTTCTAGGAAGCCCTTGATTCCATCCTTCAAAGAGTACTTTTCTTAGTTAATTATGATATTAAATGACCAAGGGAGATATTAAAATGCAACAACACCTGAACAAAAAAAATTGTCAAGTTTTCCATCCCAGAAACTTAAAAGGGTTATCTGCCAGAATAAAGGAGTAATAAAGATGGTGGTATTTTTTTTTCTTAAGTGAGAGAGGGCGAGAGAGACAGACAGGAAGTTAGAGAGATGAGAAGCATCAATTCATAGTTACGGCACCTTATTTGTTCATTGATTGCTTTCTCATATGTGCCTTAACTGGGGGACTCCAGCTGAGCCTGTCACCCCTTGCTCAATCCAGCAACCTTGGGCTTCAAGCCAGTGACATTTGGGCTCAAGCCAGCAACCATGAGGTCATGTCTGATCCCACACTGAAGCCAGCAATACCACGCTCAAGCTGGTGAGCCTGTGCTTAAATCAGCAACGTTGGGGTTTTGAACCTGAGTCTTCAGATAGAGCTGATGCTCTATCCTCTGGTATTTTTAAAGAAGGGAATTATGTAAGCCCAGGACTACCTGTATGGAGTGACCTAGGTATGGTCACTGTAGTATAGATCTCCCCCAGTGGCTGCTGCCACTATACACTTGGTAGCTCTTTGTGTTACCATGGTCACTAGAATTCTTCCTAGGTTAATGTATTTTATGTATTTATGAATGTGTGTTTTTTAGTATGAATATGTGTACCTGGCCTTTCCACACACTGGGAGTCTAGAGAATAAAGACAAAGTGACACAAATCACATCTTCCTGCATACCAGCTGGAGAAACAAGCACTTTAGTAAATAGCCAACCCTAAATTGAACTCCTGCTATTGGTATTATTTATATTCATCTTTAGATTTCTGAACAAACTCCCTTACCTTATTGACATTTTGTTCATATGTAATTGCAAAGATGAGCTCTCTGAAGATTTTGGGTTTAGATGCCTGGAGTAAAGGACAAAACTTAAACCAATTATACACAATGTGCTTGCTTTCTACGAAAAAGGGTAACAGTTTTGTTAGTGAAGTTAATTTATCAAACTTTCATCTTTTAGTTATTTGAGAAATGTTATTCATTTATCTTGTTTGTTTAGTGATGAAAGTATCTAAGATATTTGCTTCAAATATATCACAGAGTTCATTTTCCATTTTTATCTGAAACATATTCTCTTCTCATCTTTTGTCTTTTTCTATAGAATTTCCCACAGGACAACCAAAAAGTACGACTCTCTGTGAATGGATTTTTGTGTGCATTTGAAGTTCCAATCCCTGGATCTCCAATTTCAGCTTCTAGTCCAACACAGACAGGTAGGATAGAACTAGGGCTTCTTTTCATGATTTTAGCTTTAAATATTGGTCTAAAGCTCATTATACTTTTCCTATTTGTTTGGGCTAAAGATATTAGAGCAAAAGAATTTTAGATGCTAAAGGAAACCTTTGTGATGATTTGACTCAAATTCTTCATTTGGTAAATGAGGAACCTAAAATTCAGAGAACCTAAGTAACAAAGCTAAATAGTTAATGAGTTAATGTACCACTGGAATTCAGCTCTCTTTTTACTCTTTTTATCTAATACTAACATGGGAACAGATGGTGTGAGAACAATATACTATCAGAAAACATGACAATTGGCCTGACCTGTGGTGGCGCAGTGGATAAAGCGTCAACCTGGAAATGCTGAGGTTGCCGGTTCGAAACCCTGGGCTTGCCTGGTCAAGGCACATATGGGAGTTGATGCTTCCAGTTCCTCCCCCTTTCTCTATCTCTGTCTCTCCTCTCTCTCTCTCTCTCTCTCTCTCTCTCTCTGTCTCTCCCTCTCCTCTCTAAAATGAATAAATAAAAAAAAAAAAATTAAAAAAAAAAAAAAGAAAACATGACAATAAATATGACTAAAAAGGAATTTAATATCTCATATGATTCAATAAAGTTATCTAATGAGTCCTTTGGCCATTGATATGGTTTATTTTTTTTTTATACTGCTGATAATTAGATTCATTCCTCAATTATAAAGGGCTTCGGAGAAAATGAGACTCCGTTCATTGGCACTTAATAGATAGGACTGATGGGTTGGTGGGTGTTTTAATATTGCTTTTCTGTTTAGATCTTCACTGACCAATAGAACTCTGCAGTGATAGAAATTTTCTATAATACTTTTTTCTTTTTTTTAAATATTATTGATTTAGAGAAACAAAGATAGAACTAAAGAGAGAGAGATTGAGAGAAGCATTCATTTGTTATTACAGTTAGTTGTGTATTCAGTGGTTGCTTCCTGTGTGTGCCCTGATTGGAATCGAACCCACAACTGTGGTGTTTCAGGAAGACACTCTGAGCTAACAGGCCAGGGCCTGAAATTTTCTGTAATCTTTCCCATCCAATACAGTATCCACTAGTCACATAGACTGTTGAGCACTTGAAATGTAGCTAATGAGACTAAGAAAGTGCATTTTATTTTAATTTAAAAAGCAACATCTTTCATCAGTGGTAGCAAATATACCACTCTGGCGGGGGTTGTTAATGGGGAAGCCTATGCATGTGTGGGGGCAAAGGGTATGTGGGAAATTTTCTGTACCTTCTTTATTTTGTGAATTTAAAACTTCTCTAAAAAATAGCCTGACCTGTGGTGGTGCAGTGGATAAAGCATCGACCTGGAATGCTGAGGTCGCCAGTTCGAAACCCCAGACTTGCCTGGTCAAGGCACATATGAGAATTGATGCTTCCTGTTCCTCCCCCTGTTCTATCTCTCCCCCCACCTCTCTATTTCTCTAATAAAAAAATATCTGAAAAGAAAAAACGTCTATAAAAAATAAAAACTTTTAAGTGAAATAATAAAAATGGAAAAACAATATCTGATTAGAAACAACTATATTGGACAGCATATTTTTAAAGAAATGGAGAAATGAATTTTTAGAGGAGAGGAAAAATAAAACAAATGGTTGAACTGCTTGCACGTCACAACATGGTTCTGATAAATTTTCCTGCAAAAGGTCTACTTACACTTTCCAGAGTTATTCTTGCTTTGTCATTTAGTCTTAAGTGTGAGTTATAGAAGTAAAATCTGAAAGCAAAATCTTCTTATCTAAAATTATTATTGAACTATAACTTCTCCTTGTTTTTTATTAAAAGAGATATGCTATCAGTGGTCTGGGTCCTCACAGTAAGAAAAGAGCAGAGGGAAGTACCACAAGCTTATGATGCTGTACTTATCTTTGAATTTCTAGATTTCTCCTCTTCCCCATCTACAAATGGAATGTCAACCCTAACCACCAATGGGGACCTACCCCGACCATTATTCATCCCCAATGGAATGCCAAACACTGTTGTGCCATGTGGAACTGAGAAGAGCTTCACAAATGGAATGGTGAATGGTCATATGCCATCTCTTCCTGACAATCCCTTTACAGGTTACATCATTGCAGTTCACCGAAAAATGGTTAGTTTAATGTTAGGCAAGTTACTGCTGGTCTTGCCTGTGTCATTTGTGAAATTTCTGCCTTTGCAACATCTTCACTATATTATGCACTTTCAATGTGTTATGTATGCTATTTATTGTAAGTGATCATAGCCTGTGTATGAAATGACATTTCTCACTCATATATATCTGAATACTTTTTTTATTTATAAGTTTGTATCTCTCACATGTACATATTCTCTGCCATGTAAATGTGAATGCCTTTGGAGAAGGTTTTGTATATTTGTTTGCTTGAGGTAGGGTAGGACACCAGAAATGTTATTGGGTAAGACAAGTTATTTCCTAGAACTGTTGTGACAAATTACCACGAATTTGATGGCTTAAAACAACAGAAATTTATTCTTTCACAGTTCTGGAGGCCAGAAGTCTGAAATCAAGGACTGTGCTCCCTTTAGAGGCTTGCCTCTTCCAACTTCCTTTAGGAGGAAGGAAGAATTGGTGAGGGGAGGAAGCAAGAGGGAGGCGTTTGGAGTGCTGGTTGTATTTTGCTTGTTAACCTGACTGGTGATGACCTAGCTATTTGCTTTGTGCTAATTCTTTGAAATGTACTTCCTTGTCCCCTTTGAATTAGTAACTCTTGACTAAAGTTAGTTTCTAATCATGTGGATGATGTTCTATGGACCATGTTTTGGACAGGATTGTATGAGTGAACAGCCTAGAGAATGACAACATACATTTGTGACTTGAAATTTTCTTTAAGCATAGCTCCTACTGTTCCCATCAGCTAAAATAATGGACGATTTATGCATTTCCACATGGCTCTTTTTACTGAGCACTGTCAGATCATATATTAAGAACTCTGATGTACCTTTAAAAATATTTTTTAGAAAACAACTCTCTTTAATTATTCTGTATATGTTGTACGAAGTGCATGGTACTTTATCTAAAGCATTATGTACAGGTTTTTGTAATTATTGGATCATAAAGCCACAGTGTCAGCTTTAAATTTTCAACTTTTAACCAGTCCCCTATTTCCAGTTTCCTTGATGATCTAGCCAACTGCTTTGGGAATACCTAAAATTGATTTTACCATCTCTCTGTCCCAAGTCAGCTCATTTTTCCTGTTATTTCTGTGAAAGGCAGCACCATTCATTCTTCCAGGCTAAAGGCTAAAGGCTAGAAGTATGCATAGCCCATTTTCTTCTAGATACTACGTTCAATATATTGCTACGCCCTTTAATTCCTTCTTTCAAACTACTACTTGAATTTATCATTTCTTCATTTTTTGTGTGTGTGACAGAGACATACAGAGAGAGACAGAGATAGGGACAGAGAAGAAGGGAGAGAGATGAGAAGCATCAGTTCTTCGTTGCCGTACCTTAGTTGTTCATTGATTGCTTTCTCATATGTGCCTTGACCAGGCGGCTACAGCAGAGTGAGTGACCCTTTGCTCAAGCCATTGATTTTGGACTCAAGCCAGCGACCATAAGATTATTTCTATGATCCCTTGCTCAAGCCAGCAACCCTGTGCTCAAACTGATGAGCCCATGTTGAAGCTGGATGAGCCAGCACTCAGGCCTGCAACCTCAGGGTTTCGAACCTGGATCCTCTGTATCCCAATCCAATGCTCCATCCACTGTGCCACCCCCTGGTCATGACATTTCTTCATTTTTATTGCCATCTTTCAGGCTTTTCTTCTTTTCCTTTTTTTTTCTTTTTTAATTTTGCAAGAGAGAGACAAGAAGGGAGAGAGATGAGAAGCATCAACTTGTAGTTGTGTTACTTTAGTTGTTCATTGATTGCTTCTAATAAATGCCTTGATTAGGGGGTTCTAGTCAAGCCAGTAACCACTTGCTCAAGCCATCAACCTTTGGGCTCAAGCCAGTGACCCTAGGATCATGTTGATGATCCCGCACTCAAGCTGGTGAGATTGCACTCAAGCTGGATGAACCTGCCCTCAAGCCTGTGGCCTCAGGGTTTGGAGCCTGTGATCTCAGCATCCCGTGTTGATGCTCTATTCATTGTGCCACCACTGATCAAACAATTTATTTCCTTTCCTTAATAATTTTTAAAATTTTCCAGTTGTAGTTGGCATACAATGTTACATTAGTTTCAGGGATACAATGTAGTAACTAGACATCTATATTACTTACAAAGTGATCGCCCAATAAGTCTGTTACCCATCTGATATCATAAATAATTACAATATGCCACCATCTTTTAGTCACTTTTGATCTCTTGGTTGAACTATCTTGAAAATAGCTTATTTTTCTTTACTCCTTTCTGCAAGGTAGAAAAAAGAAGAATACAGCAAGGCAATGTAGGCGAGAAAATTCAGAGAGTAAAGGAAGAATTAGAAAAACAGTGTATTAACACAACTAAAGGACAAGTCAGCTTCAGATAAGAGGGAATTAGGAAGGGAGAGAGGAATGGAGGGAGGAAAGAAATACATGGAGAAGAGTAGAGGAGAGAGATTATTGTTTAAATTTAATTAAAATTTTTAATAAAAATATAAATAAAATAAAACTTAGTAAAGTAAGTTAGCTCCTGAGAGTTGGAGTGGAGTAAAAGTAGAAGTTTGAGGAGAGAACATTTAATCCAAGTTTTTAGATAAAAGAAAAACTGTTCTGAATTCTGTCCACATTTCTGTGGGTTTTATAACATACCAACACATGAAATGAGATCTTAGAATCATGTATTTAGGTAAGCTTAATTGAACAACAGCAAAATAAAATGCTTGAGAATCTGAAATAAAAGTGCCTTTTCACTTAGAAACTAGTTACTTAGTGAGTTTTTAAGTTGTTAATTTAGCTTCTCTACTAGATAAAGACCAACTTAAAGGATTAAATGTCTCATTGAATATAAGATGTCATTGATTGTTAGTGTCTCATTATTTTATGTACAGCTGAAAAAGAAATTAAAACCCTGCCAATTAAACTAGCACATCTTGTTGTTTTAAAAAACAACGAATTAACCTGACCAGGTAGTGGTGCAGTGGATAGAGCATCGGACTGGGATGCGGAGAACCTGGGTTCGAGACCCAAGGTTGCCAACTTGTGCGCAGGCTCATCTGGTTAGAGCAAAAACTCACCACCTTGGACCCAAGGTCGCTAGCTCGAGCAAGGGGTTACTCAGTCTGCTGTAGCCCCACGGTCAAGGCACATACGAGAAAGCATTCAATGAACAACTAAAGTGTCGCAGTGCGCAACGAAAAACTAATGATTGATGCTTCTCATCTCTCCGTTCCTGTCTGTCTGTACTGTCTATCCCTCTCACTGACTCTCTCTCGGTCTCTGTAAAATAAATAAATAAATAAATAAATAAACAACGAATTAAATGTCCAAGTGCTTAGCAGATTTTTGAATAATCCTGAACTCCCAACAACCTATTGTACCACATTTTTGTCTTATTAAAGCAACCATTTCCAAGCTAATTCCATGCAAGAATTTCATGAAAGTCATCTTAATATACTCAAAGGTATAATTTAAAATTTTACCTTTTAAATTGTTACAAAATTAAATGACTGGTTTCATAAGTCTCCAGAAGTTTGGGAAATGCTGCTATAACAACAGTTGTTAACAGATTATTTTTTGAAAATTACATTTTGAAGAAGTTTTGGTTTATTGGCATACTTTCTAGAGAAAGGGTTTTAATTGCTTAAAAGCCTTGAGCTACAAAACTATTACTAGTTTTTACATATGAATCAGTGTGTGAAATGTTTATCAGAGAAAATGAGTTTGAAAATAGTAAATGTTGAAAAATCCAAGTTTGATAGACTCTGCCAACTCTGAAATTGGCAGTACCTCAACCTTCCAGTGATTCCATTGTAACAGTTCTCTTCATGTTAATAAAGAGTGGTAGTGCCCTGGCCGGTTGGCTCAGCGGTAGAGCGTCGGCCTGGCATGCGGGGGACCTGGGTTCAATTCCCGGCCATGGATCTGGTCGCGGCAGAGCGACGCCTCCTGGTGGGCAGAGCGTCGCCCCTGGTGGGCGTGCCGGGTGGATCCCGGTCGGGCGCATGCGGGAGTCTGTCTGACTGTCTCTCCCCGTTTCCAGCTTCAGAAAAATAAATAAATAAATAAATAAAGAGTGGTAGTGACTGATTTGAAAATGGTAGAGTGATGTGTGTTATTGGCAGCCATAGAAGAACAAAAGGGAAGAATCAGAGACCTATCTTCTCAGTTCTCCCTTCTCTTGTTTGTACCTATAGATGAGGACAGAACTCTATTTCCTGTCATCTCAGAAGAATCGCCCCAGCCTCTTTGGAATGCCACTGATTGTTCCATGTACTGTGCATACCCGGAAGAAAGACCTGTATGATGCAGTTTGGATTCAAGTATCTCGATTAGCCAGCCCACTCCCACCTCAGGAAGCTAGTAACCATGCTCAGGATTGGTGAGTTCAGGGGATCGGCCTAGACCTGTGGTTTCCAAACTCCAGAAGAATTTATATGAATTCTTTGTGATTTATAGGACCCATTTCATGTAAGTTTAATCACTCTTTGAAGAACCATATATAGGAGCATATAATTCAACCTTTTGAGTAGGCAAGACTATACACCTTCCTTTCATCACCTTCTAGTATCTAATAATACTTTCATTTGCTAATCCGTCCTGCTCATACTTTAAATGCTTCAGGTAATATCCTTGACTTCTGTTACTGTGAAAGTAGAGAGTAATTCACCAGGAAATTTCTATCATCTCAACCCTCTGAAATTCAGAATGGGAACAATTGTGTGCACATCTACATTAACTCTGAAGAAAATCTCATGCCATAACAAATAATTCAGTTGGATTGTTTCCACACAATGTCATTTTTTTAAAATTTTTATTTATTTTTTTTAGAGAGACAGAGAGAGAGTCAGAGAGGGGGATAGATAGGGACAGACAGACAGGAACAGAGAGATGAGAAGCATCAATCATCAGTTTTTCGTTGCGCTTTGCGACAGCTTAGTTGTTCATTGATTGCTTTCTCATATGTGCCTTGACTCTGGGCCTTCAGCAGACCAAGTAACCCCTTGCTTGAGCCAGCGACCTTGGGTCCAAGCTGGTGAGCTTTTGCTAAGCCAGATAAGCCCGTGCTCAAGCTGGAGACCTCGGGGTCTCGAAACTGGGTCCTTCCGCATCCCAGTCCGACGCTCTATCCATTGCACCACCGCCTGGTCAGGCCACAGTGTCATTTTAATGTGGAATAATTTTTTTATAAATCTAGTTAAACATTTTTTGTTTTCTTTCCATTCCTCTTAACACTGTTCTGTTGGATTGCTAAATGTATTTACTTCTAAGAATCAAAATTGGGATTGTGATACCTTGTTTATATCTCAGTTGAATAGCAGATCATTATTTTGGCTATCATGGAACAAATGAGAGTTCTGCTTCTGTGTGAACTGTGTAACTGATTAAAGAAGTTATGTTAGCTAGTAGGTTATTTGTTATGATATGGAATCTTTTGATGATTAGATAAGATATAAGGTAAATAAATCTTAAAGGAAAAAGTCAAATAATAGATAAGCAATTTAGTTCATGACTATTTTAGTAAAAATAATAGTGCAAGATTAAATTGGCAGGCCCTGGCCGGTTGGCTTAGTGGTGGAGTGTCGGCCTGGCGTGCAGAGGTCCCGGGTTCGATTCCTGGCCAGGGCACACAGGAGGAGTGCCCATCTGCTTCTCCACCCTACCCCTCTCCTTCCTCTCTGTCTCTCTCTTCCCCTCCCGCAGCGAGGCTCCATTGGAGCAAAGATGGCCCAGGCGCTGGGGATGGCTCCTTGTCCTCTGCCCCAGGCGCTAGAGTGGCTCTGGTCGCGACAGAGCAATGCCCCGGAGGGGCAGAGCATCGCCCCCTGGTGGGCGTGCCGGGTGGATTCCGGTCGGGCGCATGTGGGAGTCTGTCTGACTGTCTATCCCCGTTTCCAGCTTCAGAAAAACAAACAAACAAAAAAAAAAAACAAAGAAAAACAAACCAAAAAAAAAGATTAAATTGCCCTGGCCGGTTGGCTCAGCGGTAGAGCGTCGGCCTAGCGTGCGGAGGACCCGGGTTCGATTCCCGGCCAGGGCACATAGGAGAAGCGCCCATTTGCTTCTCCACCCCTCCGCCGTGCTTTCCTCTCTGTCTCTCTCTCCCCTCCCGCAGCCAAGGCTCCATTGGAGCAAAGATAGCCCGGGCGCTGGGCATGGCTCTGTGGCCTCTGCCTCAGGCGCTAGAGTGGCTCTGGTCGCAACATGGCGACGCCCAGGATGGGCAGAGCACCGCCCCCTGGTGGGCAGAGCATCGCCCCTGGTGGGCGTGCCGGGTGGATCCCGGTCGGGCGCATGCGGGAGTCTGTCTGACTATCTCTCCCTGTTTCCAGCTTCAGAAAAATGGGAAAAAAAAAAAAAATTAAATTGGCAGTGGAACTCTGAAGACTTTTTCTAGGGCTTGCTAATGAATTGGATATAGAATATGAGGGAAAGAGGAGTCTAACCAATTGTTTGTGAATGGTGGTACCATTTAATGAAATGAGGAAGACTGGAAAAGAAGCAGGTTTTGGCAAGAGAAAAATCAAATTAAATTCAAGATGTATGTTATATTTTCAACTGGGAAATAGACTTTATTGTCCTTTGCTGGAAATACAAATACAAATATCATCAATAAATAGTTGGTATTTAAAGCCCTGAGACCAGATTATACCATTTAGATCAGTGGTAGTCAACCTGGTCCCTACCACCCACTAGTAGGCGTTCCAGCTTTCATGGTGGGCGGTAGCGGAGCAACCAAAGTATAAATAAAAAGATAGATTTAGGCCCTGGCCAGTTGGCTCAGTGGTAGAGCATCGGCCTGGCGTGCGGGAGTCCCGGGTTCGATTCCCGGCCAGGGCACACAGGGGAAGCACCCATCTGCTTCTCCACTCCCCCCCCTTCCTATCTGTCTCTCTCTTCCCCTCCCGCAGCCAAGGCTCCATTGGAGCAAAGTTGGCCCAGGCACTGAGAATGGCTCTGTGGCCTCTGCCTCAGGCGCTAGAATGGCTCTGGTTGCAGCAGAGCGACGCCCCAGATGGGCAGAGCATTGCCCCCTGGTGGGCGTGCTGGGTGGATCCCGGTCGGGCGCATGGAGGAGTCTGTCTGACTGCCTCCCCATTTCCAACTTCAGAAAAATACAAAAAAAAAAAAAGAAAGAAAGAAAAAGATAGATTTAACTATAGTAAGTTGTTTTATAAAGATTTATTCTGCCAAACTTAGCAAAAATCTGACATAAAGTACTTGGTAAGTAATTATTATTATATGCTTTAACTTGCTGTAACTCTGCTTTATAAATTTTATAAAGTAAAGTTACTTCCCTACTTTATAAATCACCATTACTGTGGAACCAGTGGGTGGTTAGAAAATTTACTAACAGAGATACAATAGTGGGCAATAGGTATAAAAAGGTTGACTACCCCTGGTTTAGATAGTAAAAGTTAGAGAAGATGCCCAAAATCTAATTCCTAATGCATTTCAACATTGAGAGGTGGAAAAGAGGAGGAAGAGGTAACAAAGGAAATTGAGGAGCAGCCAGTGCTGTAAGAGGAAGAACTGATCAGTTTCAAATGCTACAGAGGTTCTGAGTAAGAACAGGCCTGTAAACTGACCACTGGGTTCAATAAAATGCCAGTCCTTAGTGACCTTTGTAAAAGCTTCTTCTAATGGAGTGATGGAGATGAAGGCATGGAGGTGGGAGTAAATTAAAGAGAAAATGGTCGTACAGATATTTAAAAGATAATAAGAGACAAATAATAATAATAATGAATATATCTTTCAAAAGGCGAAAGATTTATACGATATGAAGAGAAACAAGAGTATAATGAGTATATCTTTTAGAAATAACACATTGAAATATTAATGGATGGAAATGTTTAAAATGCCTCTGATTTCCTTCAAAAAAATCTAGTAGGTCATAATAGCCAAGAAGTAGAAATAACCCAAACGTCCATTAATAAAACAAAATGTAGTATATACATACAATTATTCAGCCATAAAAAGGAATGAACTGCTGATGTATACTCAAAATAGATGAACCCAGGCTTCAGTTAGAGCAGAAAGGTCAAGAAAATGTTCAGAAAACAGGTGCTGGGTGCACACTTCTCTGCCCGAGTGCTGCCTGGTCTGTTTGTCCCTTTATTTCTCCTTTGATTTCTCATTTATTATTGACCTAACTTGACAGCATGAGCTATCAATAATCATTCACTTAACTAGTTATATAGGAAAATGGGACCTTTCATGACAGACATGACACTTTGTCCTTACAGTCCTTATCAGGGCTTTATTACTTTCAGCAGCCATCTAGTAGCCACTGCCAATTGCCAAATGAGCCATAAAATGTACTCTTACATTATAGTCCTTGCATTGCTTCCTATTGAGGCAAGGATGAATAAATTTTTTTGTTAAGTTGTAGAGCAGTTAAAAGTCATTATTCTACACATGTTATATAGTTTTCAACTTGAAGTAGTTAAGGGAAAAGGGATACCTAGCATGTACCACATCAGCGGTTCTGATTAAAGAAAGCTTCTAAAATACTTGAACTGCATGAACAGCCATTGCTCTGGTGGGTTGCTCGCTTGGTCTTGGTGGCGTCCATTGCCCTTCAGGCCCAGGAGTGCTTGTGTCTTTTACGGCTTCCTCAGGGTTCTCAGCAATCCTGGGCGGGCAGGTGGGCTGGCCCAGGCTGTGGCCAGTTGGTGAGAACAAGTGCTTGCTGCTTGGCACTGCAGGCTTATCCCACTGTGTTCTCCAGAGCAGTGATGCTGGGTTGCTCTGTGGCCTCTCGCACTGCTAACATTACAGCAGATGGCATTCCAAGAGGCACAGCAGAACATCAATCCCAAGAAGGCATCACCCGCCCAGCAGCCCTGGACTTGAGCCAGACCGGTGGTACGGAAGGCTGGGAACTAACAAGGTCTAGCGGCGCCACCAAGTCCCAAGATGCAACGCATTGCATCTCTTAAGGATTTTCCTATAAATGATGAGCATGTCATCGTTTCTTTCTGGAAAGCAAACAGTAAACAGCCTACATTTACTGTTCGTGTAGATGAAGCAGAAGAAGAGACAGAGAAGAGACCAGGTGAATCTAAAAAACAATGTGAAGCCTGATCAGGCAGTGGCACAGTGGATAGAGCATTGGACTGGGATAGAGCCGAGGACCCAGGTTCGAGACCCCGAGGTCGCCAGCTTGAGCGCAGGCTCATCTGGTTTGAGCAAAAGCTCACCAGCTTGGACCCAAGGTCACTGGCTCGAGCAAGGGGTTACTAGGTCTGCTGAAGGCCCATGGTCAAGGCACATATGAGAAAGCAATCAATGAACAACTAAGGTGTCGCAATGCGCATCGAAAAACTAATGATTGATGCTTTTCATCTCTCCATTCCTGTCTGTCTGCCCCTGTCTATCCCTCTCTCTGACTCTCTCTCCGTCTCTGTAAAAAAAACAAAGAAAAAAGAATGTGAAGATGTCCTGACATTTAATTCAGCTATTACTTTACCTGAACCAAGGAAACTACTGCTACTTCTTAATTAGCCAGTGGATGGTAGTTTGGAGTCACCACACACTATTGACATGTCAGTTGTATTAAAAGATAAAGCCAGTGAGTATTAGTGAAGTCGTAGACTACCATGAGGACATTCACACATCCCTTAGGGCAGTGGTCCCCAACCTTTTTGGGCCACGGACCAATTTAATGTCAAAATATTTTCACGAAGCGGCCTTTAGGGTGGGACGGATAAATGCACAAAATACAATTATGCAACTGGCGTAAAAACTGGTATTTTTTTTAAATTTTTTTAAGATTTTATTTATTCATTTTAGAGAAGGGGGAAAATGAGAGAGAGAAAGAGAGAGAGAGAAGGGGGAAACAAGGGGGAGGAGCAGGAAGCATCAACTCCCATATGTGCCTTGACTGGGCAAGCCCAGGGTTTCGAACCGGCGACCTCAACAGTTCAGGTCGACGCTTTATCCACTGCGCCACCACAAGTCAGGTCTAAAAACTGTGGTATTTTTAAATATAATTGTCAAACTTACGATATTTATTGGGCTAAGTTAAAGGAGGAACGAGCATGTCCTCATTATTCAGGCTGTATTTAAATTTGTTATTCTGACGTCAATATGTAATATGATAGGTTCAGGATCACTACCAATCATGAACCTACGACAATAAAAATAAACATGAATCCACTGTGTACTCGTATGGAACTTTATTAGAAGTGTCCTCTTAACATCGCACCAACCACATAACATGAGTAACTTCCTCTCTGCCTCCAAACACTTTCTAGTCACTATGGTAACGTTTAAACATGCCTTAAAAATAAGATACAACACAAAAACATGAAAAATACAACTCACCATTGTTATAAATATTGTAAGTTAAGGGTTATTTATTATAATGTTTATATAGAACGAGAGATAGTAGCCTATCTCTCAACAACCATAACGCTAAATCAGTGGGAGCCCTGAGCTTGTTTCTCTGCAACGAAACGGTCCCATCTAGGGGTAATGGGAGACAATGACACCCGAAGTGTGTTGCTTATGTCCAGTCTATTCCATAATTTTGTTTTGGTTGCTGTCACTGCAGAAAATCCCGCTTCACACAAATAGGATGTCGGAAATGGCAACAGGGTTTTTAGTGTTTTTGTGGCGATCTGGGGGTATTCTGCCATGACTTTAATCCAGAACACTGGCAGAGCTGTAGTCTCGGACATATTTTTAAGGCCGCCGTCATTTGTGATCTCCAGTAGTTGATCCTCTTCTTGCATAGACACTCTGAATTCACCTGGTTTGTTGACAAATGGATCCCGATTCATTCCTTGGCAATTCGTGAGTCTTTTGTGGTTGGGAAGTAGCGTTCAAACTCTTTTAAAAGCAAATACAGATGATCATGCACCAGCTGGGACAATGAGGGCTTGGGCTCAGTCTCTTCCAAAATTCCTGCGAATGTTTGAAACATGTCAAATATACCCCTGTTCACGCGTCGTCCCCACAGATTCAGTTTGGCTTTAAATGCAGCTACTTTATCTGCCAATTTGAAGACAGTTGTCATTTTCCCTTGAAGTGACCGATTGAGTTCATTGAGGAGGTTAAATATGTCACACAAGTAAGCGAGTTTTGTGACCCATTCCTCGTCACTGAAATGTGCTGCTAGCGATGACTTTTTTTCTGAGAGAAACCTCTGCAGCGGCTCTCGTAATTCAAACACTCTGGCCAGGGACCTCCCTCGGGATAACCATCTTATTTCTGTGTATAAGAGAAGGTGTCTGTGCTCCGCGTTCATTTCCTCACAAAGCTGCTGAAACAGGCGTGAGTGAAGGACGTGTGCTTTGATGTGATTAATAACTTGAACAACATCATTCAGTACTCTGTTAAGTTCCGGTGGTATATTTCTGCTAGCCAGCATTTCCCTGTGAATGACACAATGCGTAGACTCCCATTCAGGTGCAACCTCCTTAATCCGAGTAGTTAAACCAGACATCCTTCCAGTCATGGCAGCAGCTCCATCTGTGCATATGCAGGCACAAAAAGACCATTTCAGTTTTCCTGATATATAGTCATCCAGCGATTTAAATAGTTCTGTGGCTGTGGTTTTGGTTGGCAATGATAGTGCACATGACATATCCTCATGCACATCCTCTTGATAAAGATAACGCACGTAAACAAGTAGCATTGCCTTGTTGTCAATATCTATAGATTCGTCAACCTGGAGAGTGTACCATGGTGATTTATTAATCCTTTCCAGCAATTGTGATTCTTTGTCATCTGCTGTTTCCTCAATGCGCCATGTGATGGTGGTAGCTGAAAGAGGCATCTGTGCTTTTTTTTTTTTTTTTTTTTTTTTTTCATTTTAGAGAGAGAGAGAGGAGAGACAGAGAGAGCAAAGGGGGGAGGAGCTGGAAGCATCAACTCCCATATGTGCCTTGACCAGGCAAGCCCAGGGTTTTGAACCGGCGACCTCAGCATTTCCAGGTCGACGCTTTATCCACTGCGCCACCACAGGTCAGGCCTGTGCTATCTTTTTAACCGCAGCCTCTCCTAGAAGTTCACGACAAATGTCTTTAGTGGCTGGAAGGATCAATTCTTTACCAATGGTGAATGGCTTCTTAGCCTTAGCAATATTAGCCACCAAGTATGATGCTCTCAGTGCACTCGCATTTATTGATGTAGTGGCCCCCAGTAATTGTTTCTGTCCTTGTTCATGCTTTTTTCTTTCGAAATACTGAGAAAGCTTGTCTTTTAAAGTAGGGTGCTTGGTCTCCAAGTGGCGAAGCAGTTTTGAAGGCTTCGTTGCCTCATTACTTAGCCGGTCGCCACATATTATTGCAGAGCGGCCTTAGTGCGCAAGAATCACCAGTTGCGATAAATCCATACTTCAAGTAGGACTTCTGGTATTGTCTGTTAAATGAAGCCTTCTTTTTCTTCGAGGTCGTAGGTTCTTCTTCTGTCTCCTCACTGGCCCTTTTCCACTTCGCAAAAAAACTTTCGATGGAATTTTGTTTTTCACTCATTTTGCTAGTTTATGTGTTAATTTTAGCGGAAACGTATCACGTGACCAAGACAAGCGTCAGGAGTGAGTCTTAGATGGATGTAACAAAGGGAATCTGGTCATTTTTTAAAAATAAAACATCGTTCAGACTTAAATATAAAGAAAACGGAAATAATGTAAGTTATTTCTTTCTCTGCGGACCAGTACCAAATGACCCATGGACCAGTACCGGTCCGCGGCCCGGGGGTTGGGGACCACTGCCTTAGGGAAATGGAGATTAAATGTAAGCCTGAAGTGAGTTACATGAAGAAGCAGCCAGATATCACCAATAGTATAGGGCTATCCTCATGGATTGCTTAGTTGAAGAAGAACATAAACTATAGAATGAGACCCTGTAGTTGGCTGTGAACTATATTACTGGGTTCCTTTCACCCATGTCTGTGTTGAGAGGAAAAACTTCAGCTTGTGGGCACTGCTGTTAGTATCAAAGTTTGAAGAAATATACCCCCTAGAAGTAGCAGAGTTTGTATACATTACAGATATACCTATATACCAAGAAACAAGTTCTAAGAAGGGAGCACCTTGTTCTGAAAGTCCTTGCTTTTGACTTGGCTGCACCAACCGTAAATCAGTTTTTCACCAAGTACTTTCTGCACCAGCATCCTGCAAACTGAAAAGTCGAAAGTTTAGCAGTGTTTTGGGGAGAGTTAAGTTTGATAGATGCTGACTTATACCTTAAATATTTGCCATCAGTTATTGCCAGATCAGCCTTTCATCTCTAGCTAGGGACAAAGCCGGCCAAAATCCTGGGTACAAAAGACTGGATAGACCCTGGAAAGTCTGAAGGCTTGTCAGCTGGATCTTCACCAAACCTATCTCAGAGCAACACAATATGCACAATAGTCAATCAAAGAAAAGTACAAGAATTCCAAGTATAAAGATTTTTTTCTCTTCATCCCACCAGAGATACTACACATGTGACAGTGAAAGACTGCCTTTGTTTTCTAAGATTTAAATCACTCATCATATATGGTGTACAGCAGGGGTCCCTAAACATTTTCCACAGGGGGCCAGTTCACTGTCCCTCAGACCATTGGAGGGCCGCCAAGTACAGTGCTCCTCTCACTGACCACCAGTGAAAGAGGTGCCCCTTCCGGAAGTGCGGGGGTGGGGGATAAATGGCCTTAGGGGGCTGCATGCAGCCTGTGGGCCGCAGTTTGGGGACGCCTGGTGTACAGTTTTTATCTTAGTTTTTAATTTTACAATCATTTCTGAATACAAGTTATGGTCAAGTACAAGTAATGGTCTCTATTATTTTTTAAATGGTGGTTTTCATTTGTATACCTTTTGTACATGTAACTGTCTTAGATACGTGGCTAATTTTAGGGGTTTTTTTTTTGTTTTTTTAAAAGTATTAATTATGTATTAAAGTATTAATAATGCCAGCTGTCAGGATAATAAGAATTAATAAATTGATTTGGAAAACTTGGTGTGTAAGTAAAAAAAATGAAAATAAAGCTTCTAGCCTGACCAGGCGGTGGCACACTGGATAGAGCGTTGGCTTGAGACACTGAGGACCCAGGTTCGAAACCCTGAGTTGCTGGCTTGAGCCCATAGGTCACTGGCTTGGCTGGAGCCCCCCCACCCCCCCAGTCAGGGGACATATGAGAAAGCTATCAGTAAACAACTAAGATGCTACAACGAAAGAATCAATGCTTCTCATCTCTCTCCCTTCATGTCTGACTGTCCCTGTCTGTCCTTCACTCTCTTTTCTCGCTTTTGCTAAAAAAAAACAAAAAAAACACACACACAACTGTACTAAATACACAGTTAGTCAGCCTTCTGTAGTGTGTCAATATTCTTGTCATGTAAAGGTCTAATTATTTTAGTTTAATGTGAATTAAATCTTCTAATAAGGTTAAGGCTAAAAGATAATTAATGTTTGATTAGCTTACCTTGTACAGTTTGCATGGACCATGTGGACTCTCCCAGACATCTGGCAGTCCAGTATGTCTACACTTCTGTAAACAAGGATACAGCATAGGAGCCCACAGTGTGGTTGGTATAGGGCTGAGCTGATAAGGATGAGCAACATAGAGCTGTAAATGTGAGCATACTGCTATGACAGATGCCCCTTCTTCCTAGGGTTACTTCACAGGATGATGAAAGAGTTGAAATCTCAAATCACAAATGTTTCTTATACTCTTTGGTTTATGTTCTGTTTCAGTGATGACAGTATGGGCTATCAATATCCATTCACTCTACGAGTTGTGCAGAAAGATGGGAACTCCTGTGCTTGGTGCCCATGGTATAGGTAAAGTGACCTTCTGCAAAAGAAAAATTTTAGTGGGATTGCAGCTCCAGATATTAATACCTTTTTCATAAGATATCCAGGATTTAGACATAATAATGAATAATGAGAAGCTAGATAGAAAGAAACCTGAGAATTGCTCATTGATTTCTTTCTTGTGAGATCTTAAGTTTTACTCTTGAGGTATAGCTGGCTTTGTAAACTCTATTATCAAATTCATGGTTTATAACCAACATTTATCATTATATGCCTTCTTTTTCTTAAATATAAAATAATTTAGCAATTCTGAGCCCAGTTGAACATAGTCTACTTACTAGACTTGCTGGAAGTCTGTTTCAGTTTTTAGAAGGGTTATGAAGATTGATTGGTCAGTGTTACTCCTGGTTGGAAAATGCCTAAATACTGAAGTCAGCCTTTAGAAAACTGTAATAGACTTAGCAAACTAACTTTAAAATAGGCATTGGAACTGTGGCTTTGTCATGGTCCTTCTCTCACCCCGTAAGTTTTTATATACATTTATTTAACATGCTATTTTACAAACAAGGAAATAGGTGTGATTATACCATGTTAATTGTCCTCAGAGCATTAAGTAACTGAATTTAGTATTTATTTAAAGGTGTGTTATTTCAAATATAAAATTCTCATATTATTTCTTTGGTACAAAGCTCATATGTTTATATGGATTAACAAATGGTTATCAAGTGCTTTGAAAACCAAAGACTGAGAAGTGATAAGCGTGATTCTGAAATACTAACAATTATTAATACATATTCATGCATTTATCAGGCTGAAGTAAGAAGGCCATGACAGATTGTGCAGCCCAAGAAGGAATGTAGAAAAGGGAGAATATTTCTGATAAAGAAAATTTTGATTCCTCCATAATTACTCCTTTCTCAATATATCTTTTTCCCCCTTAGATTTTGCAGAGGGTGTAAAATTGATTGTGGGGAAGATGGAGCTTTCATTGGAAATGCCTATATTGCTGTGGATTGGGACCCGACAGCCCTTCACCTCCGCTATCAAACATCACAGGAAAGGGTAAGCGTACAGGGTCTCCATAGAGGGTGGTTTTTATATATATGTAAAAATTTTTTTCAATTTAACTATATCATGCCATTTCTGTTGTAGACAATTTAAGTACAACCAGAAAAACATACATTGACATTCTTTGTAGCATTAATATAGTGACTTGATTACATGAATGTTTTTGTTTTCCCACTTCTAGAGATAATTGTATTGCTGTTTAAAGTTCAAAAATACTACTAATAAGTAAATCTTGTAACAAAACCCTAGGTGTAATTAAGAAGTTCTATTCTGCCTGACCAGGCGGTGGCGCAGTGGATAGAGTATCAGACTGGGATGCGGAAGACCCAGGTTCGAGACCCCGAGGTCGCCAGCTTGAGCGCGGGCTCATCTGGTTGAGCAAAGCCCACCAAGGTCGCTGGCTTGACCAAGGGGTGACTCAGTCTGCTGAAGGCACATATGAGAAAGCAATCAGTGAACAACTAAGGTGTTGCAACGAGAAACTGATGATTGATGCTTCTCATCTCTCCGTTCCTGTCTGTCTGTTCCTGTCTAACCCTCTCTCTGTCTCTGTAAAAAAAAAAAAAAAAAAAAAAAAGTAGTTCTGTTCTCTGGCTATGACATATACCAATCAGTAAATATCTCACTGCCTATTTATTGATTATTATTGAAACGGCAGCATTTGGTAACCACAGTTAGCTCAAATGCATTCCCAGGTTATAACTGCTACCATTAATGGGTATAACGAGTAAAAAACTTAGAGAATGTTTCAGAACTGGACAACTAAGAGTACATCTCAATGGCTGTTCACACTTGGCATTCCTCTATTGCCACTCTCTGGCCAGAGCAACTTTTTTTTTTTTTCTTTTTTTCTTTTTTTTAAGGAGAACAAGGAAAGGAGAGAGAGAGAGAAAGCATCAACTCATTGTTCTACTTCGTTGTGCCATTGACTGCTTCTCATATGTGCCCTCACCGGGGCTTGAACTGGCAACCTTGGGGGTTGAGCTGTCACACTTGGGATCCAGCCGACACACTTGAGATCAAGCCAGTGACCTTGGTGCTTCTGGGATGACACTTTATCCACTTAGCCACAGGCCAGGGACAGAGCAATTTTTAAATTTTGAAAATGTTACTTCAAAAAAGAATATTTACTCCATACCTAAAAATATTTGCCAAATGCTATTTGAGGGGTAGATTGGCTAGGTAGCTTGTGGACAGAAATAAGAAGAATATAATGGAGAATGAAAAAGCAGTGAATCAAAGGAATTTTTTAGTCACATGAAAAATTATAGTGGCTTTTGCATTTATGAAGCTCTTGATAGAATTTCCTTTACTGTTTCTTACAGTGTTTCCTTTAGATAGGTTAGTAATGATCATTGACTTTTTTGTCTTATTGTGATATTAAGGAGTGGAGAAACTACTAATTCTAGACCTAGTTCCCTAGTTCCCTGTTGGATCTCTCATTATGCACCCACACACCCCAGAGCTCCTGGAAGTTCTCACTAGCCAAGGAGGAGTTTAATTTGTAGATACTTGCAAAATAAAGACCATTGGACTAAAGGAAGTTGAAGAGAAGTTGATCCTAGTAGATTGTGTTCACTGGAGCAAGGTAATTCAGTAACTTCACCCAAGCTTCATTTGAAGAGGGGAAATTTTAGCAATTGATAAAAAGATTTATTTATTTATTTATGACAGAGACAAAGAGAGGGACAAATAGGGATAGACAGACAGGAAGGGAGAGAGATGAGAAGCATCAATTCTTCATTGCGGCACCTTAGTCTCCTTAGTTATTTATTCATTCATTGCTTTCTCATATGTACCTTGACAATGGGGCTACAGCAGACTGAGTCAATCCTTGCTCAAGCCAATGACCTTGGGCTCAAGCCAGCGACCTTGGGCTTCAAGTGGCGACCTTTGGGCTCAAGCCAGTGACCTTAAGGCTCAAGCCAGCGACCATGGGGTCATGTCTATGATACCACACTCAAACCAGCAACTCTGTGCTCAGGCTGATGAGCCTGTGCTCAAGCCGGCGACCTCAGGGTTTCAAACCTAGGTCCTCTGCATCCCAGTCCGATGCTCTATCCACTGCATCACTGCCTGATCAGGAAGATTTCTCTTTTAATTGAGAGGAAGGAAGACAGACTCCTACATGCGCCCCAACCACGATCCACCTGGCAAGTCACCTAAGGGTGATGCTCTGCCCATCTAGGCAGTTGCTCCATTGATCAGCAGCCAAGCTATTTTTAGTGCCTGAGTCAAGCCATGGAGCCAGAGCCAACTTGCTCAAACCATTGAGCCATGGCTGCAGGAGGAGAAGAGAAAGAGAGAGGGAGAGAAGGAAAGAGGGAGAGGTGGAGAAGCAGATGATCCCTTTCCCTGTGTGCCCTGACTAAAGATTGATCCCAGGACATCCGTATGCTGGGCTGAAGCTCTACCACTGAGCCAACTGGCCAGGGCTGATAAAAAAATTCTTAAATCTTTGTCAGCACAAAATCTGACAGGACATTTTAACAAAACATTCCTGTCAAAGATGAAAAATTATTTGGCTTTATGCCTGACCAGTGGCAGCACAGTGGATAGAGCATCAGGTGGGAACACTGAGGTAACTGGTTCTAAACTCAAGGTCACCAGCTTGAGTGCAGGTCATGGCTTGAGTGCAGGTTGCGGCTTGAGCCCAAAGTTGCTGATCCAATTCCCGGTCAAGACATTTATAAGAAGCAATCAACACACAACTAAAGTGAAACAAGGAGTTGGTGCTTTTCTCTCTTCTCTCCCTTCCTGTCTTTCTCTCTATCAAAAAAAAAAGAAATTATTTGGCTCTGGAGATGTCCTGCTTATAGGAAGAAAGGCCTATGTGACCTGTTAAATCTCATCTTATTTTTACTTTCAGTAATGCTCTTAGGATACCATAGAAGCCAATTTATAATTGAGACATTTTGCCTTGCTGGAGAGTTGGGCCACATGACTAATTTCTTCCTACGTAATATGTCTTCCTACTTGTGGTTTCTGCATCTGCTTGCAGAGTCACGTAGACAAAAGAAATACACTGTTTTAAAGTTGAGATTATGCCCATATGTTTAATACTTTTTATTCTAGTGATTTCCCTTCTAGGAATTTATCCTAGGGAAATACTCTTAATTTGTCAACAAATATTCATCATAGCATTTTTTAGAATAGTAAAAAATTAGAAAAAAAAAGAAAAAAAAAATACCTGACCTATGGTGGCGCAGTGGGATAAAGCGTCGACCTGGAACACTGAGGTTGCCGGTTCGAAACCTTGGGCTTGCCTGGTCAAGGCACATATGGGAATTGATGCTTCCTGCTCCTACCCCTTCTCTCTCTCTCTCTCTTTCTCTCTCTAAAAATCAATAAATAAAATTTAAAAAAATTAGAAACAACTTATTTTTGTCCCACATTAGAGGAGTGATTAAATAAAGCATGGTACAGTAATTGGATAAAATATTATTGTCATTGAAAATTATGATTACCAGGAGGTTTGCTGACATATATGGGAGGATTGGGAAAATATTTATGATACTATGTTTTTTTTAAAAAAGGTAGGAAGTTGCATGTACAGAAAAATCTCTTCAATATAAAGAAAAATACTATTTAGGAAAAGGACACAATGTGCCAATATTTTGACAGTGTTTGCCTTTGTATTAAGAATATAAAAGTGGCCCTGGCCGGTTGGCTCAGTGGTAGAGCGTCGGCCTGGCGTGCAGGAGTTCCGGGTTCGATTCCCGGCCAGGGCACACAGGAGAAGCGCCCATCTGCTTCTCCACCCCTCTCCCTCTCCTTCCTCTCTGTCTCTCTCTTCCCCTCCCGCAGCCAAGGCTCCATTGGAGCAAAGATGGCCTGGGCACTGGGATGGCTCTGTGGCCTCTGCCTCAGGCGCTAGAGTGGCTCTGGTCGCAACATGGCGACGCCCAGGATGGGCAGAGCATCGCCCCCTGGTGAGCAGAGCGTCGCCCCATGGTGGGCATGCTGGGTGGATCCCGGTCGGGCACATGCGGGAGTCTGTCTGACTGTCTCTCCCTGTTTCAAGCTTCAGAAAAATGAAAAAAAAAAAAAAATGAAAAAAAAAATGGTGAAGGGACACAAGCAGGTTTTCATAGAGTTGGTGTTCGAACTGGGCTACTTAAAATTTTGAGGTGTTTTATCTTCTTATGTGGAATTACCAGCTTCTCCACTTTACCGCTTATGTTATATTTATTATATTATATTACATTATATTTATTATATTATACATCTCCTAGGATGCTGTGCTATTTGCATTTTAGAGGGTGAAAGGAAAGTCAAGAGAAAGTGGTAGGAAAAAAGGTGGGGCAAAGGGAGGAAGGTGAAGGAAGATTAGAGAAATATGAATGAATTTTAGGCAAATATCTTTTCAGGAAGCAATATTTAAAAGAAACCCGGATACTGTTTAGATTCCCAGTGTGACATAATGTCAAGGCAGCAAAATGCAAATGGAAAGAAACTAACAAATTCCAGGTGGCAGTTCAGTAGATTTTTTCAGGTGAAGCTGAGTGGAGGTGGCTACTGTCGGTGTCGGTGTCGATGCTCTGTCTAAACATGTTTTAATTTAACTTCAAGCAATAAATATATACTTTTGTTTAAGACTGTTTACATGCATTTGTCTACTGCTAAGTGTCAAAATAACCTTTCTAGAGAAAGAGAAAAACACGGTTGCAAAGATTTGTCCTCAATTCTTTCACATATCAGGTTTTTTCTAACTTATTCAAGAAATGCTAAGTGAATACTCTGTGTAAGGTACAGTGCAAATAAATCCAAGAGCAAATATGATACAGATTTTGCCACCAAGAGACTCATACATAAGTTCGTTATGAAGTTCAATGAGAGGTACAGAAAAATACTACACAGCATGAAGGAGGGAAGATTACTTTGAGCTGGGAGATCAAGGATGTGGCATTGGCATTAGGACAGAGGGGACTATGTTATGATGTTCATTTGACAGTGAGCACACACAACACAAAAGACACTCACCTAAAAAGCAATGAGACTTTTAGGTGATTTAGTCCAACTCTTTCAATTAATTCACTAGGAGAGGAAAGCCCAGAGACTCAAATAGCTAATTCACGCACATATCAGAGGTAAAATTAGAATTGATACTTCTAATCTGCAAGTCCAGTACTTTCTACTACTTTACTCTGTCTCCTTCAAAACCCTCAGTCTGAATACTTTGTGATGGACAACCATTATTTTAAATCACATCTCCTTCAATTTCTGAATAAAGTATTATTTGCTGTAAAACGCCTCTCTAACATTTAGTTAAAATGTGCCTTCATTTCTAACCAGTGGCCTCTTCTGGAGCTACACAGAACATACATAATCCTGTGGCCATGTGGCCACTATTCACATATCTGAAGACAATCCTCATGTTTCACCCTATAATTCTCGATACAGTCTATCACAGTTGGAAAAAGGCATTGGAATTAGGTGTTTTAGCAGGCATCTGGTCCTGTCCAAAGTGTCCACTGAGACATTTGGTCCACATCAGAAAGTCTTTAATATTTAGTCCTGTCAAAAGCATCTATGCTTACTTAGAAAATATCCCTGGGCTCAAATAGCCCATAATGTTTATTTATACTTTGGGTTTACAGGATTAATACATAAACATACTATGTTTCATTGGTCCAATAATTGTATTCTGATTGTATTGCCAATAATAACTGATCTTACCTTGGTAGCCTTGCTGGTAATGGAGTGAGACTGATGATGGGTCAGGGTTTGAATCTTACAGAACAGCAGGATATAAATATCAAGGACCTTTTCAGTGTACCAAATGCCCCAGTGGATATTTTGGACAGGATAAAATGTTCTGCAAGGGAATCTGGTAGACACGAATTTGAATCCCAGCTTCAATATTCACTAGATGTGTGGTCATGACCAAAGTTACTTAATTTATAATGTGTGTGCTCATTTAGAAAATGAGGTATTTGTGTCCTTCATGCCTCCACTGAACATAATAGCTAACAACTATGATGGAGAATTGGCACAACTTTTGGTATAACTATTGAAATACTATAGTTTCTCTATGTACAAGTAAACTACCACTGAATCATTAGAGGGAAAAGTTACAAAACTGAAAAAGATGAGTGCCTCCATCCTGTTGATCTCCTTTTCTGGCAGACCAGTCAATGAGTGACAGCTGTGAAATATTAAAGACAAGCTAGATAACCACCATGGCTTTACCAGATGACCTATGGGTAGTAGTTTTTATCGAAATAAAATATTCAAAACATGTTTCCCTATCACATAAGGCACAAACATGCTTTCTTTAAATAAAAAGAAAAAAGAAAGAAAGATTCTCGACAGTGGGATTTAGATACAGTTTCTAACTTGTACCATGTCTTAAATGCATTAAAAGACAAAAATGGTTCAAGGACGGCTCTTCTGTGTTCTGAAGTTTTCCTAAACAATGCAGCACAGAGCTGACAGTGTTTCCTAGTTACTGGGTAGGGTGGGAGGGAGTGGAAAGGAAGAACAGAAGAATTAGAGTTGATTCTTTTCCTACTTCCAAATGTTACAAACCAGCTGGTAATGTTTAGTAGCAATAACCTCATCTGCTAGGCACTGCAACTAATTTCCCATATTTGGGTAGGAAAAATGTATCATGTCTCAAAGAACGACATACTGACAGGGAATTTAGTGTCTGACACTAAAGGTAGATATGCAGCTCCCGGGTATGAGAAAAGAGTCAAAACTCACCTAGATGATCTGCAGGTTGGATACAGAGTTTGTGTACAGAATGAGTCAGAGCTCTCCAAACATGGGCTGACCTGAGAAAAGGAAGATGCACATGCAGGGGAGAGGTAGGTAGTGTGGTGCACTGGTAGCTGTCTACCAATATCTGTTTCTCTTCCATAGAAATAACATTTTTAGCTGTGCAATGGCCACTCGCAATAAAGACACCATTTTCCAGTTTCTCTTGCAGCCAGGTGTAGCCATGACTAAGTACTGGGCAGTAGCATACGGCAGCTTCTGGGCACCTTCCTCCAAAGAGGGCTGAGGCATGGCCTTTTCCATCCTTTTCTCCATCCTGCTGCCCAGAAGGGAGATACCTCCACCTGCAACCATGCAGATGAGAGCAGCACCCTAGGAATGGTGAACGGTGAGTCTCAAGAAGTGGGTCTCTGGATATAGAAATTGTTTCCAATTTAAACAATGCAGTAAAAAAAAATCCTTTAACTTATCTTTTGCATCTATCTACTTCCTTAGATTATTACATTCCTAGAAGGAGTTAAAGGACTTAAAAACATTCTAAAGTTTTTGAAACATATGGCCAAATGGACTCTTCTGAAAGTTTAAGTTTATATGTCTTCCCCTTCTCAGCCCAGTATTAGCAGTTAACCTTTTTATCATTAATTGGGAAGAGCTCTTTTTATATTAAGGTGTATGGATACTATATTATACATACTTCTTTCTTATATTATACATACTGCCTTTCAATTTAGTTGATTTTGCTGCTGTGCAAAAACTTCAAAACTTTATGTAGTCAGTTCAAATCTTTAAAAAAAGTAGCTCCTGCCTTTACTGTCATACGTTTTAAAAAGCCGTCCTCACATCAAGATTGTATACATATTCACCTAAAACTTTCCTATAGTTTTTACCTTCAGTTAATCTTTAATCCATATGGATTCCCCCACATACATTCAACCTAGTTGTACCTATGCCAGATTCAACACATT